>NW_027187239.1:571128-608890 GCF_028583685.1 Petaurus breviceps papuanus
AGAAGGGAGGGGAAGAGAGGAAAAGAGGGCAGGGGAGGGGAGGGGAGGAGAAGAAAGGAGGGGAGGGGCCAGAAAGACAGAGGCTAGTGATGCGGGCAGGGGGGAGAGAGGCATTAAGTAAGCCCCTAGGACCAACCAGACACAGCTACAAATATCCTATCTGAGCCTTTCACCAACCCTGGAAGAAAACTCAGTTAAGGAAACTGAGAGAGGGGCAGATTTGAACTCAGGTCTTGCTGACTCCAGGCACGGGGAGGGGCGGGGGAGGAAAGAGAGGGAAGTAGAAGAGGACAGAGAGCTATAAGTCAGTCCCTAAAGACGCGTGATGGAGAGAAAAACGTGCATCCAGAGAAAGAGGTAGAAAGAACTGAGTTTATATCCAGGGGGAAGCAAAATCCCTGATCTTTTTCCTTCTCCTATTTGGTTCTATGTCCTCGTTACCATGTTTCATTCCAGCTGGCACAATCCGTCCTTATAACCTGACCATTGTATAGTGTGAAAGGATTTACAGATCCTGTACTTGACTATAAGCCGCCGTGGGGGGGTGGGGGACAACATGTGAAGCTCAAGGACTTGTGGAATTGAATCCTGTGAACTAAAAGGAAACAAACAAACTAATAAATTAAAAAACAGAAGAGGACAGAGAAGCAGGGTGGGGTCCCAGAGAAGTAAGAGGATGAGGATGAGTGAGGAGAGGAGCCCCAAGGTGAGGGGAGGAAGAGCGCTGGGCCAGGAGTCGGGAAGGCTCATCTTCCTGAGTTCAAATCTGGGCTCAGACACTGACTAGCTGTGGGACCCTGAGCAAGTCACTGCACCCTGTTTGCCTCAGTTTCCTCATCTGTAAAATGAGGCGGTCTTGGTAGCTTCAAAGGTCCCTTGACCCCTCTAGCTACATGATCTCTGGCCTATGTAGCTTCAACTGTCTGAGCTTCTGGAAAAGGAGTCAACTGGACTGACAGCCTCAAACCAAAGTCTCCAGCCCAGACCCACTGGGCTGCCACTGGCCCCCTTTCCCAGATATTCCTATCCCCAGGGCCTGTGGCAGGTCTCTTTCTCACCTTCCCCTAAGTTTCCCTCATTCTCTCCCCTCCCCTCCCCTCTCCTCCTCTCTCCTCTCCTCTTCTCTTCTCCTCCCTTCTCTCCTTCCCTCTCTCCTCCTCTCCCCTCTCCTCTCCTCTCTTCTCTCCTTTCAATTGCAGAGAAGGTACATTGAAGGAGGGATTTCCTCATCTGGGAGCACCCTACAACAAGGACATCCCAAGTCCAATCTCTCCTTATCCCATGGCTATCCTGTCACTGTGTGATTTTGGACAAATCTGTGAACATCCCCAGATCCTGTTTTCTCTTCTATAAAACCAGGAGATTGGACCAGGCCTCTAGATCACAAAAAAAAACATGGCCGTCTGATTCCAAACCCAGCCATCTCTCGAATGGGGGGCAGAAAACCCTGACTTGGGGCAGGACTCAGCATCCCCCCTACCTGCAGCACCCTCACCCTCCTGCCTGGCTGCGGTGTCCTCACCCTCATGCCCAGTGCCCTCACCCTCATGCCCAGTTGCAGCACTCCCATCCCAGATGCAACATCCTCATCCTCATGCCTGGCAGCAGTGCCCACATCTTCATGCCAAGCTGCAGTGGGTCGATCCCAGCTGCAGTGCCCTCATGCCCAGCCACAGTGCCTGCTTCTTGGGAGAAGTCACTGCTTCTCTCCAGGTCACAATGTTCCTACCTATAAAATGAGGAGATTGGGAGAAGGTGGAGGACAGGAAAATTTAAGGGAGATATAAGGAAAAACTTTGTTAAGTAAGAGAGGTCCCCCAAGGGCAGGGGGTGGCTGAGTTTGTGCTCATCTGGGGTCCAATGACCCATTTCTTGGGATGACAAAGAAGGGGTGAGGCAGAGGTGGGGGGGTTCCCTTCTTGCTGTGAGGCCACAGTTCTGTGATGAGACCAAGGGCCCCCTTAGACCTTCTAGGAGTCTCATGCTTAAAAGGGAAGAGAAAAAAAGGAAGCAGGATGATTTGTCAGTCATTTCTTTTGGAGAAATGAGAAGTGGGATGATTTCTTCACAGACTGTGACCTCTCAGGTAGAGGAAGAAGAAGGTTTCGGGTCACCCTGAAGAACTATGGTTTGGCAGATTGGTCATCCCTCCCTGCCCCCAGTACCTCTCCCCTACTGTCCACAATTAAAATTCTCTTGATGGAAGGAACTTTCTCACATCCTGAGCCCTGCTGGCATCCCGAAGGCTGTTTGGACCAGGGAGGAGGAGATGGCCACACTTTGTCTCACTGTTGAGTGCGATTTAAAGGCCCAGATAAACTGGGAGGGGAGGAAAAGGCCACCATCCTGCTCAACAGCCTTCAGGTGTGTATTTAATTCTCCCACTAAGGCAGGTCAGACAGATACCCTCTGTCAAGGGATTTGCCCAGAATCAGAATAACACAGCCAGCCAGTGTCAGAGACAGTCCTTGAAGCCAGGCCTTTCCAACTCAAAGACCAACTCTAACCACTTGAGCACACTCCCCATAGGCCAGGATTACAGACTCTCTAGCCCCATAATCTCATCCTCTCCAAAGTTGCCAGTGATCTCTCAACCTCCAGCCTTAATGGTCTTTATCCTCCTTTCCCTCTCTGCTGTCAGTGACACTGTTGACCGCTCCTTTTCCTGAATGCTCAGCCCAATATTTACCAGAGAACTGAGGATCTTTGACAAAGTGGTAGGCTTGCTTCATCTGGATTTGGGGAATTTAGTGGAAAGGAGAAAAAGATCTCAATGAAAGATCAAAGCAGCTTAGGAGTTTTTACAAAGTTGATTTGTAAAGAGGGGTGAGACTCCCCAAAGTACGAGTTCCTCTTTTCCTCGTTCCACAAGGTGAGTAAAGGAAGACAAGATTCAATCAAAAATGCACGTATATGGAGAAAGGCAGCAACTCTACTGATCTACCGAAAAATCGGAGTGGATACATATTTTTACTTGTTTACATCTCTGTTTAGCTGGAAAGGAGACCAAGTGACCTTTGGACTTCCAATGCCACAGAAAGCCTTTATCCATAGGACGACTGGGGCTTTGTTTTCTGAGCAGAGAATTGTTTCCCTTATGGGAAAAACAACTGAGAAATTAATATGGGAAAGAAAAATATGGGGAATACTTGTTCATTTTCCCAAATGTTTCCACAGTTAGGTTAATTGGAGCAAACAATGCACAGATATAAATGTCAGCCAAAGTATGGGTTTTTCACTGCCTCTCTTAAAGGAAAGAAGATGGTTTGAATAGCAGAAGCTTTTCCTTTATCTACAGCTGTTCGGAAAACCTCTTTCTGGGGGAAGTGACCGATGGAGCCCTCCATTAGTATGTTTTATGGTCCCTGTAATCGATAAAGTGTGGGAGGAAGACAGGTGTGGGTCCGGAGAAGAGGGGGGTGTTGAGAGTCCAGGTAGGAAAAGCAAACAAATGGGAGAAGAGAAAACAAATGTGGGGGAGACTAGAGGGAAATTTTCTTTGCTTTTCATAATTTTTAATTTGATATTTTATTCTGAAGTTAAGCACACAAAAAAGCAGCATTGTTATAAACAGAACAAAAAGAGGATTGTATATGAAACTGAGAGTCTCATGTTACCTGCTTTTTTCTTGGTGTTGTGAGTCATTTCAATCATGTCTAACTCTTTGTAACCCCATTTGAGGTTTTCCTGGCAGAGATACTTGAGTGGTTTGCCATTTCCTTCTCCAACTCACTTTACAGATGAGGAAACTGAGGCAAACAGAGTGAAGTGACTTGTCCAGGGTCACACAGCTAGTAAATGTTTCAGGTAGGATTTGAACTCAGGTTTTCCTGACCCCAAGCCTGGCTCTCTTGTACGACTTAGCTGCCCAATATGTAACATTCTACATGTTATTTTCAAAATTATCCTGATTGTCTTGTATTCCTTTCTAAACATGTTTCAATGGTTCTCTCTCTCTCTTTTTTTTTTGAGTAACACTCTGACTCCCCCTCTGCCTCTCCAATGCCTCCAATTAAAAACAGAAAGGGAGAAGAAGGGAAAAAACAAAAACAAAACATTGTAAGCATATTAGTAAAACAAACCAAATCCCATGTCCACAAATACATGTTGTTTTCTGTACCTTGTCTCTATTCCCTCTGCCAGGAACTGGCTAACATACTTTATGACAGGTCCTCTGGAGACATGGAGGGCTGCTGTGTCAATGATCAGTGTTCAAAGTTATTTTTCTTTACGGCATTGCTATTCTTGTGCTCAATGATTCCCCTGGTTCTTCTCACTTCACTCTGCATCAGTTCAGACAACCCAGGATTCTCTGCAATCATATCTCTCATCATTTCTATTCCATTACATGTCTATACCACAATTTAATCAGCTATTCTCTGACTGGCATGTGTCCCTTAGATTCCAGTTCTTTGCTTTGTTTATTTTTTTTCCTTTTAATACCCACTTCAGGATCAAGAAATTTGTTTGGCTTATAGCTATTTGATCACCTTATTTTCCTCTCTTTTAATCACCCCTCACTTTTGAATTTGATGTATTTCTACACAAAACAGTTTGTGTGTATTTCTGTTCCAAAACTGTTGACTATTTCAGATAAGAATGAGATTCATCTGCCCTCCCACCTCTTTCTTCATGTTCATATACTTTGCTTCTCACATAGCCTATATATGAGAAATAGCTAGGTCTACCCCCTTCTTCCTCTTTTCTACATTAGGGCATTGTTCCTTGCATCCCTCCTTCTCTTTCCCCTCTTAAAACTCTTAGAACAAAGCCAATCCACTCTCAGAACCCTAAGACTTTGAAGATTTTTAGATCTTCAAGAGACTAACTTTTTCTCTCCCTCATAGAATGTTATCATTACATCATCATACAGCTCCTTCTAATTGTCCAAATTAATTGACCTTCCAATGTTTCTCTAGACTCTTGTGTTTGCATATCAAAATTAGTCAACTCTGTTCTTTTCGTGAGAAATGCTTGAAAGCTCTCTGTTCCATTAATGATCCATATTCCCCTTGGGATTATACTCAGCTTTTCTGGATATATTATTTGGGGTTGGAAACCTATGTCTTTTGCCTTTTGGAATATTGTCCCTTGATGCTTGACCTCTTTTCTGGATGCTTGCAGTATTTTGGTGGAGCTCTGGATTTGGCTATTATATCCTGGGTTTCTTGTTTTTTCAGGACAAGATTGGTGCATTCTTTCAATCTTCACTTTGTTCTCTGGTTCTAATAGATCTAGACAGTTTTTTCATCTATGATTTCTTGAAATACAGTGGTCACACACACAAAAAAATCATTGGCTTTTGGGGAATCCAGGGATTTATTTATTTGGCTTTTGGAGGGCAGTTGGGGTTAAGTAACTTGCCCAAGGTTACACGGCTAGTTTTTCTGTGGGTGTTAAGTGTCTGAGGCTGGAACCGAACTCGGGTCCTCCTGACTCTGGGGGCTGGCTATTTTACTCACTGTGCCTGTAGCCACCCCGAATCCAGTGATTCTTGAATTATATTTCCTTGATCTGTTTCCTGGTCAGCTATTTTGATATTAGATAATCTATCTCACATTGTCTTCTGTTGGTTTTTTTTTTTTCAATCTTCTGATTTTGTTCTAATATGTCCTGAGGTCTTATGGAGTCATTGATTTCTTGTTAATTTCTTGTAGTTTACCTAGGTTTCTTCCTTGCTTAGCAATCTGTCTTCTACACTATGTATTCTCTTTCTAATGCTTTCCTTCGGAGTGCTTAGGTTTTCTGTCTCTTGATCCATTTCTTCTGAGTTTTCATGTTGTGCTTGTGGAAGATCGAGGGCTTCTGCTGGATTCCTGTGCTGACCTCCACTTCCAGAGAGGTTAGGCTCTCCAGATCTTTGAGGTTAAGAGCGCTGAATTTTTGCCTTCTCTGGCATCTCAGGACAGAATGCTAGGAACTTTGGAGTTGGCTCCAAACTTTGGGCTGGAGTGATCTAAGAACTTTGATGCTATTCTGACTGCTGCCAGCCTTCTGCCAAGGTCCCCAATCTGGGGCTTTCTGATTTCCCTGGGTCTTTTTCAAAGTTGAGGGTAGGAGGAAACCTCTGCTTTTGCTGTTCATGGACACAGAGGCTTGTAGGCTATGTGACTTTGGTAGTGCTAGGGGGCTAATTGGCTTCAGGTTGACCTTTTGTGCAATTCTGGGGTGGAAGAAATCACTAGTATTTCTTATTCTCTTTCTTGATCATTAGTCAATATGGGGTACTTGAGATTTTTGCCGAGGTATCTACTTCAGTATGCAGGAGAGTAGTGGACTGTGTCCATTCGGAGAGCCATCCTGGCTGCCAATCTCCCTTTGCTTTTATCATTCGAAGAGACCTTTCAGTCTAGTCTTTTAACCCAGGATGTGTTCTTTCAGGAGTCAATTTTTCTTTCTGGCGTTTTAAATGTAAAGCCATCTAATACAATGTGCAAAGCATGTGCTTGGTGCTGGGACGGGTATTTCCAATATTGAGACTCTCAAATTTCATGAGATGGGTCAGTAAGCAAATGCAAGGTGGGAGGGGGGATCTCCTACATCTGTCTCCTCTACCCCTTGGGATCTCAGGGGTATGAAAACTCTGGCAAAATACGCTGGCATCTGCATGCAGGGCTGTTGGTTATGGGCTGGGAGCAGAAACCCAGGCATGCAGTACTGACCCTAAGAAGGTTCTGGTGCCCAGATACTATATCACGCTGGTCACACTGGTTGAGCAGGCCAAGGAGAACACCATCTTATTGTAAGGCTCCAGGACCTCAGCACCAGCCAGAATGAAGGAGGAGACCCTCAGAGCTAGACCCCAAATCCAGTCCCCACCCCAGGCTTTTCTTCTGCTGTCTGCTGTCTAACAAATATTAAGTACTTACCCCACTAGGCACTGGGGGTGTGGAGATAAAAGCAATACCTTCCCCCAGGAGCTGAGGGGCAGTGTGGTGTAGTGGATAGAGAACTGGACTGGTGTCAGTAAGACCTAGGAGAGTATCCAATCTCAGATTCTCATTTGCTGTGTGACCCTAGGCAAGCCCCTTAACCTCTCTGGGCCTCAGTTTCCTCATCTGTAAAATGAGGAGGCGGTGCTTGTGTCCTAAATATGTGAGCTGATAAGTGTATTTTCATTTGGGGAATATGGCATGTAAACAAAGAAGTAAATGTAATTTTTTTTTTCTTTTTGGAGGGCAATTGAGGTTAAGTGACTTGCCCAAGGTCACATGGCTAGGTTTGTGTGTGTGTGTGTGTGTGTGTGTTAAGTGTCTGAGGTCGGATCTGAACCCAGGTCTTCCTGACTCTAGGGCCAGTGCTCTATTCACTGCGCCACCTAGCCGCCCCCTGAAGTAAATGTAATTTAAGGAGGATAAGTACAGATTGGAAAGAAGAGGAAAGCTTAGGGGAAGAGGAAGCAGCTGAGGAACAAAGAAAGCAGAGAAGGAAGGGTCTAAGGATTCCAAAGAGCCCTGGAGGCTTCCAGGAAGGGGGGATGGCATCTACAAAGGCTCGGAGGTGGGAGATGGGAGCTATGGAGTTTTGTTAAAAGCAGACAGGTCACTTGGGTTTGGGCATTGAGGGAGCAAGGGGAAGTAATGTACAATGTTTGGAACAAAACTGTGAAGAACTTTAAATGCCAGGCTGAGAAGTTGGTATATCCTAGAGGCAACAGGAGCCTTTGGCACTCAGGGGAAACTGAGGCCCAGAGGAGGAGGGAGCCTGGAATCTGCCAGGAGGCACAGTTCTAAATGTGGCATTGGCAGTCAGGTTCTGGACCTGGTATCCTCATCCCGGGTGTGCCCTTGCTGGTCCGCAGGATTCCAGTGCAGATTATGGAGCAGGGCAGAAATATGGTCAGACCTGTTTGTATCAAGACTTTTGAGGCCTCTGTGCAGAAATGGATTGAATGAGGGAAAGACTAGAGGCAGGGAGGCTGTTGCAATAGAGACCCCCTAAATTATTGGGGTGCTGGCTGCCCTCCACGTTCTCCCCTGCTGGCATGCTTGGCTGTTCCCAATTCTCCCAGCCTGGATGTGGTTACCATCCCCCCCGCCTTTTTTTCTCTTTCAGTTGCTAATAAAGGCATTTTTGGAAAATCCAACCTCTGGATTTCTGGAATCTGGAGTCAGGAATAAGCCCATCCACCAAAGAAAGGAAAAGATGACACAGTTTCCTCTCCCCCCTCCCGCCTCTGCCCCAGTTCTGGCCCCTTAGACACATGGAATTCTAGCAGCAGAAAGGATGTCAGAATTCATCTAGGGCAGCCACTGTATGAACCAGCATCCTCTCCACAGCTCAGCAGCAGAGTGGGGCATGAGCACAGAAGGCCTCTGCAGTCCCAGGACTTGGATCCAAATTCCAGCTCTGCCACTCACTATCTGTGTGACCTTGGGCAAGTCCAGATGAAAAGCTAGACCCAAAGGCCTAGCACCTCCAGGTTATCAGTCTGTGACGGCATAATCCAAATCCAGAACCTGACCCTGGCTTCTCACCTGATGTGTGCCTTTGTACTGGCTCCATAGGACCCCCTCAAAACCTCCTGGGACTTCTGGCCTTTCCTTCCACACCTTGTCTCTTTGAGACTGGCCAGCCCGGTTGGGAAAAAGCCCTCAGATGAGCGTTTAAGGAAGATAAATACCAACTAGGAAGAGCAGGAAAGCTTAAGGGGGAGGATGCCTAGAAGGAAGAGTCCAAGGATTCCAGAGGCCTGGAGGCTTCCAGGAAGGGGGGAACCTTCTACCAAGGCTCAGAGGTGGGAGATGAGAGTATGGAGTTTTGGTAAAAGTAGGCAGGTCAGTTGGGCTTGGGCAAAGATAAAGAGAGTAAAGGGAAGGGATGTAAAATGATCATGATGATAAAAAGATAATAAGAATAGCTGGCATTTATGTAGCCCTTTTAAGGTTTAAAAAGAACTTTAGGAACACTGTCTCATCTGATCTTCATAACAACCCTGGGAAGTGGTTCTCAATCATATTGGATTCTTCGTGACCCCATTTGGGGCTGTCTTGGCAAAGATACTGGAGGGGTTGGCCATTCCCTTGTCCAGCTCATTTTACAAGTGAGGAAACTGAGGCAGAGAGGGTTAAGTGACTTGCCCAGGGTCACACAGCTAGTCCATGTCTAAGCCCAGTGCTAAGACCCACTGCTCCACCTAGCTGAGCCTGGAGACATAATCATTCCCATTTTATAGATAAGGAAACTGAGCTTGAGAGAGATTAAGCGATGGGCTGAGGGTCCCACAGTTAGCAAGCATCTGGGGCCATCTTTGCTGCCCGGCAGAGGCGGAGAACACAGAGTGGGCATATAAGCATGAGTGCCCCCAACATGAGGAGCCCAGGTTCAGAAACCTGACTGTCAATGCCAGGCAGAACTATGCCTCCTTTGGGCAAATTCCAGGCTCCCTTTCCCTCTGGGCCTCAGTTTCCCTCTGAGTCCCAGAGAAGATAAGAACACAGCTAGGCTTCCTGGAGGGGGGGGGTTGCCCAGATTCCCTGATTATCAATCAAGATGCTGGCTGGGAGCAGGAGGGGGCTGTTTACACACTAGGTGTGGTTATTAGAAGCCTGGAGGGGGGTGATAGGCAGCTCCCTCTGGAGACAGACCCCCCCCCCCGCCTACTTTCCCTGGCTCTGCCCCTCATGCTGAGCGTCTTCCAAGAAGAGCCCAGGATGACCACTGGCCCCTCAGTAACCTGGAGTTTCTCCTGCTTAGACTCCAGGCCTGGTTTAGTTACCCAAGAGAATTGTCTCTGAGCTCTAGGGGCCACTGCCGGCTCCAGGCAGTGTGTGTGTGTGAGAGTGTGTGTGTGAATGAGTGTGTGTGTGTGTGTGATGTTAAGGTAAGAGGCTGGGGAAGGGGGGATGTTTGGACCAGGTAAGAGGAAGGGGAATGGGGGAGATATTTGGGTCAAGTAAGAGGTAGGGGGAGGGGGGATGTTTGGGCCAGGTAAGAGGCAGGGGGAGGGTAGATGTTTGAGTCAGGTAAGAGGCAGGGGGAGGGGGAGATATTTGGGCCAGGTAAGAGGGAGGGGGGGGGGGGGATGTTTGGGCCAGGTAAGGGGGGGGGGGAGGGGGAATGCTTGGGCTCTCGGGGGTGAGAGATGATTCCAGTATTCTCTGGCCAGCTCTGGGGGTCTAAAGTGACTTCATGATGCTAGAATCTGAGAGAACAGGCTGATAGCATTCCAGCAGGGCCCCAGGGTCTCTGGCACAAACTTATGCTACGGGCAGACCAAAGTAACTGCATTTATTAGCTCACGGCTGCAGGCCACTGGGTGGCAGGGTGGTAAGGGGTGGCATTTGTTGTTGTTAAGTGTGTCTGACTCTTGCTAACACCATGGACCATATCACACCAAAACTGTCCATGGGGTTTTCTTGGCAAAGATGCTGGAGTGATTTGCCATTCCCTTCTCCAGTGGCTGGAGGCAGACAGAAATGAAGTGACTTGTCCAGGGTCACACAACTAGTAAGTGTCTGAGGCCAGATTTGAACTCAGGTCTTCCCTAGCCCATAAGTAATGAACTCTAGGTGCTATATCTACAAAGCACCTTTTCACAATAGTTCTATGAATTAGGGGGTGCGTATAGTTATCCCTATTTTATAGATGATTTGACCAAGGTCCCAAAGCTCCTAAATGCCTGAGTCAGGATTTGAATCCAGTTCTCCTGACTGCTCATCCAGTGGTCTCCCCCTTATAACTCATTGTACCTGGGCCTGCCAAAGCACCATGATTCTGAGAGGCAACATGAGTGTCAAAGGGCCATCACTTTCAGCCTTACTGGTAGTTCCACGGTCCACTCTGTCCTGACATCCCCCAGAGGAAGCCTTAACAAAACCAGTGTCTTTGATTTTCCTTTGACAATCCCTAACACATCTGGTTCACACCTATGACTGGGGTGAGAGGGCAGGAATATCTCCTCATTCCCAAAGTCAGGGAAATCAATCCTTGGCCCGGGAGAAGTCTGAGAACATGGAGGAAAGGATGTTGTTTACCTGAAAAGCATAAGCTCAGCCTGCCTGAAAAACTAAACTGTCAGATTCCCACAAGGGGAGGAATTAGTGCGTTTCTTGGACTAGGGAATAAATATGGATTGGGTTTTATGCCACCTAAAGCCAGATAGCCAAGCTCGGGTTTATCTGGAGATTAGGGGAACCTTCTGGAGGGATTGTCCTAATCCTAAACCTCCTCCCAACTGAGAAAAGCTGTTCTACTCTATATTAAACGACTGTTTTCCCTTCTCTCGTTCAATGCCCACCTCACCTGGAGGAAGTCTGAGAAATAAGAATCTGGTGGGATTGGAGGGAGAGAATGGCCCCAGCTGTCCTCTCACCTGGAAGCAGGTATCATGGGTCCAGTGGCACTTGTTTTCCTCACCTGGAAGTCACTGGTGATCAAGTGGAGGTGAGAGGAGAGGGGGTACGCTGTCTTTTATCTGAATAAGCCCCATTTACAGACAGAAAGGAGTTGCCACACTCAGGAAGGAAGGGCAGTTGAACCGTGAGCGTAGATAAGCAGGAGATGTTGCCAACTCTCCTAAAGATGGACACTAGACTAGCCTTTAATAAAAATCGAGTCTGGATATCTAGGCTGGAGTTAGGCTGACCTGTGACAGCAAGCAGTGTTCATTGGGCTGTTTGTTTTGGGCAAGAGAGCCTGGTGGGACCTCTTTGTGGCAGGGCAGGGCATGTCCTGGGGCTCTTGTTACCTGGGTAGTTTCCCCTCTGGGTCTCTGCTCCTCTGGGCTGTGAAAGTCTAGTGGGAAGGGAAGGTTTGTGCATTGGACTGTGCTCTAAATTGCTTGAGGTTGTAGGCACCAGATTCTCTCAATGGTAGGTGACCATGTTATTAGCAGCAGCTGTGTCCCAGCCACAATACCCATCTTCCTGGGTGAGCAGAGGGGAAGGTTCAAGGGACCCTGACCACGAGGAGGGCATGGGGGTGGTGAGTGATGGCGATAGTAATTAAGTGGAGTTTTCCAATCAGTTTCTATCCGACTGCCGCTTGAGAAGAATTTACTCCAGCTTCACCAACACTTTCCCCAAGGCCATTAGTAAAGCTCTGAGGATCCTGTATCTGTTTATACAAGCTTATTTGTCAGGGGCGTCTCCCTGGTGGACTTTAGAGTAACTCATTTCTCCACTCTGAACACATGGGAGATACCGAGTCGTAAACACAGACGTCTCTGGAGAGGGCCTCCCTCCCTTGCCGATTATCATGTTACATCTGGCGTGGAAGCACGATATGGTCCAGATCCCTCCATCTCTGAAGCTTTCCTTTCTGTAAAGAACAGACCAGTCCTAGAAGTAATTAAGGGGATAGGAGACCTTAACTTAGGTGAAAGAAATGGGAAAAAAATCCATCTTCCTCTGCCGCCTGTTAGAGGACAATCTCAGATGGAAATGACCATTTAAGGAGACCTCTCATTGTGAGGACTGGAGGGAAGATGGACTTTTTTTCTTTTGGCCACATTGGTCAGACAAGGTAGAATTCTGCTGAGTCCAGGGTCCAGAGCTTGGATCCAGGTCATTTCTTCCCATCAGCCTTAGGGCACCTGTCATTTCCCCAGGACTGGCACATCATAAGGACCTAAGAAATGTCTGATGAATGAACACATCTCTACTTTCTCATGCATTTTCATAAGACATCATGGTCCAGTGGAAGGAGGACTAGGTTTGGGCTCATGAGACCTAGATGGGAGCCCTGCCTGCACCAGTTGGTGTTACCTCGGGGAAGTTCCTTCATCTGTTTCCTCATCTGTTAAATGGAGATAAGAATGCACGAAAAACCTTGCTTTGTAACCTTGAGGGCTATGGCCATGGACATGGACGTTTTCCTTATCATTCAAAGCTGTCAAGGGCCTACAGAATGTGCTGGGGAGGTCATCAGAACCGAACTCTGATACTTAACTGGGTGAACGTTTCTTTATCTCTCAAAGCCTCAGTTTCCTCACCTGTAAAATGGGGTTGATTATACTCATACACCCTGCCTCATAGGGTCTCAGAGCTAGAGTGAGAAGGGGTCCCTGAGGCTTTTCAGTGGTACCCCTTTGTTTCACTGATGAGGAACCTGAGATGGCAGGTGGCTTGCCCAATGCAGCACAAGTTAAATATTATGGGAGGTGGGATTTGAACCCAGGCTCTCCAGCTCTAGAGACATTTCTTTCCCTCCCAGTGCCGGTCTTGTTGACCTACGGAAAGTGCTTGGTAATCTGGGCAGTCCTATAAAGCAGGAGCTTTACAGTTCAGGAAACCTTTAGAAAACCAGGCCCCAAGGACCAAAGTGTTTTTTAAGTGAAATTGGATCTAAATGGCCCAGAGGAGCATTGCTGGGGTGGGGTTTGTCCAGACTTTCCTCTTGGTCCAGCAGCTGTGTGCCCTCTGGACGGCTCATTGGCGATTTCTGAATGACCTGACCAAGCCCGACCGGCTGTTCCCTGAACTCAGTGTGCCAGGAGGGACCTTGGGAGATTGTGCAGGGCAGGCCACCCCGCCCCCCTCCTTATTTCTGCCCTCCCAGGCTTTCCTCAAGGTTCATCTCAGGGTCCACTTGCCTCAAGGGGTCCTCCTTGGGACCTGGCCCATGTGGACAGTTTCCTGCGTCCTCAGATTCCCCCAGAGCACCTTGTCCGCATCTGGCCTTTGCCCCACTCTCACCCCCACCCCCATCTGATTTTTAGGATATGGACAGATAGAGTGGGCACTGGGCTTGGAGCCAGGAAATCTGAGTTCAAATCCTGCCTCAGACGCTTATTGACTGTGTGATCCTGGATAAGTCATTTTAACCTGTTTCCTTAGCTGTAAAAATAAGGGTAATAATGATAATCACCTCACAGTGTTGTGCTGAGGCTCAAATGAGAAAAAATTGGTGAAGCATCTTCTTGGCCTTATGGGGCAATATCAATGATAGCTATTATTATTATTATGACAGGCATTTAATAAAGATTTGTTGAATTAAATGAAACAGAGACTTCCATTAGAAAAGGATTTGGAAAGTCAGAAACAAGAAGGGAATGCAGACCTTCCTATGGAATGGTGGGAAGAATTCTGCGGCAGGAGTCTGAATCCTGACAGTGCTGCCCATGTGACCTTGGACAAGTCACTTCCCCTTTCTGGGCCTCAGTGTCCTCATTTTGTGAAATGAGCTGGAGGAGGAAACAGCAAACTGCTCTGGTATCTCTGATCAGAAAACCCCAAATGGGGTCAGGAAGAGTCGGACAGGACTGAAAAATGACTGAGCACCAAACACGGCAGGCTCCGTGCACAGAGATGGCGGAAAGCTAGTCCTGATCTCGAGAAGCTCACAACCACAGGCAGGCAATTATGAACAAAGGAGCTGCACAGACATCAGAGAGAGTCGGCAGAGGGAAGGCACTGGCCTTGGGGGAGTTGGGAAAGGCTCCCGTGGGGGGTGGGATCTTATCTGAGACTCAAAGGGAACCAGGGAAGCCAGGAAGCAGAGATGCAGAGGGAGAACATTCCAGGCAGGGGACACAGCTGGTGCAAATGCTTGGAGTTCGGAAATGGAGCCTTGTGTTCTGGGTACGCAGGGATGAGTAAGGTGCAGAAAGACTGGGCAGGTAGGAAGGGGCCAGTTAGGACCTGCTTCTTGGCCAGCAAAGTCTTCGGGATAAAGAAGAAAGTGCAAAGCCATTTTTAAAAGGATTGGATCCTTTAATCCTCAGCATTTGTAAAGGGCTCTGAGACTTGCAGAGCCTCTTACCAGCCTTATCTCTTTTGATCCCGGCAGCAACTGAGAGGAAGGAGAGGGGGGGGGGCATCGCTATCCCTTTGGTAGGTTTATTTTTATCTTACAGATGCAGGGGCCAAGGCTGGGAAGGTGTGTCAGAGTCTCACCAGTAGAGACTAGCCAAGTTGGGATTAGAACCCAAGCCTGGGGACTCCTTTGACCTGTGCTGTAAGAGGAAGAGGCAATAGGAGTGAGGCCCTGCAGGGGTGGGGAACCTTTGGCCTCTAGGCCACACGTGGCCCTCTAGGTCCTCAAGTACAGCCCTATGACTGAAGGACTCAGAGGGCCACGTGTGGCCTGGAGGCCACAGGTTCCCCACCCCTGCCCTGGAGGATACCTCCACCTCATGAGCCCCCTTCTCCAATTGGGGAGTTTTTCCAGGAGCTGCCCTTTTGAGGAAATGCCCATGCCAGCCAAGCTCATTCCTTCACCTATCTCCTGATCCCCTAGACTTCTCCGTCATTGCCAACAAGCTTCTAACCCAGTATATGGGCTCTATACCTGTGATTTCCTCTTCTCTTTGGTGAGTCCCTTCTAGACCCTCCATTTTCAGGAAGTGACCAAGCCAGCAATACTCATCTTTTCACTTCTTACTGTAGTGGAAACCACGCTGGCATCCCCAGGATGGCTGCTAGCACAGGTTCTTAGATCTGCTTTACTAGGAAAGAGAGCTCTTTAAGGGGTCAACCAACTTTTAAAATTACATTCAATAGTTCAGGGGAAAAGTCAGCACCCTGAACTTCATAGAAAATTCAAACAAAGAAAATAGAGAAAATACAAGCAGAGAAATAAAGACAATAGACGGGGCTTCTAACTGTCTGAGAAATTAGCACAGACCAACAGACAGATCCAACTGTCTGACCAAGGCAATGCATACATAGTTACCAGAGAGAGAAGCACCAACATCTGGGCTTTTCAAAGCTGGGGGGCTCTTTCATAGCTACCCAGAGTCTCATCTGGTCAAATCACAGGAACACTCTTCCAATGAGTGAACTCCAAAGCAAATGCTAACCTCAGAGTATATATACCCTTCTTTTAGAGTGACCCAGTGACTAATTAGAAATTAACAAAAAGTGTGAAAGCCTTCCAACAAGCAAGCTCCCCTAAGCAAGCTTCCCTTAATGGGCTCCAAGTGAGGCCTATTAATGGGGGGAGAAGATCTCATATCCCATTAACTTTACACTCATTCCCCTCCCTTTTCAACTTCCTTTATGCACTGTGACTTTTTCTTTCTGTTCATATTTGTGTTCCCAGTGCCTAGCAGAGTGCCTGGAACAGAAGAAATGCTTCTTGACCTGTCTGGTGATTGACTTGCCCAAGATCACAGGGTGGTAAATAGCAGCACTGAGATTCAAGTTCAGGCCCTCAGATTCTAGCCTCTGTGTCCTTGCCATTGGGTCTCCCAATGAGGAGTTCTGAGGATGTGCCAGAAATGTCTGATGGAATTAGGGATGTTGAGTGGGGAGAAGAGGAGACAGGGCATGACAAAGGCTATCACATGCAAGGAGGATTAGGTTCTGCATGTCCCCAGAGGACAGAGCCAGGAGTGATGAATTAGGAAAGTTACCAAGAGGCAGATTCAAGCTGGAAAAAACAAAAACAAAAACTTTCCACCAATGAGAGCTATCTCAAAGTAGAACAGGGGCCTCAGAGGTCAAGGATTTCCTTTCCTTAGACCTCTCCAAGCAAGTGTGCATGTATTCGGTTGTTTCAGACTCTCTGTGACCCCATTTGGGGGTTTTCTTGGAAGAGACTCTGGACTGGTTTGCCATCTCCTTCTCCAGCTCATTTTATAGATGAGGAAACTGAGGCAAGCAGGATTTCCCAGGGTCATCCAGCTAGTAAGTGTCTGAGGCTTGATTTGAACTCACAAAGATGAGTCTTCCTGGATCCAAGCCCAGCCCTCTATCCATTGAGCCAACCAGCTGCCCTTTGCCTCTAAGCAAAGGCGGCATGATAACTTGTTAGGGATATGGAATGATTCTTGGTCAGGGACATGTTGGGCCAGATGACAGCTGAAGGCCCAGCTGCTCTGAGAATGTCTCGTTCAGAGGCCTTGCAGATCAGCTCATTCCAATGCTTCATTTTATTGAGGAAACAGACCCAGGATGGGAGCTAAGTCAGAACCGAGCCAATGTAGAGTTAGGACTGTGGGGAACCTCAGGGGCCATCTTGTCCAACCCCTCTCATTTAACAGCTGAGGAAACCGAGGCCCAGGGGGTTCTTGTTGCCAAGCTATACAAGGCACGAGTAGCAGAGGTTTGGAAGCCACCTTCTCTGGCTCTGGCTCCAGACCCAGGGCTCTCCCATTAAACCACAGCTGCCTTTGCCTGGTGTTACAGGATTAGCAGCTTTTTTATCGAGGAGCACTGGAGACAGACCAGAAGCCAGGGGACTGGGAACCTGCCTTTCCCTCTGCCTGCCTTGTTCCTTCTAATGAGCTCTCCTCACCTGTCTCCAAGTACCCATCACCTAAATGGCTCCCACTGGGAGATAAATGGGATGGCTCTTCCTTCTTGCTCCACCGGCCCAGGCACTCTTTCCAGCCAAACATTTCTTCCCCCCAGGCTCCTCTCCCTTCCCCCTCCTCAGTGACTAAGCCAGAGCGTGGACACCTGACTTCAGAGCTGAAGACAGCTCTGAGCTCATTGAGAGGATGAGCACTGATTATGTGCCTACTTTGGGTGGGCTCTGACCTCGGTTCTGGGAGTGTGCGCTCTCTGCTAAAAGCCTTGTCTATGGCACAGAGCTCTACCCAAACAGGAGTCAAGGGAACTGTGTTCTAGTCTACAATGTCATTTTTGTGGCTCAGTCATTTTTTTTGGTCCTGTCCAACTCTCCAGTGATCCATTTGGGTTTTTTTTTTTGGCAAAGATACTGGAGTGGTTTGCCATTTCCTTCTCCAACTCATTTTACATATGAGGAAACTGAGGCAGCCAGGGTTAAGTGACTTGCCCAGGGTCACACAGCTAGGAAGTGTCTGAGGCCAGATTTGAACTCAAGACTTTTCCTGACTCCCGTCTCAGGGTTCTATGCACTATGGTGCTGCCTAACTGCCCTGTCACACCTTAGGCATGGCCCCTTCCAAAGTCCCTCCCAACTCACATTTTGTTCTATGTTCTAAGACTCCTTCCAGCTCTGACATAGGAACAGAGATTCATACGGTTTAGGACCTGATAGATCCTTTAGTCCAACCTCCTCACTTTATGAGGAGGAAACTAAGGAACAGTGACATGCCCAAGGTCACCCAAGTAGTAAATAACAGAGCTGGGACTGGAACCCAGTTTTTCTTGACTCCAAATCTTTCCTTCCTACACTGAGTTCAAGATGCATCTAACATGATATGATTGTGACTTTGGATATGGTTCTTGGTTGGGGAAGGCCGGGGTATCAGCGTGAGACAAAATTATCCCCCTAACTCCCACCTCCATCCCTGAGTTGGGAAGTTTCTTCTTTCTTCGAGAGACCCCCCTCCTCCAAAGTCCAAGGCAACAAAGGGACCATGGGATTAAGAGACTTCTGGTGCCCCCTTCTGGCATAGCCAGGTGCCCAGTCCAGGCCTGAATCCCGCTAGATGACTTCATCTACATAACATCCCCAAAGGGGCAGAAACCACCCGGTCAAAGCTGGCCTTACTAGTAGGTGGGCACCATGGGCTTTGACTGCAGAGGTGCCAGGGAAGCAGCTCCCAGCACACCCTCATCACGTCTGCATCACCCCCCCTTTGGGTAAAGGCATTGCCGCCACTGGCCATGGCATTGCATCCATTGGAGATGCAAACCCAATTACACCTGAAGGAACCAGCCCACATCACCTGTCTCACGGCATTGGGAGAATCAGATGAGATAACACGTGTCCTTAAAGCACTGTGGGCAAGTGAGCTGGGTTGCTGTTTTGTTGTTATTGTGCAATGAATAATTTCCCAGACACCTCCAGTTTGACAACAGATGGGGGCAGATGTGGGGAGGTGGGAGGAGGTGGCAAAGCTGGGTCAAGGTGCCAAGAGGGGAAGGCTGGGCATGGCAGGTAAACCCCACTCTGCCACCTTCTCACTGGGCGAGCCTGGGGGAGTCACTTTCTCCTTCCTGGGCTTTTGTTTCTTCATCTGCACAATCCCAGGGCTGGCCCAGATGACCTCTGCGGTCTTTCCCTTCCATATCTGCTATTTGGCATCCCTGAGGCTGGCTTATGATGGGACCGGCCTGAGAGCAGTGGCCAGGATCTCCAAGGTTCCTCCCAGAGCTTGGGGTGGAGGGTGAGGATCTGAGCTCTCACCAGGCTGGCCAGAGACATTTGTGGCCTCTTCTTTGCCCCTCTCTGACTCCATGTTGTTATGGCTCCTTCCTGCTCTTCATTTAGACCTAGGGTATGCTGTGGCTTCCTCCCTCTCGGGGCCAGGCCAGGACACGACTCCTCAGCCTTCCACGGTTCTGGAGGGATTCATCGATGTTTCTTCATTACTGTCATAGTTAGATGGAGTCCCACTAGCCGAGCTCCCCACCCCCGCCACCATTGTTAGGGTCCAGTGACCAGGACCCCAATTCCATTTAACCAGTTAACACTCGGTAGCTTTCTCACAGGGATAGTTCTTCAGGGATACAGCAAGAACAACCATACCAACATTTCCCCCAGTGCTCCAGGGGCATGTTCTCCCCTACACCACCTCAGGCTCTGGGGAAGTGGGATCAACATTTAGCCCCGTTGTTCCGTGACTGGCTCTGCCAAGGGGCACCAGCTAGATGAGTCCTCGGCTCAGCCACTGCCGGCCTGGGGCTAGAAGGCCCTTTTTGCTCTTTGGGGCATAACTGCTGGGCAGCCTTAAGAGTGCTGGGACCCCCTGTGGCCTCAGTTGGACCTTTCTGTTCTCTACCTTATAAAGCTCCAATCCCTCCTAACAAACAAAAAGACTAAGGCCTGGGGCCTATTTCTTGGGGCCATGAGGCCTCAGAGCTTACCCTTTGGCTGAGCTCCCCCCTGACTGCAATGAAGCAGGGGCTGACAAAAGGTGGCCACTGTCCTGCTTAAACAGCAAACCCCCAAAGCTCCTCCCGCCCCGGTTAGCCAACCAGGGGCAGGGGTGGAATGTCCTCCCAGGCTCTCCAATGTCTTCATGCCTCTTCCCTGCCATATCATCACACCTCCAAGAAGCCATCCCCCCATCCTTCCTGAGACATTGCATCAGTCACACAAGCTGATGGGATATTTGGCCCCATTACACCGATGACAGGACATAGCACATAGAAGTCAGAGTTGGAAGTTAAATATTCTAAAATATAGAATGTCAAGATTTGGAAGGAGTTTAGAACACAGAACACAGACTGTCAGAGTTGGGAGACCCCTTAGAGCACAGAACAGAGGATGATGGAGCCGGGAAGGAACTTAGAATATAGAATGCCAAGGTTGGGAGGGGGCTTAGAACGGAGAGCACAGAGGTCAGAGCTGGGAGGGCCCTTTGAAGGCATCTTGCCCAGCCCTCTCATTTCACAGATAATAGAAGTGAGGCCCAGAAAGTAGAAGTGGCTGGTCCAGAATCACTTGATTAACAAGCGTCAGGGCTGGAATTTGAGGTGAAAAAAGATTGTGGTCTATACCATTTGTACTGATGAAATGACAGAGGTAGCTCAGTGATACAGGGTATGAACTTGGAGTTGAGAGGACCTGAGTGTGAATCCTGCCTCAGCACCCACTAGCTGAGTGACTTTGGCTCTCTCAACCTTAGTTTCCTCACTGGTAAAATGAGGGTGTTGGCAGCACTCGCTAGCAGTCGGGTGCTTTGCTGGCTCCAGGGTCTCCTGGGCACAGGTCTGGTTCTGTGGCCACGTCTATGCCTTCCTCCCCATCACCTCTAAGCCTCCTTTCTCCTCCTCTTCCCTCTCCCCCTCCTTGTTTAAATATTCTGTGAATCCAGCTCAGCCCTGGGGTTGCCAGTTCTCTTCCTGGCTGGACAAGCCACCTTCTTCCTTTACAGACACCAACAGGATGCGGTGATGTTGGGCCTCGGGCTGTTCTCTCCACTGCCCTTTGGGTCACCAGCTATTTTGATTTATCAGAAATAGGAATGTTCTGTCACCAAAAAGAATCGCTGGGAGAATATTGGGGTTAAAAAGACCAGCTTTGGCAGGGGCGAGCATCTCAGAATGAAATTCTGTCCAATTTCCC
The DNA here is from genome assembly GCF_028583685.1 of Petaurus breviceps papuanus. Taxonomy (NCBI): domain Eukaryota; kingdom Metazoa; phylum Chordata; class Mammalia; order Diprotodontia; family Petauridae; genus Petaurus; species Petaurus breviceps. The sequence continues at coordinate 592,018 of NW_027187239.1, forward strand.
CAAAGCCAGCCGGTCCTCTCCCATTTACCTTTTCAATGCTGGGTCCAACTCCCTTCCCAACTGCACAATAATAATAAAAATAACAATCACTAATGATCAATATTCACTTATTCTCAGAGCTGGAAGGGACGGTTATTTAGGGCAGCCCATATCAGATAAAAATCCCTGAAACACAGACTGAACTAATTTGCCGAATTTAGCACATGTATTTTTAAAAACCAAGCTGTACATAATGAGATTCAGAGTTTCATATATGATACTATTTCTGTTCTTTTTATATGGAAATGGTCATGTTTGTTGGAGTTTTTCCAGTTCAGAATAACAACAAAAAAATTGTCTCAATTGTTACATATGTGTGTGTGCAAGCAGAGATGCTTTGCTGTCTGTCTCATTGGAGAGAAACCCCCAGTCCATAAGATCATAAATTTTATGGGGTGTTCCCCGAAGTGTAATGGGCTATCTTGGGAAATGGGGGACTAGAAGTCCCTCCTAACAAATGGTCATTCTAACCTCTGCTTAAAGACTTCTAGGGATGGGGCACCCCACCCCCATTTTCAGACAGATAGGACCACATCTCTGCCTACCCGTCCTGTGGGACTCTCATCCTCATCCTCATCCACAGCCTTCCTCCTCTTCTCTCTGGCTGGCCTCATCATCCCTCACACCTACCACACTCACACCTGTGATTCCTGATTGTGGGAGGTGCTCATCATTTACCTGTGGCATCCCCCTGCACCCTCAGCGTGGGGTCTCCATTGCCCCTCTCCAAGATGCTCATCTCTATTTCTTCATAGGCAGTGACCTGCTGGGGCTGACTGTGGTAAGGCAACCCTGAGAAGATGTTTGTATATAGAAAATGGGCCTTCACTCATATGGGAAGCTTAAAGTCAGCAAGTAGACTTTGTAATTTCTCCAAAGAAAAATAAAGCCCTCTCTTCTTCTTTTCATTCCTGGGTCCACCTTATTGGCCATCTGTACAGCCCAAGATATATACAAATATATAATAGCTGTCTGATATATTTAATATATAATATATTACCATATTTCATAATATATAACATATTATGATATTTAATATATTATATGGCATAGATCACATATCCATATAATAATATATTACTATATTTACTCATCTAATAGATAACATATTGCTATATTTCATAATATATAGTAACATATTGTGATATTTAATATATTATATGGACTATACCACACATATCCATATAATATATGACTATATTTTATCCATATTCTATAACACATAATATATTTCTTTATTTTATAATGTATAACATATTGTGATGTTAACTATGTTATATAGACTATATAATATATATTCATATAATAATACAATATATGGCTATACTTTACCCATATTATATAACATTACCATATGGTATATGCTAGATATCTATCGCACACACACACAAACAGCCAGACAAGCCCAATAGAGTGTCCTTCCCAGAAACGTGTTGAATTCTGGGTAATAGACCTTCTTCGTCTCCTTGGTCGTTCTTGTATGGATGGAGAGGCCAGACTCCTTTGGGTGATTCCTTATCCCTTCCCTGAAGCTCTGCCATGTCTTGGGCCTTGATCTAATCTATGCCATAGGCAGGATGCTCTGGAGCCCTTTGCCAACCACAGACCATCCCTCCCTTCCCTGAACCCTGGGCTGGATCCTCTCCACCACAGTGTGGAATATTTCTGCCAAGCATCCATCTGCCTGTTTTCTGTCTCACCTGATAATTATTATCAGAGGGTCATTGAGCAGGGTTATTTCTGTTGTTATAATTTCCAAAGAATCCTGAATGGTCTTGCTGTGAAGTAGTCTTCAGGGAAGTGTTTTGTTCTGCCCAATTAAATGCTTTTTCATAATCCGCAAACAAGGAGCGCCGGGGGAGCCCATATCCTCTCCATCTCTCGGTCAGTTTTGAGCTGGTGAAGATGCCCGGCCATCATTGGATGGCTCCTGCTCCCTATTCATTACTCATGTCATGGCTGGGTGACCCTCATAAAAACAGGCATCAGAGGAGGCATGTGGGTCGGTGGTTATGGGGGCTCTTTTGGCTGCCTTTCTCCCCCATGTTAGTAAGATCTGAGATGTTTCCCCCACACCTTTGGGATCTTCTCCTTCTTCATATTTCACATTTATTGGTCGCTCAGAGCGCTCTCAATCGGATCACCCCCAGTGCTGATATCCCCTGTATAGACTTGACCGGATCTGGTGGCTTTTGCCAGACTTACCAAGCACTGAAACACTGACAAAGGCCAAGTTCCAACCTCCCAGACCTTCAGGCAACACTATGAAACTATTGTAATATCTGAGGGAAGTAATGGAGCACACAGGCCGGCAATAAGCATTTGTTAAGGGATTACTATCCCCAGCTTTTCAGTCTTCTTATACCTTATTCCCCTCCACTGTAGTCTATGATTCAGGGCCATTGGCCTCCTTGAGTTTTCTCAAACACAAGACTCCATTTCCAGACTCCAAACACTTGTACTGGCTGTGCCCCCTGCCTGGAATGCTCTCCCTCCTCATCTCTGCATCCTGGCTTCCCTGGCTTCCTTCAAGTCTCAGTAGGATTCTCATCTTCTGCAAGAAGCCTTTCCCTCTCCCAGGTCTCTTTTATCTCTGTGCCTTCCCACGTAGACTAGCTTCAATCTTTCCTGCCTATGTCTTGTTTCTCCATAGTTTTTGGCATGCTGTCTCCCCTATTAGACTGGGACCTCCTTGAGGGCAGGGACTGGTTTTGTGTTGGGTTTTTTTGGCCTTTCTTGGTATCTCCAGCACTTAGCACAGCACCTGGCACATAGTAGGTGCTTAATAAATAATAATTGACTGTGTGCCAGTGAGTCAAAGCAAGTGCTGGGTTTAGAAATACCAAGAGAAAGCAAGCTCCTGCCTGCAAGGAGCTTACATTGTAATGGGGGAAGCCAGCACAAGACCACTGGCTTGGTCCTGGAAGAACCCTTAGCTCTGAGCCCCCAAGCCCAGCCAGCAACTGTACAGACTGATGGTCATGTGGGTGACCAGGTGAATTACATGTGGAGCTGGAAGAGACCATTCGGGTTCGAGAGTTCTAGCGTTTGTAGGGGCCTCATCCAGCCCACCTGCCCCATTTTATAGCTGAGGAAACTGAGGTCACAGAAAAGATAGATTTAGAATAGCTGGAAAAGACTTCAGGGGCCATCTGATCCAACCATGTCATTTTACAGACAAGGAAATTGAGGCCCAGAGTGAGGACATCACTCACTCAGGGTGATAGAGGTTGTGAGCATAAGAGGCAGGCTTCGAACCCAGGCCCTCTGCTTCTAAAAGTGGTCTTTCCCCCTGACCCTGAGGACAGACATGAGGAAGAACAAGATGCAGCCTCGTGCAAATCCTTGGACATCGTTTGTAACCTCACTTAGGACATTTGGGCTGAGGTTCATTGGAGCCCCTACAAGATTGGGAACTCAGTGAAAACTCCATCTGTGAGGAAAGGCCAACTCACAGATCTGCCAGTAAGGATTCAAACCCAGAGCCCTGTGATAGTAATGGCAATTAAAGATTCCCCTGTATTGGCTTGGTTTTAAAATTGATTGTGTTAAAACCCAGAGCTTGTTAATCCCACCTGTGGGATGGACTTGTTGATGTGAAAAGAAAATCCTGAACTGGGAGGAGCTGGTGACGTAGATTTGGAGAGACACAAGAGAGAGGCAGAAGAACTTTTTGGAAGCAGCACCCACGTGGAGGCAGAGACACTTTGGGGACACTTTGAATCACCCTGGACTTTTGAGACCCGCCTCCGGAGCTGCCAAGGACTGAGGAGACATGGCTGTTTTGCCGGTACTTTGTCTGTCTGTTTTGATGTTGTTTTGCCAGATTTGTCCGCTGGTGAAAGACAGTCCTGTTGAAGAAGTCCTGGAACCTGGCTGTTGGCTAAGAAGCCCTGAGACTGTCCTGCAGACAGAGAGTGAAACATCACCAGCTCCTCCCAGTTCAGGATTTTCTTTTCACATCAACAAGTCCATCCCACAGGTGGGATTAACAAGCTCTGGGTTTTAACACAATCAATTTTAAAACCAAGCCAATACAGGGGAATCTTTAATTGCCATTACTATCACAAGCCCTCTGGGCTGGAAGCCCGTGGCTCTTCTCCCTAGACCTGGTTCTCTCTCTATAGGATGGAATGTTAAGGTCTTTTAAAGGAGAGAATGTCAGGGACAGGAGGGAGCTTGGAACATAGAGTGTCAGAGCAGGGAGGGAGCTTAGAACAAGGGATGTCAGAGATGGGAGGGAGCTTAGGACAGGGGATGTCAGAGCTAGGGGAATGTGAATTGTGAGGTCAGGAGAGAACCATAAAACAGAATGTCTGCGTAGAGAAAGACCTTTCTGATTTTCCAGAGGACCCTGAAGGCTGGTGACATATGCAGGACTCCTTGACTAATGAGTGCTCCCATCTGAACCCACACTTCTTTCTACTTCACCAAACCAGGCCCATCTTTTCTCCCCAAGTAAATGATCAGAGGCTTTGGATTCTGAGTTCATTCACCTTTGTCTTCTCCATGCTAAACCTGGAGACAGTAGGTATTTAAAGTTTGCTGAATGAAGAGATGAAGGGGAGTCTCTACACTCTATGCACTGATCTCAGGAGATGTTTTTGTTTTCTTCGGTAGGAAAACAATCCCATTATCAGACTACAGTGATTCACACTAAGGCACAGTGAGCCATTGGCTCCAGCTCCCCCAGGGAGGTGGCTCAAGGCCCAGGAGAGATCTCATGACCCCAAGTGACCTAAGAGTTAGAATGTGGGGGGAGATGACCCTGTGGGTGCCCAGCCAGTGCCCCCTTCTGAAAAGCTTCCCTGTTGTGGCCTTCCAGCAGGGTGCATGAGAGTTGGCACAGAGGGACACAATGCTGCAGCATGGAAGGAGCCCTGAACTCCAAAGCACTGGAGCGTGGGGGTGATCCAAGGCCATATGACCTTGGGCTTCAGTTTTCCCATACAGTCTATGTTCACGACATGATAGACTCCTAGCTGTGTGATCCTGGGTCGGTCACTTCACCTCTGCCAGCCTTGGTCTCCCCATCTGTAGCAGCAAGCACCCCAGCGTCCCCAGGGTTGCTGCCAACATAGGTTCTTGGATCTGCTTTGATAAAGGAAAGCAACTCAAAATGGGTCAACAAGCTTACTTTAATCAGTCAAACATATATCATTTACCTAGTTCAGGGGAAAAAGGTCAGCACCCTGAACTTCAGAGTATACAGGCAGAATTATCAAGACAGAGAAACAGATTAAACAGACAGGTTTCCAAACTGTCCAACCATTACATCCATACCAAATCAACATCTGAGTTTTTCAAAGCCAGGGGGCTCTCAACAATGGCTTCCCAAAGTCTCATCTGATCAAATCACAGAACACTTCTCAAAGTGAGCCCCAAAGCAAAGCCTCACATCAGGGCTTATATAGCCTTCTCCTGGCTCAGAGAATGTAACAACCTTTTGTACCCACTGGCCAATCAAAAAGTATCTACTGAAAAACCAGCCTCCCACCCCAGGCTCCAGGTGCACTTTAGCCTAGGGGCAGGGGAGATCTTAAAAATTTACATTCCCATTACACCATCTAGTTGTGGGCTCCAGTGAGATGTTTATAAAGTGAGCCACAAAGTGCCATGTAAACCTTGGCTATCTTCATCATCATCACAGTCAAATGAACACGGCTCCACAAACTAAAGACCAGCATGTGCCCAGAGGCTCCCCACTTCTCCTTGCTGAGATGCCCTTGTCACCTTGGCGCCGGGCCCAGTGATGGGCCCTTGGAGGGAGCCCCTGAAGCCCTGGAACCCAGCATCCAGCGGGTCAGAGTGGACATGGCCACCTGTGCAGAGGGCGTGTCTGCAAAGTACCGCCACATGTGAGCTGGCTCAGCCATCCTGGGGAGCGACGTAGAACCAGGCCCACAGTACTGTTCAGCTGTGCACTCTCTGACCCAGCCATACCCCTCCCGATCCCACTGGGGGCTTTCTTGGCAGAGACACTGGAGCGGTTCAGCATTTCCTTCTCCAGCTCATTTTACAGAAGAGGAAACTGAGGCAAACAGGGTCCAGTGACTTGCCCAAGTGAGCAGAACCAGAACATCGTACATGGTAATAGCAACACTGTGCAATGATGGACTTTGATAGACTTGGCTAATTGACAAACGCTCCCCACCTCTGGAGAAAGAGCTGATGGAGCCTGAGTGCAGATCAAAATAGACTGTTTTTAATTTTTTTTTTCCTGGGGTTTGGTTTGTTTTTTTCCCCTGCAACTTGTCTAATGTGGAAATGTGCTTTGCACATGGCTGCACATGTATAATCTATCCAATCACTTGCTTTCTCAAGGAGGGGGGAGACAATTTGGAACTCAAATTTCTTAAAAAATGAGTGTGAAGAATTGTTTTTACATGTAACTGGAAAAACAAAACAAAACATATTTGCACTTTAAAAAATAACATAAAAGAAAGCAACCCAACGCACCCTTGTCCCTCCCCTTCAAGTCAGGCCTTCTTGGTGTTTGCCTGCCTGGGATTCTCTTCTGGTATGGGAGATGATAATCACAGTCAGGCTAATTACAGCAGACACTCCACTGGTTATCTCACTTGATCCTCACATTAACACTTAGAGGCAGGAAGGGACAGGTATGATTAGCCCCATTTCACAGACAAGGAGGCTGAGAGTCAAGGTGGGACTTGTCATTTCCTTTGGGTATCACAGCTTCTGGGCTGTGAAACTAAAGGGTGGGGCTTGAGAATGGAAGGATCCATGGGCCAAGAGAAATGCAGCCCAGGAGCAGAGGCTGGATGGAGGCAGGGAGGCCAATTAGAGGCTACTGTAAACATCCAGGGGAGATGTGATGGGACCCTAAGCCAACCAGCCCTGGCTTAGAGACATGCATGGATGAGGGTGCCAGGACAGGACATTCAGCCAAGCGGGGGTATGCAGGGAAAATCTCTGCCACTCTGGGGTTGATTTGGTGGAGTCAGGTATGCACAGAGAACAGTAGGGCATAGAGAATACTCAGAAGCTGTTGTTCAGTCTTTTCAGTCGTGTCTGACTATTCTTGACCCCATTTGGGGTTTTCTTGGCAAAGATACTGCAGTGGTTTGTCATTTCCTTCTCCAGCTCATTTTACAGATGAGGAAACTGAGGCAAAATGGAGTTAAGTGACTTACCCAGGGTCACCCAGATAGTAAGTGTCTGAGGCTGGATTTGAACTCAGGGAGATGAGTCTTCTTAACTTCAAGCCTGGCCCTCTGTGCACTATGGTGCCATCTAGCTGCCCAATCCAGAAGGCCTGCCCTGGACTGTGGGAAAGTGAAGGCAACCTTCATTGGTTGGGGAACATTCCCCACCCAGGAATTCCCTGTGCTAATGAAATCATGGGTCCAGGCCCTATTCTTATCCTTAGGATTGTAAGATATTGATGCTGTAAAAGGAACTCAAACTCATTTTCAAATGAGAAAAGTGAGGCCCAAGTAATGAGTATTTACTAGGCTCTAAGTCCACTCAGCAAACACTTTTCTGGGTACAGCGCTAAATACTGAGGTAGGATTACAAGCAAAAAGAAAACTTGTCTCTGCCCTCAGGGAGTTTACAACCTAATGCAGAAGAAAGCATTAAAGGGAACTGAAAAGGGGGTGGGTGGGAGGGGAGAGAGGACCCTTTGGGTATGGGGTGAAGAGGGTGGAGAAGGAAGGTAGCAAAGTCCAGGAATGAAGGCTTGCTGCCCAAAAATGGAGGTTGCTGTTGGAATTCACCAATGGGGCCTGAGCGTCTCTTGGACAGAGGGAGAAGGCAAGTGGAACATGGTGGCAAAGTCTGGAGAAAGACATCTACTAAGAGCCAAACACAATGCCAGGGGCTGGAGATGCCCAAATGAAACGGCCCCTGTAATGTAATACCAAACAAAGGCAACTTCCCAGGTTCAAAATACCAGCATAGGTGCTCTCTATTTTATTCAGTAACAAACCCAGAACAGAGAAGATCAAAACATGACATCATTCAAAATACAGCATTTACTAAGTGTGATTAAATCATCTCCAAGGCCTACCCCACCCCAGGACTTTCCAATCATTCAATCAATTACAAAGTCTCTGTTCCAAATACTTCTCCACCCCTAGGCTATACCTTAATTAAGTCCACCACAAAGCCCCTCTTCTCAAATGGAGATTAGTTTCCAAACATAAGTAAAATACATTCATTTGCTCAACCATAGAACACAAAAAGGTCAAAAGTTCCCCACCCCTGCATCACAATTGAATCTACCCCAGAGTTACATCAAGTTTAAACACAGCACTTAATACCCAAATGGAGGTCTTTTCTTCATCTTGACACGAGGCAAGTTCTCAGCAATCTTAGTTCCTGGGGAGACAAGGCTTAGCAAGGCCATAAGATACATTGCCAGTCCCTTCATGAATTTATCCTCTGTCTGTAGAACAGTCCTAGAACCCCTGAACACATTAGCAAAGCCCTCTCCCAGGATTTCTGTAAACATACAACAAGAAAATCCTTCTTCAGGGCTTCTAAACCAACAGAAAGGCTCCCAGACCCCTGCAACAACAGCACTGTCCTTCACCAGTGGACAGTATTCATTCTGTCTGCCGGACAGTCTCCAGACCCCTGCAACAACAGTACTGTCCCTCACCAGTGGACAGTATTCACTCTCAGTACTGTCCCTCACCAGTGGACAGTATTCACTCTCTGTCTGCAGGACAGTCTCAGGCCTTCTTAACCAAATGCCAGGTTCCAGGACTTCTTCAACAGGACAGTCTTTCACCAGTGGACAAATCTGGCAAAATAACATCAAAACAGACAGACAAAGTACCAGCAAAACAGCCATGTCTCCTCAGTCCTTGGCAGCTCAGGGGGCAGGTCTCAAAAGTCCAGGGCAATTCAAAGCGGCCACCAGCAATCTCTTAGTCTCTCCCCCTACACGAGGTGCTGCTTCCAAAAAGAACTTCCGCCTCTCTCTTGTCTCTCCAAATCTACGTCACCAGCTCCTCCCAGTCAGGACTTTCTTTTCACATCAAAAAGTCCATCCCACAGGTGGGATTAACAAGCTCTGGGTTTTAATACAATCAATTTGAAAACCAAGCCAATACAGGGGAATCTTTAATTGCCATTACTATCACAGCCCCTGACCTCAAGAGCTTGCATTGTGTCAGGGGAGATCTACACCTGTGTAAGTACAAGAAACAATATGGCATAAATCTGAAGAAGTGTAGGAGGGAGGGCAGACCCTCCTGTTTGGAGGAATCAGGAAAGGCTTCTTGTAAAAGCTAGTGCTTGAGGTGAATCTTGAAGGAGACCAGAAATTCTAAGAGATAGTAATTGCATTCCAGGTATGAGGCACAGCCAGTGCAAAGGTGTGGGAACTAGAGATAGAGTGTTGTCTGGGAGGACTGCAGATCTAAGGAAAGCAAATACTTTCATAAAGACTGGAAAGATAGGTGGAGACCTGGTTGTCTAGGTCTTTAGAAACCAGAGTAGTCAACAAAATCCAGCAGGGAGAGAGAGAAAGAGAAAAGCCATCTCAAATGCTACAAAAAGTAAAGAAATACTTGAAAGTTTACTTACTAAGACACACCTAGGAAATCTATGAATACAGTTACAGAAATAAAGACAGATCTCTAGATAACTGGAGGAATATTAATTTTTCAGGGCAGTTATGTGGTGCAGTGGATAGAGCACTGGGCCTGAAGTCAGAAAGACTTATTTCCACAAGTTTAAATTCAGCCTCAGACACTTAGTTGTGTGAATGGTTAAGTCACTTGACCCTGCTTGCCTCAGTCTCCTCATCTATAATACAAGCTGGAGAAGGAAATGGCAAACCACTCCAGTATCTTTGTCCAGAAAACCCCAAATGGGGTCATGAAAAGTCAGACATAATTGAAATAACTGAAAATTAATTTCTCATGGGTAGGTCATCCAGTATAAAGCAATAAAAAAATGGCAATGGTATTTAAATCAGTCTATTTATTTAGTATCATGCCAATTAAACTACCAAAGGATTCTTTTATAGAGCTAGAAAGAAAAATAAAATTTATCTAGAGGAAGAAAAGGTCAAGAATCTCAAGGGAAATAATGAAAAAGTGGGAAGGAATTAGGGTCCTAGCAATACGAAATCTCATGCTATCCCATAGAGCAGCTATCTTCCCAACTATTTGGTACTGATTTAAAAATTGGTCAGTTGAACAGATTAGGCACAACATATGGATGGAAAGGAATATAGTATCTAATGCTCAAAACCTTCCAAACCTCAGCTAAGTAGGATAAGGATTCACTATTGGAAAAAAAACTTATGGAAAAACTGGAAGGCAGTTTGGTGGAAATTTGGTTTAAGCCAACATCTCGCACCAAATACCATGGTAAATTCCAAATAAATATATGACTTAAATATAAAAGGTCACATCATGTTCAAGTTAGAGGAACAAGGAAGAAATTAGCCTTTGAATTGATAGATAGGGGAAGGATTCATCACCATACAAGGGACAGAGAGAATCACAGAAGATAAAATGGGTGATTTTGATTACATAAAATTGTTCAGCTTTTGCACAAATAAAACCAACGCAGCTAAAATTAGAAGGGATACATTTAATTTGGGAAAAATCTTGCTAGCAAGTTTTTTCTAATAGAGGTCTCATTTTCTATATACAAGGAACATTTTCAAATTTATAAGAATAGGAGACATTCTCCAATTGGTAAATGGTCAAAAGCTATAAACAAGCAGTTTTGAAAGGAAGAAATCCAAGCTATCAACACTCATATGAAAAAAAAAAATTCTCTAAATCATTTATAATTAAAGAAAAGTAACTTTTTTAAAACTCTGAGATTCTACACATCTATCCCACTGGAAAAGTTGACAAAAATGATGAATGTTGGAAGGACAAAAGTTGCCCACACTAATGTATTGTTGGTGGAATTGAGAACTGGTCCAACAATTCTGGAAAACAATTTGGAATTATGCTCAAAGAGTCACTAAACAGGGCATATCTTTTTTTTTTTTAAGCAATGGGGGTTAAGTAACTTGCTCAAGGTTACACGGCCAGGTGTTTCTGGGTGGATGCTAAGTGTCTGAGCCGTGCTCTTACTCGCTGTGCTACCTGGCCGCCCCCCAAACAGGGCATATCTTAACTGAGCAATATTACTACAAGGCTATGAAGAAATGGAAAAGAGAGGAAAAGTCCCACATCTACAAAAATATTCATAGCAGTTCTTTTTGTAGAAGCAAAGAACTGGGAACTAAGGGGAGGTGGGGTGGAAGTATCCATCAATTGGGGAATGGCTAAATGAATTATGATAAATGAATTAATGGTGCCATAAGAGTGCCATAAGAGATGTTGGGAGGGTTGGTTTCAGAGAAATTTGGGAAGACTTATATGCGCTGATGCAGAATGATGTGAGCATAAACATTGGTACAAATTGTATAAAAATAACAACATTGTAAAGACAAACAACTTTGAAATTTAAGACCTTGGATGAGTGCCATGACCCACCATGATTCCAAGGGATCAGTGATAATGCATGCTGCACAACTTGGGACAGAGGGTCGATGAACTCAAGATGTAGAACCAAACAATACACACACTTCAAAAGCTTCCGGAGCTGACCTAAGACTTTTGGTACACTCTGTGTTTTGGACATGGCTGAAATAAGAATTGGTTTTGCTTAATTATGCATTTTCATTAGAAGGCTTTTGTTTTTCTTTTCTTTTTCACTGTCGGGGTGGAGGTGGAAGGGAAGGTGGATACTTTTTAATTTTAAAATAACAAAACAGGAGAATTTGTGTTTGTTATTACAGGCATCTCAGGGTCACTGGAGCTTATTAGGAAGAGTGACATGGGCAGACCTACCTTTTGGCAGCTAAGTAGAGGCTGGATTGCAATGGGAAGAGAGACTGGAGGCCGGGAGGCCAGTTAGGAGGCTGGGATGCCAGTTAGGAGGCTATTGTAAACGACCAGGTGATGAGATCCCGAGCTGGGATGGTGACTGGGGGACTGGAAAGAATCCAAACTCTTTTTGGTTCACGAGGCTTCTCGGGGCTCCATTCAGTCAAGACTTTAAGTAATTTGCCCAAGGACGTACAGGTAAGGATCCCTTACCCTCTCCTCTGCCTTCAGGGTATGTAGGGAACGCGGCTAGTCTCTAAAACACAGTCTACGGCTTCTCCTTCCCATCCCCCTGAATCTTAGAAGACTGAAGCTGTTGTTCGTCCTTTGTTTTTGAAAAGGACCAATGACCTCACGAGGTGATGTATTAACTTGTGCGTGAATCGGCTTTCAGTGAGGTAGAGCCGGCAACTTCGCCTTCTCTTCCGCAGCGACCGGACAAAAAAGTCAGGAGGGCAGAACCAAGAGCCTGTGTGTGTGTGTGTGTGTGTGTGTGTGTGTGTGTGTGTGTGTGTGTGTGTGTGTGTGTGTGTGTGTGTGTGTGTGTGTGTGTGTGTGTGTGTGTGTGTGTTACCCGCCTTCTACAAGGAACATACCGTGGTAGGCACTGGGGATACAAAGACGTTTTTTAATGGCCTCAGGGAGCTGGAATGGGGGTGGTCGATATGACAAGATCCCGTATCAGTAGAACATAAAATACCACGTGATGGGGACAGGGAAGCGATCAGAACAAAATGTTCAAGAAACACTTAGGCAGGAAGAGAGCCCTTTCAGCCAGGGAAGATCAGAGAAGGCTTCTTAGAGGAGGTGGCCTCAGAACTGAGCCTTGAAGCCGTAAGGGGCAGGGACCAAGAAAAAGTGAATTCCAGGTGAAGGGGAAGCCCTATTCAAGTGCACAAAGACGGGAGGGCATATCACACTCAGGGAACAGCTGGGAGTTCAATGTGGATGCCACACACAAGGCAAATAGAGAAGGTCAGGTTATGGATGGAGGGATTTAAATATTTAAAGGATGAGGATTTTTTTTTTTTCCTGGAGCAAGAAGGAGCCTGCATCACTAAAGGTTTTGAAGCAGAGGGTGACAGATTCAGAAGGGTGGTGTAGGAAGGTCCTTTCTGCAACCACTCTAAGGAGGAAGAGGTGGCCTGTTTCTTTTCCTTTGGATCCTAGCTCCTCTCATTAGTTCCAGAAACTTGCGCTGCATCTATCTCTCTAATTTGCAATCTCTTCTTCTCTATTGGTTCTTTCCTCATCGCCTACAAACATTCACAGACCGCCTCCCATCCTTAATAAACCTTCATTTGAACCTATCAGTCCCTGGAAGCTTGCATATACCTCTTTCCTTTCATAGCCAAGCTCCTAGAAAAAGCCAACATTTGTTGCCTCTACTTTCTGATGAAATTTGGCTTCCAATCACTTCTTTTTAAATAATATCTCATTTTTTCCCAATGACATGTAAAAATTTTAACAGTCCTATTTTTTTAAGTGCTGAGTTCCAAATTCTGTCCCTCCTCCTCCCTGAGACAGTAAGCAATCTGATATGAACTGTACATGTGCAATCATGTAAAACATATTTCTATATCAGTCATTTTGTAGAAGAAAACTTGAACAAAAAACCCCAAGGAAGTGATGCTATCAGTTCTTTCTCTGGAGGTGGATAGCATTTTTCATCATGAGTCCTTTGAGACTGTCTGGGATTACTGTATTGCTGAGAACAGCTAAATCAGTCACAATTATTCATCATACAACATTGCTATTATTATCTACAATGTTCTGTTCACTTCACTCTGCATCAGTTCATGTAAATCTTTCCAGGTTTTTTTTTTTTTCTGAAATCATCTTTTCTTATAGTAGAATAGCATTCCATTACATTCATATACCACAACTTGTTCAGCCATTCCCCAATTGATGGACATCCCCTCGATTTCTGATTCTTAAGCCACCACAAAAAAAGAGCTGTTGTAAATATTTTTGTACAAATAAGATTCTTTTCCCATTTTATTTTTAAATCTCTTTTGGATACAGACCTAACAGTGGTATTGCTAGATCAAAGGATATGCACAATTTTGTAGTCCTTTGGGCATAGTTCCATACTGTTCTCCAGAATGGTTGGATTAGTTCACAACTCCACCAACAATGCATTAATGTCCCAGTTTTCCCACATCCCCTCCAACATTCCAATCACTTCTAATCACTCAACTGAAAGTACTCACTCCATGGTTCCCATTGATTTATTAATGGCCAAATTTTCTTTTTTCTCCTCTCTTCTCCTTTCCTGTCCTCCTCTTCTCTCATTCTTCACTCCTTCCTCCTCCTCTCTTATTACCTCCCTTGGTGATCTCATCAGTTCTCAAGGATTAAGTCTTAAGCAGATAACTCTTAGGTGTCTACATCTAGCCCTAGTCTCTCCTGAACTCCAAATGGATGTAACAAAGGCATGTCAAAATCAACCTTTTCAAAACAGAACACATGATCTTTCCCTACCAGACCTCCTCTCTTATTAATTCCCTCTTTCTTTTTTAGGGCACCTGTCTAGTCCTAGTTATCCATGTGAGTGAATGAGAAAACCATTCATTAAGTGTTTACTTGAATCTAAATGTTGGGGCTACAAATACAAAAAGCAAGGCAGTTTCTGCCATCAGAGAGTTGGCATCTTAATGATGGAGGATGACACAAAAAAGAGGAAGGACTGAGAGAGTGCGTACAGAGTACAGATGGCAGGGTTTGGAAATGGCTCTGACCCTAGCATCATCCTTGCTTCCTCCTTCTTTACCTCACACATCCAATCAGTTGCCACATCTTACTCTTTTCTTCATCTTTCACTTCCATACCCTTTTATCTACTCACATGGCCCCCAACCTATTTCGAACTCTGCTCACCTGCTGCCTGAGTTTTTGCAAAAGCCTCCTGCTTGGCTTTCCAGCCTCCAGACTCCTCCTTCTACAATTCATCCTTCAGATAACTGCCAAGGTAAAGGCAGCATTCTGATTCCAGAGCCAGAGGGCCAAGGTGCCAGTTCTACCTCTGACCCTTATTACCTGTGTGATTTTGGGCACATTATTTAATGTCCCTGGGCCTCAGTTTCCTCACCTATAAAATGAAGGGACTGGACCAGCAATGGCCTCTGTAGTCATGAGCCTCCAATCCTTTATAGTCTCAGTTCTGATCATGTCACTCCCCTCCTAAAGGAGCCCCCAGAGGTGTTTTCCCTTGCCTCTAGAACCAAATGTTTAGCATGGAAAGACATTCACTACACGACTCTGACCTACATTTTAGACATATTTTATTTTTTCCCCCTATTCTAGGGTTCAGTCAAACCGAACTATTTTCTATATTGCGTTAGATTATAAGCCCCTTGAGGGCAGGGCCGATCTTTTTATTCTATTTGTATGCCCAGTGCTTAGCATAACGCCTAGCATATAGTTGTTGTTCAGTCATTTTTCAGCCGTGTTTGACTCTTTTTGACCCCATTTGGGATTTTCTTGACAAAGACACTGGAGGGGTTTGCCATTTCCTTCTCTAGCTCATTTTACTGATGAGAAAATTGAGGCAAATAGGGTTAAGTGACTTTCTCAGGGTCACACAGTTAGTAAGTGTCTGAAACTTGTCCTGAAAGTGTCCTGAAACTCAGGAAGATTCCAAGCCCAGTGTTCTATCCACTTTGCCACCTAGCTGCCCCCAGGAGGTAGGTGCTATTAATAATCCTATTTTATAGACGAGGAAACTGAGGCAAACAGGGTTAAGATGGCTAGTGGGTGTCAGGCTGGATTTGGACTTACAATGATGTATCTTCTTTACTCTAGGTCCAGCAGTCTATCCATGGTACCACCTAGCTGCCCAGTAGGCACTTAATGAAGGTTTATCCCCCTCTGCTGCTCGTGCCTCCCTGCCCCCACATTACCTTGTATGTACTTGTACCTGCACACATCATCTCCTCCTCCCACCTGCACCCCTAGGAGAATGAAAGTTCCTTGGGAACAAGGGCTGTTCCCCTTCTGTCTTTGCATTCCAAGCTGCCAGCACAGTTCTTAGCATATACTGGTGGATTGAATGCTTGGAACCAAACTGTGAAGGGTCTTAAGCGACAGGCTGATGACTTTTTGTTTTATCCTGTAAGCAATGGGAAACTGGAATAATTCAAGCTTATTGAGTAAAGGAGTCATGTGGTCCATCTCAATGGTTAAGGAAGGCTATTTTGGCAGCTGCATGGAGATGGATTATAGAGGGGAGAGGATGGAGATGGGCAGGTCAGTTAGGAGTCTATTGCAATTGTACAGACAGGAGGTGATGAGAGCTGTGTGAGCCGGGAGAAGTGGGTGGATGGGAGGCATGTTGTGGAGGCCAGAACATGACGAGTTGGCAAATGACTAGATGTTTGAGGGCAAGGGAAGATGCAAGGGAGACGCTAAAATTGTAAGCTCAGTCAACTGGGAATATGGCAGTACCATCCACAGAAGTGGATATATTTAGAGGAGAACTAGGTTTGAGGGATGTTGGGGGTGGAGGAGATATGGGGAGGTCTGTTTTAGACATGTGTCTGAGATGCCAGTGGAGAATCCAGATGAAGATGTCCTGGCCACCAGGACAGGAACTCAGGAAGGAGACTTAGGATGGATTTATAGATGTGGGAGTCATCTGCATGGAGGTGATGAGTGGACCAATGGGACCTAATGAGATCATCAAGGAAGGGGAGGGGGAGAGACAGAGACAGAGAGAAACACACACACACACACACACACACACAGAGAGAGAGACAGAGAGAGAGAGAGACAGAGAGACAGAGACAGAGAGAGACAGAGACAGACAGAGAGACAGAGACAGACAGAGACAGAGAGAGACAGAGACAGAGAGAGACAGAGACAGAGAGAGAGACAGAGAGAAAAACAGAGAGAGAGACAGAGAAAGAGACAGAGAGAAATACAGAGAGAGAGAGAGAGACAGAGACAGAGAGAGAGAGAGACAGA
>NW_027187239.1:613890-616315 GCF_028583685.1 Petaurus breviceps papuanus
ACCTAATGAGATCATCAAGGAAGGGGAGGGGGAGAGACAGAGACAGACAGAGAGAGAGAGAGAGAGAGAGAGAGAGAGAGAGAGAGAGAGAGAGAGAGAGAGAGAGAGAGAGAGAAGAGACAGAGACAGATAAACAGAGATAGGGAGGGAGCACAAAGAAGAAAAAAGAGACCAGGACAGAGTCTTGAAGCATATGTACAATGAGGGGATGGAAGGAGCTGATGATGAACTAGAAAGTAAGAGTGGGTAGGAGGAGAACCAGGAAAGAACAGAAGCTAAGGGAGGAGAGGTCATACCTGAAGAAGAGGTGACCAGCCCAGTGGAAAGCAGGGAGTTTAAGGATGACGACTGCAAGCAGGTTATTGCCTATAACAATTAAGAGTTCACTGGTGACTACAGGCACAAAATGAGACATACATTTTCAGACCAGACCAATGAAACATAAATCTGTTTTGCTTGACTCTACTCACTTGTTACAGGAAAGGGCTTTTATTAGATAAGTTGGGGGTAGTAATAGTGATGTGAGAAAAAAAGATAAAAAAATCAATGAAACATAAAAGAAATATAAAAAGAAACATAAAAGAAATGAAACAAAAATACATAAAAGGAAGTTCAGAAGGACATAAAGAGAAGGGCAGCGTTGGTACTATCATGTTCAAGTTGAAAATAGAAAACAATGTGTGATGCTTTCTTTAAAAACAGCCACAAGTTATAAATGGTAGATTCTTGGTTTCATAAGTGATCCATTTTTTTCTGACCTTTTTAAAAAAAATATGGAAATGTTCATGTTTGTTGTTGACTATAAAGTTTGTAATGAAAATATGTATTTTTTTAAAGGGAGAGATCACTGGCAACCTTTGCAAGAGCAGTTACTGGAGGGTAGGACAGGAAACGAGCCTGCAAAGCATTGAAAAAGTGATTGATGGTGAGGAAGGAGAGGCAGCAAGGATAAAGGTCTCTTTCAAAGTACTTAACACTAAAAGAAAGGACTTGAACCCCCTTGAGCCTGCATGCAGAAGGCTTGTGATCTCCAGTGTCCTGCTCTGATGTAGACTCATGCTTGCTCACTTAGCCTAAGGGGGTAGCAAGGCCAAAGGAAACTCTTTTGAAGATAGAGGAGACCTAAGGGTGTTTGCAGGCAACTGGAAAGGAGTTAATAGATAGGAAGAGATAGGACAGGAGGGGGGGAGAGGGAGGAAGAGAGAGACAGAGACAGAGAGACAGAGAGAGATGATTGATGAAGCAAACTTCCCAAGATGATAGAAGGGTCTGTGAATTACATGAGTAGTGGGATTAGTCTTGGTAAGCGAAAAGGTCATCTCATTTTTTGAAAGTAGGGCAGAGGAGGAGAGGATGGATAAAAATGAAAAGGAGGGGAGATGAGAGAGTTGACAGGCAGGCTCCATTTCAGTAAAGTAAATGGTGAGATCATTCACTGAAGGAGAGGAGAGCAGCAAATTGGCAAAGACAACAAAAGATGGAAATAGTCGGTGCTGGAGAAGCTGCAGAGAAATGGGCATACTGATAGACTGGTGGTAGAGCCATGAATTGGTCCAACCATTCTGGAAAGCATCTGGGAATTATGCTAAGAAAGTGACAAAAATTTGTGCAGCCTTTGACCTCGAGATGACATTGCTTGGTACATACCCCAGAAGAGGTCAAAGATGAAAAAAACGTCCTATACACAGCAAAATAGTCATGTCATCACTTTGTGTGGTAACAAAGAACTGGAAAAATGAGATGCCCATTGTTTGGGGAATGGCTAAACAAAGTACAGAGCATGAATGTAATTAAATATCATTTCAATATTTCCATGAAGAATGTTAAGAATCAGAAAAGCATGGGAACACTTACTTATATGAACTGATGGAAAGAAACATCCGCAGAACCAGGAAAACGGCCACACGATGACTACGGCAGAAATGGAAAAAGACATGAAAACACTGGTTATAATGACCAAGCTTGGTCCAAGTGAAGAAGCACCTTCTTGCCCTTTGTTGAAGAAGTGGGCCATAGGGGTGTGGAACTGTGCATGCACTAATCCACTCAGCTGATGTGTGGGCCAGTTCTATCTAATTGTTCTCTCCCTCTCTCTCTGTCTCTGTCTCTCTCTCTGTCTTTCTGTCTCTCTCTCTGTCTCTGTCTCTCTCTATCTTTCTCTTTCTTTCTTCATATGTATTTCTCTCTCTCCTCTCTCTGCTTTTCTCAGTCTCTCTCTCTCTATATATATTTTCTTTCTCTCTTTTCATATATATTTCTCTCTCTCTGTCTGTCTCCCTCCCTTCCTCCCCTTTTTCTCAGTCTCTGTCTCTCTCTCTGTTTTTCTCTCTTTCTCTGTCTCTCTCTTTGTCTCTCTCTTCTCTCTGTTTCTCTCAGTCTCTCTGTTTTACTCTCTCTCTCTCTCTCTATATATATATATATATAT
>NW_027187239.1:616325-626794 GCF_028583685.1 Petaurus breviceps papuanus
AGTCTGTTTCTCTCTTTCTCTTTGTCTCTCTGCTTCTCTCTCTCTCTCTATATATATATATATTTTTTTCTCTTTCTCTTCATATATATTTCTCTCTCTGTCTCTGTCTCCATCCCTACTTCCCTCTCTCTCTCAGTCTTTGTCTCTCTGTTTCTCTCTGTATCTCTCCCCTCTCTGTTTCTCTCTCTCTTTCTCTGTCTCTCTCTCTCTTTGTCTCTCTGTCTCTTTCCTCTCTGTTTTTCTCAGTCTCTCTGTTTTACTCTCTCTCTCTGTCTATATATATATATTATATCTTTCTCTGTCTGTCTGTCTTTCTCTCTATATATATATATCTTTTTCTCTTTCTCTCTTCTTATATATTTCTCTCTGCCTCTCCTCTCTCTGCTTCTCTGTCTTTGTTTCTCTCTCTCTCTCTCTCTCTCTCTCTCTCTCTATATATATATATATATATATATATATATATATTCTCTGTCTCTCTCTCTGTTTCTCTCTCTCTATATATATATATATTTTTTTTCTCTTTCTCTCTCTTCATATATATTTCTCTCTGTGTCTCTCTGTCTTTCTGTTTCTCTGTCTGTCTCTCTCTCATTAGAAGGACTGGCTTAGGAGAAGAGGGGAAGGGATAAATTAAGAAACGAAGGTGATGCAGACAGAAAAAGCAATTACTTTTTTTAACAAAGAAAGAAAAGAGACTAAAAGTAGAGTTAGGGACTGGAAAGGAGACGTGGCTTTTTCTCCATGAGACGGGTGACAGTCAGAGATAGGATTAAAGGATTGCTCCATTGCAGTGGAGTCCCAGTTGAGTTAGATAAGAGGAATTTCTGTCGGCTCCAGTCTGCATGGCTTCCTGGTCCCCTCTGACAGCTAGGGAACAGGAGGGGGAGAAGGCAGATGCTGAGGGTTACTGAGAGTTGAGGGCTAGCAGGGGGTAACCAGAAGTAACAAGGGGACAAAGGACTGCAGGTCAGTGCATTGTTGAACTGGTTAACTTTGAATTAAGACTCTTAAGAGAGGACGGTGAAGTGGGGGTGAACTAGGGGGACAGGAAGGGATTGAGGCACTACAGTAGGGGGGCTTAGCCTGAGTTCCATGGACCCTCAAGGGATCTGTGACTAAATTTCACGGAGGTCTGTGAACTTGGATGGGAAAAAAACCACATCTGTCTTCTCACTAACCTCTAACTGAAATATAGCATTTCCTTCCATTATGATGTTAAAACATAGCATTTCCTTCGATTATGATTTTTAAAAACATTTTTCAGAGTACTCTATAGTTTTCATCGGAAGGCCAGAGAGATCTGTGATGCAAAAAAAACTCAAGGACTCCGAGGCTAGAGGAGGTTGGAATGAGGAGGGAAAGGATTAGGGGACAGCAGGGCATGGGAAGAGGTGGAGGAGGGGAGATCGGGATGAGGAAGGCTGGATTTCTGGGCAAAGATTTGGAGGTCATACAGTTTTAGGGAGATAGAAAGGCTCAGTCATGACTGTGTCGGTGAGCACATGAGGTAGAGGGGCCCTCATACAGTCCAGGAGCTTTCTGCACTGAAAGGATTCAGTGTTCAAAGGACCATCAACATGGCAGCTGGAATCACCAAGGATGAGGTTGGGGTGTGCAGTGAAGAAGACCGTGAACCTAGAATACAGCAGATACTTAATACATGTTTGTTGAATGGAATGGAATTGAGTCAAATACTGAATTTATTGAGAATGGGTGACGATGAACATTCACTTATTAAGCACCTCAGGATCAAGCACAGTGCTAGGCACTGGGGTCACGTGAGATGGACAGTCGCTGTGATCAAGGAGATTACACTCTAACAGGGAGAGAGGGAGCTGAGGAAGGAAGGGAAATGACCAGGAGTCTGATGAGGCACAGCAACAGAGAACCCGACGGGGGCATCCAGACCTAGGAAGCCAAGGCAATGGAGGAGAGTTTGCTGAGTCATAATGGCAGGGGCAGAGGTGGAAATGAAGGGGGGAAGGCATGCAGGAAGAATGGGGAATGGAGAACGAAACACAGAACAACCACGTCGTTGTTGGCAAGGGATGTAATGTCTTCAAGAGGAGACATGACTAACATGGAAATATGTTTTGCATGACTGCACATGTATAACCGATATCAAATTGCTTGCCTTCTCAATGAGGTGGAGAGGGGAAGGAGGGAGGGAAAGAATTTGGGACTCAAAATGTTTTTTTTAATAAATATTAAAATTGTTTTTATATTTATTTGGGGGAAAATAAAATAGTAATTTTTTTTAAAGAGAAAGGCAAGTTGCATTGAATTCCAAAATATAGGAAGGGGGTGAGTTGAGAGGATTTGGATGAAGGGAAGTTTGCTAACAATGAGGGGTGGAAGGGTGTGTCAGGGGCACGGTGACACCAGGGGCAAGTAGCCCAAAATAGGCCCAAGACAAGCAAGGAGACAATTGAATCAGAGACAGGGGAGAGATGTCATAGCCCCAGTCCTTGGGAGGTAAGGACCCATGAGAGCAGAGCCCTCAGGTCACTGTTGGGAAGTGGTTTATCACTGTCAGGGGAGGGAGAAGAGTAGGACCAGATTAGAAGAAGCTTACCTGGGACTCAGGTGTAGGTGCCTTCCTATTTTAATAATAGTACTAGCTGTTTCAGCCTCAGTTTCCTCATCTGTAAAATAAGAACAATAATATTAACCACAAAGCACCCTTATAAATACTAGCTATTGTTACTGTTATTGCAAGTTAAGTGTTATGGATGCAAAGAACAGAAAAACCATAGACCCTGCCCTCAGAGGGCTTACATTCTAATGGAGGAGACAAGACAAGCTTTTAGGTAGATACAAGATATATAAAAAGCTGGTTGATTTAGAGCTGGAAGGGCCCGAAGAAGTGAGCTAGCTCAACCTCCATCATTTTACAGATAGGAAAATTAGTCCCAGAGAGGGAGAGGGAGTTTCCCAAGGTAGTAACAGGCAGGCTTTGAAGAACTTGGTCCTCTGACCCCAGAGCCAGTGATCTTTCCCATAATGTCTCACTGCCTCTCAAGGGTTGTTGTGATGCCCAAATAAGATAAATGTGAAAGTACTTCATGAATTATGAAAGAAACTATATACATTCATTTGATAAAAAAAAAAGAAAAAAAAAATACTATCGTTCTTAAAGGTCTCCAAAGCAGAGGTTATTAATGGCACCTCTCCTCCCCCAGGACCTTCCTGTCCCTCTTCCTGGATCCCTCCCATCTTGTTAAACAAATTCAAGAAAGCTCCTCCTGCCAGACCCCAACTACAGAGACTCCTTCACACTAGAGTTATGGCTGGAAGCTTGAAGTTGATTTTGTCTTCAAACCTTTCCAGGCTTGGTACTTTTCCCTGCCCAAAGGCTAGAAAATTCCAGCCTCCTGTTTCCCTAATCTCAGGGATTCTGAACCATCTGTCTGCCCAATTCCACCGCTACCTCTCTCTGGCCTCACTCATCCTTATCTAGCAAAGTTCTCCCTTTCCCTGGCTTCTACTCAGAGTCTAACTAGGGTAGATTAATTGGCGCTGTCTTATGGAGTAGAAATTTAGAGGGGGCAAGGGTTGAATGCATCATATTCCAGCAAGAAGATTGGCAAACCTTCCTATCAGAGGTGCTAATCCTCCTGAACACCCATATGCCCCAACTCTCACCATGGCTCCAAGAAGCTATAGCACACCCAGCAGACACACCCCAGTAAGTCATCTCAGCAGGTGGTCTAAACCAGGCAATTAGCCCTCCAGGGTATGTTAGGGGGATGAGTACCCCAAGTGTGTGGAGACTTTCTCCAGGGTAAGGGGCAAATGAGAATAATTTGTTCCAGCAGCTGAGTGACTGAAAGAGACGCTGTGGAGGGCTTAGAGTTTGATCAGGCGCCAAAGACGTCAAGGTCATCACCTGTCATCTTGACTTTTGTCTGGCCCACTTGACTTTGATGACTCAGGAAGAGAGAGTGAGGTTTTTCAACTCTGCCTCCCTTAAATCCAATTGACGTACAAGTCAAGACATTAACTCATGATGTCATTGGTGCTCTTCAAAAACCAAGGACAAACAAAACATCCCCAGAGCTTGGCATAGAGCTTGGCACATGACTTGACATGATTTGACTCCACAGTGTTCTAATTGTATAGAGGGGAAACTGAGTCACAGAGACCTCTTGATTCCTTGTTGGTCCAGGGCTCTGTCCTCTCTACCTCTGAGAATTTCCCTAAAACCACTGAGGAGGCAGCTGCACCCTGGAAAATAGAGGAAGGCTTGGGAACCAGATGGAGGAGAGTGGAGGGGAAAATATCAGGTCAGAGTCAAACGGAGGATCTTAGGGACACTCACACACACAAACACTTACACACACCACACACCCTCACACTCGCATGCACACACATACACCACACACACTCACACACCACACAAACTCACACGCACTCACACACCACATACATTCCCATACCACAAACACTCACTAGAATACACACTCACACACCACACACACACTCACACATATTCACACACACCCTCTCACACAGACCCTCACACACATGCTCACACCCACTCACCCCCCCAGACTCACACACACACCACACACACACACACACACACACACACACACACACACACACAGGTCCTTGGCTCTGTGCAGCATCCCTGCCTGCCTCCTTGGGGTCTGGGAGGTGCAGTACCAGGTTCTGGCCACAAGGGGTCTGCTGTGCTCCATTAAATAGTCCCTCAGTGGTTTGAAGACCCACAGATTTCTCCTTTGAGGGACTTGGGCTGGGGTGGCGGGGAGGAGGTGTGTGTGTGTGTGTGTGTGTGTGTGTGTGTGTGTGTGTGTGTGTGTCTCACTATACGGGGACATGCTGGCCCTGGGTTTCCCATGGTGACTTCTTGCAGGGGGCAGATGATCTGCCCTTCATTCCAGCTCCAATCCCCCAGGTGACCTTGGACCAGTCCCTTCCCTTCCTTGGATTTACATCCTTCATTCTCCTTAGACGAAGGATGGATCATGAGAAATCTCAGGTCCCCAGAAGCTCCAAATCCTTGAACCTGATGGGAAGCCCGGAACCTGAGGCAGGCCAGGATCCCCTAAGACACTCAGGAGCATGGAACCCCTTACAGCACAGAGTGTCCGAGCCTTTCGGGACCATGCACCCAAGCCTCTCATTTTACAGAGAAGGAAACTGAGTCCCAGGGAGCTGAGGGACTTGCCCAATGACGAAGGTAGCACAAAGCCCCCATCACTATATTTCCCGAGATGCCAAACCATGAAAAATTAAAAAATACAAATACAAAGTATCTCTCAGTTGTCCACGGCCGGGATCCTTAGCCTGTTTCTGGACCCTTGTGGCTCTATCTGGTAAAGCCTGTGAACCTTTTCTCAGAATTACATTTTTAAATAATTGAAGAAAATACTCAATTTCAGTGAAAAGAAAGATGTATTTTTTCGCATCCAAGTTCACCAACCCCCTGAACTCTATAGAGGTTTGTAGATTCCAGGTAAAAAAACCCTTACTTTATGACCTCCTTCAAAAAAATGTTCTTAAACTATTGATGAAAGAAGCAGCTATGTGACCTGGAGTCAGGAAGACCCGAGTTCAAACCCTGCCTCAGACACTTTCTAGCTATGGGCACTTTAACCTTACTTTACCTCAGTTTCTTCACCTGTAAAATGAGATTTTTGGTCTTTCTGGCCTCCAAGATCCCTGCTGGGTTTTAATCTGCACCTCTTTTGTTCTTACATAAGCTATGCCCTTCTCCCTTCTGCCCTCACAGTGAGCCTTCCCTTGTAACAAAGGAAAAATGCCACTGAGCAAAGCCAACTGTCTCATCAGGTCTGTCAGACTTTCTTTGCCTCTAGTTTCTCATAAAAAAAAAATCTTCCATGATCCCATTGCACTAATCCTCTGTGTCTCTGATAATAAACACTCTGGAGCCATCATGGCATTAGACAGAGCAAAGCCCGTGTTTTCTATCTCCTCTTCCAGCAAAGTGATCCCTAGACTGATGTGCTGATTAAGATATCGGGGAGAGAGCCTTCCTCCAGGTGGCCACCACCGGAGGGCACTTCCTCATCTCTCCCCTGAGGTCAAAATTGGTCATTAGCAATTACATGACTCTCACTTGGAGGATATTGGGATTTTTGTTTGCCCCCTGAGGTCTTGTGTATAGGAAATCACTTGGAAAACGTCAAAGTCGCTTGACGAGGATGGGATGTCCCTTGTTCTGATTATTTCATTCTGCATCCGTTCATACAGATCTTAACATGTTTCTCTGAATTCCTCCTATTTATTGTTTCTTATGGAGCATATGATCATTGTAATTTTTGAAACTTCTTTGAAGTTGTAATTATAAATGGCAGGACCCCAATATGGAGTCACTTAGATTAAATGGTCCTAATGACTATAAACACATAAACAGTGACAGACAGCTTGTCCTGACTCATTCAGATCCCGTGTCAAGCATATAAACACTCAAGTCTCTGGACTGGATGAGTGCCACCTCCCCACCTGCTGACTATATTGGCTGCATCAATACCCATTTCTTGGGGCCCATTATCGACTTGAACTCTTTCCAATTTCTGGTCTCTATTAGAAAACTCCCCTTCTGGAGCCTAGTATGGATAAGTGACACCCCCCCCCTTCCCACATCTGGATCTAATTAGGAATGCCCCTTCCCACGTCTGGCTGATTAACAGCAGGGGAGGGACCCTTCCTCCCTGTAGCCAATCAGCTTCATGAACACCTGCGGGGCATTTCTTCATCTCTTCTCCAAGTCCATCTTTAAACACAAACCTTCCCTGCTCAGACTCAATGCAGAGGATGTATTCCTACTGAGATTTTTGCTATAGTGCATGTCTCCATCACTTTCACGATTGATCCTGGCCCTACGTGTGGCTAGATACCTGTGTTTATATGCTCCCCCCTCCATCCTGGCTTGCTGTGCCACATACTAATAAAACTCATGCTTGCAGCTGCTTCCCAAGTATCATTTCCTTTAAATCCTTGAACCTGGGTCATTGCTCTAACCCAAACAATGAGGCCAAATGAAGCAGATCAATAATATTTCTTTCCCAAGCATATCCATTCTTATTTTTCAACCTTTAAAAGGACTTATTTTAGGCAGATTCTTGGACTGGCAGATGGCTTAAATCCATCAGTTCCCTCTTGTTTAGTGCCTGTCCCATCCCGATGCATTTTCATTCATTTTCCCAATTGGAACTCAGGCTTCTCGAGCAATGTGAACAAATACGTTGTTGAGGAAGGCAAATCGCCTGTAAGTCTCCTCTCCATCTTTTCCAGCGCTGTCTGGAATGAGTTTATTAACTACTTTTTTTTCAAGTCATGTGTTTCAACCTGTGGGTTGTAAATTTGATGGACTTGGTGATGGGTATAAGACATCGGCAGAGCAAGGACCCATTGATAGTTTTGACATCAATCTGAGATTCAGGCATAGTCTCTGTTTTTTTTTAAATCAGGGAACACAACCTGTCACATGTAAGTTCTCCTCTACAGAAATCAGTCAAACCATTTTTACCCTGGACATTTCTCAGAAATCAACTTCAGTTTATGAAAAACAATCTTATCATCCTGCATATAGACCTGAAAGACCATCAGAGACAATTTTCATGTTTAAATCCTTGCGACCAGGCTCTTAACAATATTGTGAATATTGAATTTACTGATTTAATACTATACCACTCCTTCAAAAATGTATCAACTTGGTTGTAGAATGGTGGGCACATGAATGCATTGTTAGTGGAGATGTGAATTGGTCCGATCATTCTGGAAAACAATTTGGAATTATGCTGAGATGGTGGCTAAAACCTCCATGCCTTTTGACCCAGAAATTCTCTAGCTAGGCATATATCCCTAAGGAGGTCATTGATTAAAAAGAAAGGCCTCATGTACACCAAAATGTTTATAACAGCACTTTTTATGAGACCAAAGAATTGGAAGCAGAGTAGAGCCCCATCTGTTGGGAAATGGCTAACCAGGTTGCAGTACATGGATATAATGTAAGAAAAGATGAATATTATGCACCAAGAAATGCAGAAAGATATGAACTAATGAGAAGACAGTATAAGTAGCAGGGCTAGATAATGACTACAGATATAAGTAGGAACGAGAAGACAAATGAAACTAGGTGTTTTGAAGTGATAATAACTAAACTTGGTCTCAAAGGAGAGAGGGAACTCAGGGAGAATCCTATCTGGATTCTCTCCAGAAGACAGAATCCTGAAGAATTCTATCTAGAAGAAGACCCTCCTCCAAGTGGATGTTGTATCATTGTAATGACCGATCTTGACCTTGGAGAAGAGATGAGGAGGTGCCCAGGTGATCGTGGAGCTGATTGGCCACCTGAAGGAGGGGTCTCTCCCCTGGGCTCAGAAGCCGAGGGCTAAGGGGATGGAGTATTTGCACACCACACCAGACTCTTTCAATATGTTTTGCTGAACTCTTTCCCCTTCTTTTTAATTCTTTGCTCTAAAGCTGGGTCTCGGGGAGGGAGGGATACATTGGAAATGTAGATGATGGAAAAAATAGAAGTTATCAATAAAAACTCAGCCTAGAAAAGGAAAATGGATCAACCACATTTTTCTTGGCTCTTTTTAAAAACTGCCTTGAGTCAGTCTATTATTCTTGCCAACCTCCATGATGCCTCCTGGAAAGCCAGAGAGCTATGATAATATTTCATTACATTCATGCATCACAACTTATTTAGACATTCGGCACAAAGGCTACAAATACAACAAATGAAATATTGCCAATGGCAGAGAAAGGGAGGAGAGGGCTTGGAAGAGGTATTAAGACCCTCTAGGAAAGTGAGTTTTGCCTCTGGCATGTTAATTGTGAGACCTTTGCCCAGGGACCACCGATGAGTGGGCATACTGGATAACATGAATCTTGATCATCTCTGACATGAATTCAAATCTTGCTTCAGACATTTACTAGCTGTGTCACCCTGGGTAAGTCACTTAACTTCTGCCTCCCTCAGTTTGCTCATCTGTAAAATGTGAATGATAATAGTACCTCTCTCCCAGGCTTGTTGTGAGGACCAAATGAGATAATATATTGTAAACCATAAATCGTTAGTAAATGCAAGCTAATACTGTTATCATAATATATTATTTTTGTATATATATATGATATATAATTTTAATTATAATAATAAATTATAAAATTTAATTATAATATAATTAATAATTATAATATGATATATAATTATAAAATTAATAAATTATAAATAATAAAAATATAATAATAATTATATGGTATATAATTTTAATATATCATAATATATTGTCTTTATTATTCTATAATATAATAATTATTATATGAAACAAGGAAATACATTTGCAGCCAAATTGAAGGCTAGCTCATGGGTTCTCCTTAGAGAGGCAAAGAAAACGTCTAGTAGAGAGGGTATTACCCTGAATTTAAAGACAAAAAGAACTTGGGATTCTTGGTCACTCTGCATTGTGGTCTTCATGCTAACCTTCTGCAAAATTATTCCTTTAAAGATAATTATTATAGCTAACATCTGTCTATTTTAGGGGATAAGGAGACAGAGAAATCCCACAAGGAACTTGATAGGACTCATCCTAATTAAGGCACTGTATGCATTTGAATACTCTCTGAATTCAGCGGGCATAGGGGAAGATGAAAACAATATATGTTTAACGGTGAAGTTCATAAGTAAAGGATGGGAGAGGCCAATAGCTTGTCAACTGGTTAGAGGTCTCATGCCTGTAATATATCGTGAATACTTTCCTGTCCCTGGAAATAGCAAATGCCCCCCTCCCACCCAAAGGAAGTGGACTCCATTTTAATGTACAGGAAACAGCTGATAACTGACATGAGTGTTAGTTCCAAATCAGCGGTCTGTGTTCAGTTAGACCACGGGCTTGTCAGAGCAAAGATGAATATCAATTCTAAATTAGAAGAAAGAATAAAAATAAGGACATTTGGTGCCTGACGTGGTGTGGTAGACAGAGTGCTGCACTTGGACTCAAGAAGACCCCGTGAATCCCACCTTAGATACTTACCAGTTACGTGCCCTTGGATAAGTCAATGGAGCTCCTGTACCCTCAGTTTCCTCATATGAATAAAGTATGAGGATAATGATAGTGCTGACTTCACAGAAATATTCTGAGGGTCAAATGGGATACAACCTTAACCCCCAAGTGTTATCTATTAGTATTAATTAACTTTGCTGTTGATGCTGGGAAAATGGGAAATCGATCAAAGAAAAGGCGTCTACATAAGTTATCAGCACTTCCTAAGGGAGCTTAACTGATGTTTATCAAAGGCCATAATGAACAAGCCGAAAGAGCTCAGAAACTGCAAAGAAAACCAGCAAATTTGCTGTAAGGGAAGGAGTTGGTTGGGTTTTGGGGTTATCTTTTGGAGGGGGAGGAGCGTGTGTGTGTGTGTGTGTGTGTGTGTGTGTGTGTGTGTGTGTGTGAGAGAGAGAGAGAGAGAGA
>NW_027187239.1:626894-645777 GCF_028583685.1 Petaurus breviceps papuanus
GAGAGAGAGAGAGAGAGAGAGAGAGAGAGAGATGGGAGAGAGGAGGGCAATTACAGTGATGCCTTTTACCTCTTGGCAGAAAGCTGGCAGACCAAAGCTTCAGAAGGGGATGTGTGGATCTCATTTGTTTGCCTGGACTTAGTTGTTTCAAAGGAGTATTTCTGGGTGGGGATGGGGGTAGGAGAGAGGAGTCAGTGGTTAACGATTATAATGCAGGGGGTGGGGGAAGTGTTGATAAAACATTTTAAAATATGCAAAAGAAGACAAAAGTAAGTTCACAAAGGGACAAAACCAAACAGGATCAGGTTGAATAGATGCTTTAAAAACCTAAACTATGTAATATACATTTATCATCTTTTTTGTTCTTTCTTGAATACTGAAATGTTTACATTTCTTGACAATTAAGTTCATTTTTATTTTTAGAAAAAAATCCTAAACTTAGAAAAATAAAGAAGCTTGGATAGAGGTCCACCTAAATGAGATAGTCTCCAGGGTATTTGTGAATGAATCCATAATGCAAACAAACAGAAGAAAAATGGAAAAGATCTGTAGAGATTTCTGTAACAACTCTTCCCTCCACTGGTTACAGTGGGGGCCATGATATTTCGATGGGATCATCAGAGTTCTCAAAGGGGTGCATGAGGAAACAGAAATAATACTAAAGAAAACAAGATGGAAAGAGGAGTGGGGCAGAATCCCAGACCTTCTACCCACCCTTGAGGCATGGAATGGCAGAGGGCACTAAGTAAGCTATAACATATCTTCAAGGGGGGAGGATCCCAAAGGCTGAAGGGAAATCCCAGACATTATTGACAAGTCAAGATGCCAGCACCTTTTAAGAACTCCTCACTCTCAGATGACTTCCCTATTTCCACAAAGTCTTCCTTAGCATCACAGACATATAAGTTGAAGGGGAGTGGAGAAAAGGCCACATGGAAGGCCTAAGTAAAGCCAAGAAAAAGACTTATGCAGGAGAAGCAGTGTAACAGGGGCATTCAGAGAAATAGAGTAACAAAATCAAGGCATAAGTTGATGGGCAGCTGATAGATTCCACTGATATCCATGCACCATCAATAGATTTACAGGCAGCTTGGGGGCTTAGTGCTGGGCCTGGAGTCAGGAAGTCCTGAGTTCAAATGTGACCTCAGGTACTTACTAGCTAGATGATCCTGGGAAAAATCCCAACCTCCCCCAGCCTCAGTTTCCTTTTCTGTAAAATGGGAATAACTCGGTTCACTGGGTTATGTGAGGACCAGATGAGATGACAGAGATAGAGTATTCTGCAGACCTTAAAGCTCTGTGGAAATGTGGGCTATCAGAGAAAGGCCCATAACATGTCAGCGAAGAATGGGGGTGGGTTGTGCAGTGGTTAGAGCACCGGGCCTGCAGTCAGGAAGACTCATCTTCACAAATTCAAATCCAGCCTCAGACACTGACTAGCTGACCCTAAGCAAGTCATTTAACTATATTTGCCTCAGTTTCCTCATTTGTAAAATGGACTGGAGAAGGAAATGGTTAACCATTCCAGTGTTTCTGCCAAGAAAAGCCCAGATGGGGTCACAAAGAATTGGATAGGACTGAAAGCTGACTCAACAGTAACAGAATGGGGTGGTGGATTGAGCCCTTGGTTTACTTTGGAGTCAGGCGTTCACTCCCTGGCTTATGACCCCAGCCAGGCACCTTGTTTCTGTAGGCCTCAGTTTCCTTATCTGTAAAATTAAGGGGTTGGATTGGAGGACCTCTAAGGATGCTTCTAGCTTTAAATCCAGGATCCATCGACAGCCTGTGGAGGATCTTTAGGGAGCTATGGACAAGGGACAGAATATTTGAGTTAGGAGGGGCCTCAGCAGCCATCACTGAGTCCAGCCCATCCCTGAAGAAGAGCTCTGCCCAAGAAGTGGCCTGCAGCCTTGGTGGGCGACCTCCCAGGACAGAGACCTGACCACCTCTCAAAACAGCCATGTCACTTTTGGACAGATAGTAACTATAGCTGATATTTGGTATAGCTAGTATTTAATATCATTTATGATGCCTACTATGGGCCGGGCACTGCAGCAAGGGTACAGATATTATCTCATGGCATCCTCACAACACCCTGGGAGGTGGGTGCTATTATTATCCCCATTTTACAGATGAGTAAACTCAGGCAAACAGGTTAAGTGACTTGCTCAGGGTCACGCAGCTAGTAAGTGTCTGAGGAAGGATTTGAACTTGGGGCTCCATGACTCTATCCACTGAGCCACCTGGCTGCCCCACTGGGAAGTTCTAAACTGATCTCTTGGCAGCTTCCATCTGCTGCCCCTGGTCTTTCCTCTGGACAAACAGAAGCAGCTTGGTAGCTCTTCCAAAGCCAATGGTGGGGGAGCAAGGTACTGGGGTTGGGGAAGAGAAGGCATTGATGGGCTGCAATCAGCACCATTGGTGGGAATGTCCTTAAGGATGGGATCACAGAAGTTGCCTAAATCCCCATGAGGATCCAGGCTCAGCTTTATATAGCAGAGGGGCTAAATAATTGAGTGGTTTGGGGCTCAGATTGCCAGAGGGGACTGGTCTGGATAGGGGTGCGCAGGGGTGGTTTGTTTTTTCTTCTGGAGCAGGTCACATGATCTAAAATCCACATTTCTGGTTTCGGAGAGTAATTGGTCCAAGTCTGGGAGCAAAACACCTGGCAGCAGGTGTGGGTCACACAGTGGGAAATGTGGGCAGCTGTTTGGGCCCCGCTGGGCTGAGCCAGTTAAAGAGGTAAAACTCTTTTGGCTAAGCCTCTCCAACGGGGCCCCTTGGGTCTGCCAGGCTCCCAGGCCCATGGTTGGATGCAAGGGTGCGAGAGGATCTTGGAGGTCCCTTTCTGCTCTGGCCAGATTCTACGGTTCTGTGAACCTTGGCAGAAAGCAGCCAGTTAAGATGTCTGAAACCAGCTATTGTCCCGGGGCCTTTGGCATGACTGTGCACGACATCTCTGTAGGAGAGAACACTCCCAGGAGGGAGGAGGAGGGGGCGTCTGCAGGTAGGGCTCCCCTCGCCCAGAACTGAGAGGGGAAGCACAGAAGGCAGCAGCTGGCCTGTCATTAATTAGCTCAGGAGAGCTCTCTACTAGAGACTGCTGGCCTTTGCTTTTTCCTTTTTAAAATACTTTGTCCTTAGTTCTCTAGGAAAATTCTTTTTGCATAACCCCAGATACATAGTATTGAGAGAAGGGGTCTTAGAGGCCTGGGGAATAGAGCTGTTCAAAGGCCAGAAATGGTGATGCTCTGGGCAGTGACAGACAGCTCTGACCTCTCTGCCAGCCCTCCCCTCCCCTGCTGTGTTTGAAGAGTCCAGCCATTCTGACACTGGGTTCTAGGGTTCTCTCCAGTTCTAATATCGTATTACCATTTATGACAATTGTGTCCTACAGCCTAAAGTCCATTCTCACTCTGACAACCTTATTTCCTCTCATCTCTGACATGCTGGGTTCTATTGTTCTCAGATCTCTCCCAGCTCTGACATTCTGGGTTCTATTGTTCTCAGATCTCTCCTAGCTCTGACATTCTGGGTTCTATGTTCTCAGATCTCTCCCAGCTCTGACATGCTGGGTTCTATTGTTCTCAGATCTCTCCCAGCTCTGACATGCTGGGTTCTTGTGTTCTCAGATCTCTCCTAGCTCTGACATTCTGGGTTCTATGTTCTCAGATCTCAGCTCTGACATTCTGGGTTAAATTCAATTTTATTTTTCAGGTCCAAATTCTTTTCTCCCCACCTGCTTCCCCTTCCCTTAACCCCCGTGGAGAAAGTAAGGAAAATAAAACCCAAACATCTAGTCGAACAACACAAATTCTCTCATTGGCCATGCCTGACGTTCTGAGGTCCCTCCCAGATCTGACATTCAATGTTCCAAGGTCCTTCCCAGCTGTAAGCTTCTAGGCAACTTTGCCTAGGGCAGCCTGTCTATAATCCCGCCAAGGCTTTCCCTCA
Organism: Petaurus breviceps papuanus; assembly: GCF_028583685.1. Classification (NCBI taxonomy): domain Eukaryota; kingdom Metazoa; phylum Chordata; class Mammalia; order Diprotodontia; family Petauridae; genus Petaurus; species Petaurus breviceps. The sequence goes on from NW_027187239.1 coordinate 630,849, forward strand.
CAGGGCCCACTCCAAGGGGGTCACTTGCCTTGGCCCTGTAGGAAAAACAGCAGATTCTCCACCATCAGCGGCCTGACCCCCCTAGTTTGGGCTTAGAGGATTATACCAAATTTGGAGGGCAGAAGGCAGAGCAGGGCCCAGGCCCTCACACTGCTCCCTGGGTTGCACATAGCCTTGGGACCAAGAAGCACCCAGTTGTCCTCATGATTGCCTTCCTCGTGACCCAGCAGAGTCCTTCCCAGAAGCTCCTCACCATCCTCCCCCTGCTTCATCCCAAGAGACACTGATGCCTTAATGTCGATGGCCCTCCTGTGATGGATCCAATTACTTCTTCCTGTCATATGAGCAGCAGCAGCTCATTGGAACCAGCCCTGGACTTGGGCAATGGCACTCAGTCTCTGAAGGTGATGGGACCCAGCAAAGAAAGTAGGTCCAAGCCCTAACATCGGCACCCAGTTACCTGACACGCAGATTTAGAGCCAGAAGGGGTCCTGGAGGGAAAGGGACCTCAGAGGTCATCCAGTCCAACCATCTTATTTTACAAAGAAGGAAACTGAGGCCCAGAGAGGGTAAATGGCCTTTCCCAAGGTAGTAGAAGGAAGCAGAAGGGAGAAGACTCCAGACACAGAGCTAGAAATGAGGAGCTCCCAGGTTTGGAGGTGGAAGGAACCATAGAGAGCATGGAATCAGTCCTGGAGAAGAGAAGGACTTACCCATGGTCATACAGTTTGTAACAGAGTCAGGATTTGATCCTAAGTCTTCTGACTAAATCCATGCCCCATGAAAGGAAAGTCCTTTGGCTATATGCCTTTCCCTCTGGCTATATGCCCTTCCCTCTGGCTACATGCCCTTCCCTCTGGAACCCTTCCCATCCATCCCACATTGTACCCTTGGCTAATTACAAATAGGCAGAGGCTCTGAGGGCAGGGGCCTCCTTCTTTCCCCTTCCTTCCTAACAGTAGCAAGCACCCCTGAGGCAGCTGTTTTCTCCTCCTTCTTTACTCTCCCCAAGCCCTGAGTCTGGCTCATTCGGGGGCCTGGGATCGCCCCCATTTACTGGTGGAGGGCCTGAGGCAGAGGTAGTTTTTTGGCACAAGGTCTGTTCCCTTGGGTCCCTATCCCAAATGCCCTATCCCAGGACTCCTTGGGGTGGGGAGGGAGGGGTCCCCTCGCCTGAGGAGGAGGGAGCAGGAGGCTCCCCAGGGCCCAGATTCCTTAGAGAAGTTCCCCCAGTGTCCACCAGGTGGAGCCGTGAGACTGTGTCTGCTCCCTGGAGTACCTGTATCTTCTTCCCTGGAACTCACCTGGGAGCCTATGGGGGGACGCTGGAGAGCGAAGACCTTCATGGACCCCAGCCCAACATCTGCGAGCCTCCAACCCAACCCTGTGACTAGCCTCGGGGAGGGACCTTAGAACGTAGACCGTGGGATGTCAGGATGGGCAGGGACGCTGCCCAGGGCCCTTCTCTGCTGGCCCAAAGTCCCTCCCAACTCTGCCATGCTCTCTTTTTGCGCTTTCCCCATCCACATCCCAAGGGCACAGAGGGAATAAGGAGCAGTGCCATGTTTGGAACCCAGGTCTTTTGACTACATCTAGCCTGCTTTCCATGCCATGTTCTTCGTTCCCTTAGAGGGACCATGGTGTTAGGGAGGTGATGCCATGACTAGTGAATGGATTGGATTTAAGTGAGGGAGGGCTGTGCAAAGTCATCAGCCTAACAAGAAAGCAGAGCCTAGTCAAGTCAACAAATCTTTGCTGGGGGCTACTGCGTGCTGGGCATTGTTTGAAGCCTGGGAACCTGAAAGGAAAGGCATAAGACAGTCCCTGCTCCCCAGGAGCTCCCTGTCTAATGAAGAAAGACAACACGAACTATCCTGACTTCGGGAAAGTCTTAACCTCTGTGGGCCTCAGTTTCCTCTTCTGTAAAATGGGGCAGTAAAGGCAGATGATCACTAAGATTCCTTCCGAGCTGTCAGTGACTTGGTCCTTGCCCCAGGAGAATCATTCATAGTCTAGTGAGAGAGACAGCTTATAGACATAACATCACAGAATCACAGACTGTCAGGGCTCCAGGCAGTCGTCTGGTCCAACCACCCCATTTTGCAGATGAGGTAACTGAGGCCCGAGAGGTGTCTAGTTCCATCGCACAGCTAGCGACAAGCTGTTCCACTCCTTGCCTGCGCCACGTTGGACAAAGTTACTTAATAGAATTCTAATGTTTGGGAGGCAGATTCCAACATCAGGGACAGTCAGGACACAGTGATGCACAATACACCACTAAGGGTTAATAGAAACAGCAGGCCATATACCCACAAAAGAGAAGAGTCCCTTATCCAAAGGAGCTTTAATTGAACTCCCTCGTTTGTCAGAGTCCTCAACTCTAGACAGGATGTGTCTAGGGGCTTTAAAGATAGCTTTGACTACCAGTCAATTGACAATAATTTAAAACACTCTGGCCTTGGCAGTAGGAGTTAAGAGCCTAAAATACGGGCTGGGAGGGTGGAGAAGAAGAAGGTGCAGTGCCAAGTCCTGAGGATGCCATTGAAAACAAAATAGTCTGATCTTGAGAGAGCTTACAGTCTATTGGGAGTCAACAATATTTGCACAGACAAGTAAATAGGAAGGGAGGAAATTAGCATTTATTAAGGGCCTACTATGTGCCAGGTATCAGGCTAAGCCCTTTGCAAACATCTCATTTGGTCCTAATGACAAGCCTGTTATTATAACCCCCATTTTACAGTTGAGGAAACTGAGGCAAACAGGTAAAATGACTTGCCCAGGGTCACACAGCTAGTACATGTTTGAGGCTGGTTTTGAACCTTCCTGACTCTGGGTCTAGTGCTCTACAAAATAAGTACAAAGTCACTTGGGAATGGGGTGACCAGGAAAGGCCTCATGTGGGAGGAGGAAAGGATTGAGCTCTAGAAAAACTGAGTTCTAGAAGGAATTATTGACTTCAGAAGCATTCCAGGCATGAAGGACAACCTGGACAAAGGTGAGGAGGAAGGAGATGGGATGGAGTTTATGAGGAACAGCCCTTAGGCTGGTTTGACTGGAATGTAGAATGCCAGAGGGGAAGGAGGGTACCACCAGTCTAGAAGGCCCATTGGAAGCAGATTGGGAAGCGCTTTAAGTAGGGGCATGTTTTTGCCTTAGCAGCTTGAGGGAGCCCTTAAAACATTCTGGGTGAGGGAGTGGGGGTGGCCCATTTTAGCCTCCATACTGTGGAGGACAGATTGGAGAAGGAGGAGCTCCCTCTTGCCTCTGGACTCCAGCCTTTCCTATAGGGCCCAGGCCCTTTCAGAACCACAGAGCCTGGCCATGATGCCCACCATCCAAGGGCTTAAACCCTGCTACCTCCCCTCCAGTGCCAACTTCTCTCCCCCCCAACCCGGGGAAATGGCTTTTTACCCTTTGGGGGAGCCTACCCATCTCCCTATCTCCACACACTCCAATTCCTCCATTGCCCCAATAGACACCCCTCCCCAGAAGCACCTTGCCTCTCAGTCTCACTGAAAACTCTGGGAAGCCTGGCACTGGTTAAAGATTTGGCCAACCTCTATTCCTTCTTTTCCCTCCTGTGACAACTCAGATCCCCTCCCTCCCCTCCCCCAGTAAAATCCACCACTCACTCTTCTCCTGGCCCATCATGAATTGGGTTGAGTCAGGCCCTGCCCCCTCTAGGCCTGCAGCTATCTGCAAGGTTGCTTCCTGTGCTGTGGGGCATGGATCCAGATCAACCTGGGTCTGGATGATCCACCAAAGAAAGAGCCTTCCCCTACTGTTCCCTCCTTCTCCTGCTTCTTCTCCCACCAGGCAGCACTGACCTCTCTTTAGCTCTGCAGACTTCCCCCCCCCCATCCTGCACAATGCCCATGGTGCTGGAGTGAGGGGTCTGACCCGGTACCAGATGCCTCCCCCTTCCCAAGTCATCTCTGCCCTGCCACCAAACCTGCTCTTCCAGACCTCTCCTTCTGTGCTACTGGGCGGGCCCTCCCTGAACATGCCAAGCCTTGGGGGCATTTCCTCCATGGGGCTCCCTCTGAAAGACTCCAAGCAGGCAAAGGGAGTGAGCGGCTATCGGTCCCAGAATACCCCACAGAAATCAGCCTAGCCCCAACCGCATTTGACTACCCTCAAGTAACAGATGGGTTTGTTGTCCTTATAAGAACCATAGAGAGCAGCAGCTAGAAAGGGCCTTCAGCAAAGCACAGAGAACAGCAGAGCCCAGGGGAGGAAAGATCAAGGCAGAGAAGAAACTTGGAATATCAGAGGGAACTTGGGATGTCAGAGACAGAAGAGACCTTGGAACAAAGAATGTCAGAGTCAGGAGGGTCTTTAGAACAGGGGATGTCTGAGCTGGGAGGGGCCTTAGATAGAACAGTGGATGTCAGGGCTGGGAGGGGCCTTAGAACCTGGAAAGGCAGAGCTGGGAGGGGCCTTAGAACCTGGAAAGGCAGAGCTGGGAGGGGTCTTAGAACATGGAAAGGCAGAGCTGGGAGGACCTTAGAACATGGATTGTCAGAGCTAGTAGACCCTTTGGAACATGGAATGTCAGACCTGGAAAGGAACCCAGAACAGAAAATATCAGAGCTTAGAAGAAACTTGGACTATCAAAGGGACCTTAGGAGGTCGGAGATGGAGGACACCTTGGAACAAGATCTGGGAAAGCTCTAGAGCATAGAAAATGCCACAGAATTTTATGTCAGGGAAAGGGACCTTAGAGCAGAGTCAGAGAAGAAAGGTCCCTAAAGCTCAGAACACAGCGTCCAGCCCCCTTACGTGGCATCCAGGGAACTCTCAGCAGCAGTTCTCTCAGGGTGGGATGAGAGAGGCAGGCCCCTTCTCCAGCACAGCCTGGTGAGGGCAGCCAAGCTGGATGCCAAGGGTCGTTCCAGGCCATCCTCTGCCTGCAGGGCCTCCAGCTGTGACTGATAGGGAGGAAGAGAGGCAGGTGCAGCAGTCAGAAGGCACTCCCCATGCCTGGGGTGCCCGGGAGGGTCCCGGCCGAGCCCAGCACCCAGCCTCTTCCCGGCTAATTTTAGCTGCTGGGACTTCAGAGGCACAAGCGTAATTAAGCGGCGATGTGTCACTTCCCAGCTGCCTCTCACGTCTCCAGAGCAGTCACACGCCACTCGGGAGGCAGGAGGCGTGGGTGACACAGAGGGGTGGGGGTGCTCAAGCTGGGGTGGAAGAGAAGAAGAGAGCACACTAGATCTGGGGCCTGCAGGTGGCCTCAGGCCCATTGGACAGAGGAGGAAACTGAGGCCGCTGGCCCGAGGTCACATGGGTAGCTAGCAGAGTCAGGATTGAGACCCAGGTCATCTGGTTGCAGGCCCTTGATCTGGTGGAGAATCATGTCCTGTGCCCAAAGGAGGGCTGGGGAGCCTGGCGCCCTGGGAGTGGGGAACAGTGATCATGGGATGCCTGGGAAGCCTCCCCAGCTTGGGAGGGGGGTCCAGCAGGGGTCTGGAGCCCTGGCCACTCTCCCAAAGAGTGGTAACTTCTTCCGCCTGCCCCAGGGAGTTTTTCTGGCCCATTAGCCCTTGTCTATCTCCTGAGCGCATGGGGCAGGGGGGAGGACCTCTCCATCGGGAGTCTAGGCTCTTCTAATTACTACCCCCCCCCTTTGAATCACCCACTGTCTTTTGACCTCAGTTCCTCCAAATGACCTCTGAGGCATTTTCTAAGTTAAATCCTGTTATTCTTTAAGCCCCAGGCAAAGCTGGGAGGAGGAGGGAGAAGGCTGCCAGGCCAACACAAAGAATACTTTTTAATATGACTGTGTAAGTATACATCCAATTAAATTCAGTTGCATTCATTAAGTGCCTACTATGGGTCAGGTACAGTGCTGGCCTTGAGGGTACAAAGTTAACATTCTAAATCCTGGCCTTCAAGGCTCCATCCAGGAAGGCCATCTTTTTTTTTTAATTAATTAATTTTTAGTTTTCAACATTCACTTTTATAAGATTTTTAATTCTAAATTTTCCCCTCCCTCTCTTCCCCCCTCCCCAAGACAGCAAGCAATCTGATACAGGTTATACATGTACAATCATACTAAACATATTTCCTCATTAGTCACGTGTAGTGGCAACCACATCGGCATCCCCAAGATGGCTGCTAGCACAGGTTCTTAGATCTGCTTTACTAGGAAAAATAGCTTTTTAAGGGGTCAACAATCTTTCTTAGTTACGTTTACTAGTTCAGGGGAAAAGTCAGCAGCCTGAACTTAAACAGAGAAAATACAAACAGAGAAAATACAAGCAAAGAAATAAAGACCAACAGACAGGACTCTGACTGCCTGAATCAATTATACACTTTACACACATCCCTGGATCGTGAGAGCCTTTACATCTGGGCAGTTGGTGAGCTCTGAACAAACCTCAGAATCTCTCAAGATCCTTCTCATAAGCAAGCCCCCAAAGCACAATACTAACTCAGAGTAGATACACACTTCCCTCTGACTCAATGCCTCATTAGAAATTAGCAAAAGGTGTGAAAGCCTTTCCTGTGAGCAAGCCTTCCCTGTGAGCAAGCCTCCCCTCAGCAAGCTTCCCTTAATGGGCTCCATGTGAGGCTTGTTAATAGGCAGGGAAGATCTTATATCCCTTGAATATTATGTCATGTTGTGAAAGAACAATCAGAACAAAAGGGAAAAACCACGAGAAAGAAAAAAAGAGAGCAAATAGTCTGCTTCCATCTGTGTTCAGACTCCACAGTTCTTTCTCTGGATGTGGATGGCATTCTCCATTGTGAGTCTTTTGGGTTTGTCTTGGATCCTTGCATTACTGAAAAGAGCTAAGTCTATCAACGTGAGTCATTGCACAATGTAGCTGTTACTGTGTACAATGTTCTCCTGGTTCTGCTCATTTCACTCAGTAGCACTTCATGTAAGTCTTTCTAGGTTTTTCTAAAGTCTGCCTGCTCATCATTTCTTATAGCACAATAATATTCCATTACATTCATATGCCACAACTTGTTTAGCCATTCCCCAGTTGATGGGCATCTCCTCAATTCGATTCTTGGCCACCACAAAAAGAGCTGCCATAAGTATTTTTCTACATGTGGGTCCTTTTCTCTTTTTTATAATGTCTTTAGGATATAGCCCTAGAAGTGGTATGCACAGTTTTATAGCCCTTTGGGCATAATTCCAGATTGCTCTCCAGAATGGTTGGATCAGTTCACAATTCTACCAACAATGCATTAGTGTTCCAATTTTCCCACATCTTCTCCAGCATTTATCATATTCCTGTTTTGTCACGGTAGCCAATCTGAGAGGTGTGAGGTGACATCTCAGTTATTTTAATTGCATTTCTTTAATCAATAGTGCATTTAGAGCATTTTTTTTTCAGATGACCATAGATAGCTTTAATTTCTTCATCTGAAAATTGCCTATTCACATCCTTTGACCATTTATCAATTGGTGAAAAGACAGCATCTTCAGGGGTGACTCTCTCCTTTTGCCTTCCTCCCTCATCCCCTCCCTGCCCAGAAGTCATCCCAGAACTCAGTCAAGACCCCAGCACTATCTGCTAATCGATCAATAAAACTGAAGAAGCTCTCGGCCTTAGCAGTTACCCTGTGGCTCCCCTTTCTTTTATGACTTGTCTTCCTCAGTCAGATAGTGAACTCCTTGAGATCAGGGACTGCCTGACCTTTTCTACTTATATGCCCAGAATGTAGCAGTGCGTGGACACAGTAAGTGCCTGATAAATGCTTTTTCATTCATTCATGGAGCATACATTTACTGGAATAAAACAACTTTTAGGCAGAAACACAAAATCTAGAAAAAATAAACTAATTTGCTAGGAGGGCCCATTAAAGACTGGGAAAAGGTCTCTTGTAGGAGGTGACTAGGGATTCTAAGAGGTGGAAGGAGGGCATTACAGGCATGGGGCACAGCCTGGGCAAAGATCCAGAGGAGGGAGGTAGAATATTTATTTACAGGGAACCATAGCAAGATTGCCAGTTTGACCAGAGTGTGGAGAGTGTGAGGGGGAGTGATGGGAAATGGGTTGAGAGAGAGATGGGACAGCCAGGCCTATAGATGCCAGACAGATGAGTTTGTGTTTTGGCCCAAAGACAGTAGATCCCTTGTACTGTAGATGGGTTGTTGTGGTTATGGTGATGGTGGTGTAGTAATATTCGAGGGGAATCCCTCTCCTTGATTCCCATATGTTTCCCTGAATAATAATGATAATTGACCTTGATGCAGCACTTTAAGGTGAGAAAAGTACTCCCATATTCTCCCCATACCCAACAATAACCCTGGGAAGTAATATATCAGATATTATTATCTCCCTTTTACGGAGAGGGAAACTGAGGGTCAGAGAGGTAAAGTGACCTGCCTTTGGTCACATAGGCAATAAGTATCAGAGGTTGGATTTGAATGGAGTTCTCAGATTCTGAGCCTGGCCCTCCTACCCTTATGCTAGGCTGCAGTGGACAGATATGGACTGAGGGTCCAAAAGCCCTGTCATGGTTCTGGTTACAGGGAAGCAGATTCCAGCTCACTAAAGGGAAGATCTGTCTAATGATGGGAATAGCCCATCTTTGGAAGGGGCTGCCTAGTAAGGCAGTAAGCTCCCTGTCACTGCAAGTGTGTGAGCAGAGGCAATGGCCTTCTGGCAGGGATATTATGGAAGGGGGATTTGTAGGGGGTCTCAGCAGAACTGGGCCACAGTGATTTGGCTGAGAAGGGACAGTAGATTGGAAGTAAAGCATTTCCCCAGAGGTACAATGCCTTTGGAACTCATACTTCCTCTTGGCTCGGGTAAACTCCAACCAATGAATTCAAAGACAATTGGGACCTGGCCCAGTTGCTTAATCAAGATTTGTCTGACATTGGACAACAATTGGCAAGGGTCTGGCCATAAATTTCATATCCAATTACTGGAGCATCCAGGACACACTACCTCATTGTATCCATTAACAAAAATTTTTGTCATCATAAAAATGGCAGGCATACTGATGCCTGGGAAAGTGGAGGGGGTGTCCTAGATCCCTGAGTGTGGGGGGTGTTATCTGTAATCCACCAGTATCAGAAGCCAGAGAGACATGGCTGCAGAGTGGCCACACAGTCGTTTCCATAAAACTTTAGGGATGGACTTGACATCATACAGATACTCTGGATACTTGCTTCAAGAAGTTGTGGTTTTTCTGGACATTCTCTCCTTTGCCTCCAAGATGAGTTTCTGTGGGAAGGAGCCTTGGTCTGGTGGTCACATTCCCAGTAGCCTTAGCCAGAAGACCTGTGGATCCATCTCAGCAGTCCAGACTTGATGCTTTTCTGGTGTGATAGGACCTGCTAGAGTCTGTTCTCGGGTGGTGTGATCTTCATCTGAACCAACCATGTTCATCTTTGATAAGACATGGAAAACCAAGAGATGTGAGGGATTTTAGAATCCTTTGAAACCAACTTCCTGATTTATAGATGGAGAAACAGAACCTCAAGGAGGCTGGCTGCCCCAAGGTTACACAGGAAAGTAAGCTTTTCAGGTAGGGGAGTGGAATGATCAGGTCTGTGTACAGTTTGGCAGTAGCATGAATCTGAGGAGGGAGAAACAGGAAGCAGGGAGTCCAAAGAGGAGGGTACTGCTATGGGTTGGGTGAGAGGCGATGAGGACTTAACTAAGGGCAGAGATTGTCTGAGGAGAGAGAGAGGAACAGACATGTGAGATGTACCAGAACTAGAACAGATAAGGCTTGCCTGAGGGGTGTGAGAGTGACTTCAAGGTTGGAAGTTCCCAGAGAACTCAGAGATGGTTTTGTTCCCAAAAGAAACAGGGAATTCTGGAGTCAGGATGTGTTGAAGGGAAAATAGAAGGAGATCTGTTCTAGAAATGTTGAGTGTAAGTGGAGAGGGCAATCTGGAAGTTGGCAACGTAAAGATGGTGCTCGGGAGAGGAACTAGGACTGCATATGTAGATCTGGAAGAGTTGAAGTGATAATTAAACCAGTGGGAGCTGATGAGATCACCAAGAGAGAGAGTATCAAGAGAGGGGACTCAAGTCAGAGCCTTCTAAGATGCACAAGCTTAGTTGGCTGGGGACAAGTGATGGCCCAGTAAAGAAGACCAAGAGGGAATGGTCAAGTAGGGAGAGAACTAAAAAAACTCCTTTGAAGCCAAAGGAAAGGAGAACATCCCGCAGGAGAAGGTGATCAGTCGTGTTAAAAGCTGAAGTAAAATAGACAGAAAAAAGCAACAAAAGATCTTTGGATTTAGTACTTAAGAAATTGTGAGTCACCTTGGAGAAATCCATTTCAGTCAAGGGTTGGGGCCAGGAGGCACTAAGAGGTGATTAGGAGGTGAGGAAATGGAGACAACAGGTACAGATGACTTGTTCTAAGAGCTTGGCTATGAAGGGGAGGGGAGGTACAGGATGCGAGCTTGAGGGGATGTTGGAGTCAAGGGACTGGGGGATTTCTGAAGAACGAGGGAAACTTGGGCAGCAGCAAAGGATTCAGGGGATAAGGGACAAATGAAAAAGAGGGAAAAGAGCCACCATATCCAGGGAATATGCTCCCCTAGCTTAGGAGGGGATGGGTCCAAGAGCACAAGTTCAGGGGTCGATCTTGGCGAGGAGAAGGGCAAAGGGAGAGAGAATGAGGGAGGATGAAGAGGGGTTTGGTTTCTCTGGATTCCTCACAGTCATCATTTCTCACAGAGTAATAATATTATTACATTACATTCATATACCCCAACTTCTACTGTTTTTTCCCAATCAATGGGTTCCAAGTTGCATCTGTGTTTTTTCCTACTATAAAAAGTGCTGCTATGAATATTTCTGTATATATGGGACCTTTCTTTTGGTCACTAACATCTTTGGGGGTACAAAATCAATAAGTGACCCTCTCATTTTACAGAGGAATAAATGAAGGTTCAGAAGAGTTAGCCATGGCCCCCAACCCCACCCCACCTCTACTCTCCTTCAGTATTGGTGGCCAACTGCAAGGTGCAAAACACCCTGTGCCTACCCTGGCAGCAGCTCTTGGTGAATTGGAATCCTAATTCTGAAGTCTTCCAGGTGCTTGCAAAGCACATCCTCCCCACTGCCCCCATCCCTTGGCAGTCTCTGGCACACTCAGGTGCTGGGCCCCACCTCACTGAAATGAGATCTCATTATGACCTTGCAGCTGAGGGCCCTCAAGGGGGATGCATCTCCGCTTCCATTATCTCCTTGCCTTCACAGCAGCTCTGTTACATAATCACGTCTCCTGTTCCTTTAGCGGTTTAGGTTTTAAAAGCATTTTCCTACCAACAGATCCCTAAGCTTATTTTGAAGATGTAGAGACTAAGGCTCAGACATTTAAGTGATTTGCCCACGATCACAAGGCTAGTGAGTGGAGGCTGTTGTTGTCTGGTTGTGTGTGACTCTCTGTGACCCCGTTTGGGGTCTTCTTGGCAGAAACATTGGAGTGTTCTGCCGTTTCCTTCTCCAGCTCATTTATGGATGAAGAAACTGAGACAAACAGGGTGATGTGACTTGCCCAGGGTCACTTAGCTATCTGAGGCTGGATCTGAATTCAGGTGCTCCTGACTCCAGGTCTGGTACTCTATCCACTGTACCACCTGGCTGCCCCTGATGACATATATACCCATCTTTTTCTAGGGTTCAACTCCTCCAATATAACATAAGCTCCTTGAGAGCAGGGCCTTTGTTTGTTTCTATCTCTGTATTTCTAAGTCTAGCACAGGGCCTAGCACTCAGTGGGCACTTTATAAATGCTGGTTGGATTAGATTGCCTTATGCATAGGCTTCTCAATAACTATCTTATAATGGAGGGATGGGTTCCCCAAAGAGGCAGTGATCAGGGTGAACAAGGAAAATGGGAAGCCATGGAGCAGACTTGGGCTCTTTTAATTTAATAAGTATTAAGCACCCACTGTGCTAGGCTTTGGAGGGTGGGAAAGAAACCAATGCCTATCCACAGGGGGTTTACACCCTACTGAGTGCACAGATAACTAAAACCAAGGCCATTTGAAGAGAGAGAGAACAGGGCCATGGAAGGCAGCGGGGAGGGGAGAATGTGGGGAGGCTTAAAGGAAGAGATGGCACCAGAAATGGCAGGCTTTCCCGGGGTCACCCAGCCTTCACAATGATTGTGGCTGTTCACATATTACAAATCCCTTCCCTTGGACAGATACAGAGGTCATCATATGTAGGAGGAAGCCTCCAGGCTTTGGAGTTCAAGGTCCTGGGTTCCGATCCCAACTCTACTTCTTACCTTGGGTCACCCTTGGGCCCTTCAGTTTCCTCATCTGTAAAGTTACTATGTCGATTGGGTAGTTTATAGTTCTCCTTTCATATCTAAGTGCAATGTGTTTCTAGAGTCTATGAATATATGAGGCATAAGAAAACTGGCCATTGCTGCCCTGTAGGGGACACCGCCCCACGGTGAACTATCCTGAGCAGTCCTGGGGGGGGGGGGTGTGGGACTCCCTTAAAGGGTAAGAAGATGTTTACAGAGCGGCTTGGGGAGGAGAGCACATTAAGAGTGACCAGAGCCCCTAGGATCCTGGGAGGAGACCCCCATGAACTTGGGGGACTCTGTTCAGGCTCAGTGACTCCCCTGCCTTCTAGTGAGAGGTCTCAGGGGGAACAGATGATGGTTCTTCCAAGGGACCTCCCTAGCGACAAGGAAGGAAGTTTTGATGGCTGGATCCTGGGAATGACTGACATCTCTCCCTCCCCCCCCCCCCCCCGACTGCCAGGGCTGAGTTGATTTTCCAGCGGACATCATTTCCCACTACTTGGGGGCGACTGATATCTTAGTGACAATGCCAAATCCAAAGGGATAAAAGTGTCTGTAGGATTTGGGGGCGGGAGAGGATGCTGTTCGTCAGCTGGTGACTCTCCCAATGAGGCAGTGGGAAGGGGAGACCCTGGCTGGGGAGACAGCTACTGACTGACTCACCAGGGAAGTCAGCTTCTCTTGGGTGGGAGTGAGAGGGGAGAGAGAGAAGAAACCGAGCCCCACAGGTACTGAGCCCCAATAATTCCCAGACTTTTTGCTCACTGGCCTCCCTACCAGCCTAGGAGAAGCAGGAAGTTGTAGTAGAAAGAGCATAGAGACGCAGGATTTCCCATGCTATCTGACCTTGGGCAAAGTCAACTTGAATAAGAATTCCCTCAATAACCTAACGTGAAAGGGCTCGTCCAGGGTCTATTTAAATACCACCCATGATGAGCCACTCACTACCTGTCAAGGCAACCCATTCCACTTTTTGGTTGGCTCGTATTGTGAAGGATGTTTTTCCTCGTAATTGAGCCCAAGTGTGCCTCAATGACCCTATCACCCCATTGTCCTTGCCCATTCTCTGCTGCCATGCAGGGCAGTCTGTTCTGTCTTCTATGTCCACTGAGATAGTTTTCTATAAAGCACAAATAGGCCACTAAATATGTAAAAACCAGTGTCATGTCCCCCTCCTCCCAAGTCTTATCTTCTCCTGGACAAACACCCCAAATCCATCAGGTGGCGTGGTCTCCACCCCGAGCCTCAGTTTCCTCATCCATAAAATTAGGACGTTGCACCAGATGACTTCTGAGGTCCCTGCCGGCTTTGAATCCCATAGTTCTGACTCTAATATCAGCCGGGCTCCATCTCCCTCCTCACCTCCTGTCTGATCTTCCCTCTTTCTTCTCTCCTATGCCCAGGGGCTGGGCACCCCCTGTCTTAGACCTGGGTTAGGCACAGGTTCAAAAGGAAGAAAGCTCAGAGTCTCAGGCATCTAGAGTCCAGAGGCCCTGCAGGCAGGGGGAGGTCTCTGGGGGAACCCTAAGTAGGGGGGACAGTATTGCCAGCTCTAAAGGTCAGTCTGCCTCCTGGCCCAGAATAGCCAAGATGCTAATGTGGAATTTACACTCCAGAGTGACAGGGAGAAGATGGCCCCCAATCCATGTCACCTGAGGCCCAGTGAGGCCCTGGGGAGGACTCTCTCCAGCTGGTCCTGGAGATGGGTGAGAGTCCTGGGGGGGCGGGGTGACCAAGGGGACACAGATAAGTGGGGGGGGGCCTGAACATGGCAGGGGTCCACTTCTGTTTCTCCCTGGGGGGAAGGAGATGGCTGACATCCTCATCATTAGGCTCTAGGCTTAATGGCTCTTCTGTGGGATGCCTAGTAACCTCCCCCATTCCTCTCTGGGACCGTGACAGAACCCAAGTCAGTGGTCTGACCTGGGAATCTTCAGTGTGAGAGTGTGAGTGAGTGTGTGTGTGAGTGTGAGTGAGTGTGTGTGAGCGACTGTGTGTGTGAGTGAGTGTGTGTGTGTGGTGGGCTTCATTTAGCCTTCAGTCCTGTAGAGGTCCTGTCTCTGCCATCAGACTGTAGACTTGAGGGGAGGGGGAGCAGAGAGGAACAGTATCACAAGAGTCTGAACTGGAAGGGGATCCCCTGGATCATAGAGTCATAGATGGAATAGGGACATTGGGATGGAGTAGTGGGAAAAGACTTTAGAGGCTCTGCGATGCCCTTTTAGAGAGGAGCCCCAGAAGAAGGGAAGTGACTGACCCAAGGTCACACAGCTAGGAAATATCAGAAGGAGGCTCTGAACCCTCTAACTCTTTCCACAACCCCAGGCACAGAACAGTCCAAGAGAGGAGCAGTGAGAGTTTGGCCACAGCTGTCTGCTGCCTGCCTGACTGGCAGATTCCCTTGAGAACTCCTTCCCTGGTGTAGGAGATGTCAGTGCGCTGTTTGGCAACCTTTCCTCTCTTCAATCTTCATCTTTGAGTCTCTGTCATCTCCTTCTGCCTCTGCCTGCTCCTCTCCCCCTCTCTATGAGTGTCTTCTCTCCTCTTCTCTTCCCTCCTTCCCTTCCCCCCCACCTCATCTCCTTCTCTCTCCTCTCTTTGTCTCTCCTCTCTTTGTCTCCGTCTCTCTCCCCTCTCCTCCCCTCCCCTCCCCTCCCCTCTCCTCTCCTCTCCT
>NW_027187239.1:645877-648451 GCF_028583685.1 Petaurus breviceps papuanus
CACACACACACACAAACACACACATACACACACACAGAGCTGGCTGCCGGCTGTCTCCCCAGAGCTCTTCTCTGGCTGCCTGTCACGCTTGTCGGCAGAATCATCAGAGCCCATCACTGTCAGCCAGTCAAAGTGTTTAATAATATTTACGCTACAGCCGTGGCACTTCTCCTGTTGATAGAGCCTCCTGTCCCTGCTCGGCCCAGCCTGCCCTGGCTTGGCTCCTCTCCCAGTGGAGAATCAGGCAGAACTTGCAGGGAAGCCAGGGCAGCCACTGTGGCTCCCTGAGGGTCAGAGGGCCTGGCTTCAAGCCCCAACATCCAGCCCTTATTTGCTGCATGACCTCTCACAGACTCAGCTTTCTCAATCAGTCAATCAACAAGCATTTAGTAAAGGCCCACCATGGAGAAAAAGACAGAGCAAAATCTCCCCTGCCTCTGGGGGACAGAGGGTTGGGGGGGTGGAGAAAACATCTGTAAAATGGAGACAATGTTACTTAAGCCCCTACATCTCTGGGTCCTTGAAAGGAAAATGACTTGTAAACTTTAAAGTCCTAGAGAAATGTGCCCCAGCCAGGGGGACCTAGGACCACAGGCTCCACTTCTCCCTCCCATAGGACAGACTGATTAGAGCTTCCTCAGATTCAGGTGTGTGTGTGTGTGTGTGTATCTGTGTCTCTGTGTGTGTCTGTGTGCCAGTGGATTTGATCTTACTTTAGCAAGTGTCAGAGGGAGGATTTGAACTCAGGCGTTCTGACCACCAGTCCAGGGCCTTTTTCCATTGTACCAGACTGACCAGTATTCCCAGCATTCACCTTGCCATACCTTAGCTGCTCCATTCCCAATACTTAACTGCCCTCTCCCAACCCCCTACTTAGCCACCTGCCAGGCCCAAATGCTTAGCTTTTATATCTCAGTTCCTAGGAATTTTGCTGAGCCTGTCTGGCATACAGTAGGCGCTTAAGGACCACTTGTTGAGAAGTGGATAAACTGCTGGTTCTGAAGTCTAAGACCTCAGATGTTTTCTAGCTAGGATTGATCCTGGGTAAGTCACTTAGCCTCAGCCTGCCTCAGTTTCCTTACCTGTAAAGTGAGGGTAATAATAGCACACATTCCCCTGGTTGTTGTGAGGGTTGAATGACATAGCGTTTGTATAAAGCTGACTCTGATTGTCTCTGTTGACTGACTTAGGCACTCCAATCCCAGGGGCTAAGGGTTTAAAAACAAAAATAGATATCTTTCCTCTTGAGGAATGGGGCGTTTTGAAGAAATCCTTGCCAATAAAAAAAATAGTCCTATCCTTGTCAGCTTCTCACTGCTGTCCTCAGCTCCAAGAGGGACCCCAAATGTTGGCCAATGCTTTCAGCCCAGCAGCCTGTCCCCACCACGGAGGGGGCAGGCACATGAGGGGACGGGGAAGACCCTGAGACAGGGGAAGACTGGAAGGGGTAAGAGAGGGCAGGAAAGGGCAGAAAGGGACAGGACAGGGCACAAGGGGTTGCTGGAACCCAGGGGAGCCCCTTTCCCCTGCCCAGACCCTTCAGCTGGGGTTACCTAGCTTACCCCAAAGTGCTTAAAGAAGCAGGAGCCTCTGAGGATGGGGGGGTGCCTAGAGAATGGTTATTAGGAGCTCTGCTTTGAAGCCTTGGAAACTCCATTATTCCTCCAAGTGCCGAGTCATTACAGTTTAATAACCCTTAATCCCCTCATTACCAGTTATCTCAGCTGACTGGTGACTCAGTCCCTGGAAGCCAAAAACCAGTTCCTCTTTCCAAAAAGCACTGCCCTCCTCTTCCCATCCCCCACTGTCCACCCTGCCATCTGCTCTCTAATGTCTGGGGAGCAGCTGGTCCTAGAACAGCCTCCTGGGCCGGGGGTGGGGAGAGGTTTAGTCTATCACTCTGGCCAGCTAGCCTCCCTCCCTCTGCCTGCATGCCCACCCAGGATGTGGCTTATAGGGCCCAACCCGAGGGCCCCCTTGCCTTGGAGTCACCGGTTGGGGACACCCTAAGGCTGGGGCTGGAGCAGAGAAGCCAAGTGGCCCCTGGCTCCCCAATCTTTAGGTGACCTGTTGATGGTTTGGAACTTTGCCCCCAAAGTTACTAACTTTACCTATCTTACCCCAAAGTGCTTAAAGAAAGAGGAAAGAGTCTTATAGAAACAAAAACATTGATAGCAATCTTTTTATAGTGGAAAAGCACTAGAAACAGAGGTGCCCCCAAGTGGAGATGGCTTACCAAACCATTGTATGGAATGTTACTGTGCCCAAAGAAAGAAGGAGAGGGAGGACTTCCAAGGGAATCAGGAGGAGCTTTATGAACTGATTCAGAGTGGACTGAGCTGAACCAGGAGAATGGTAACAACAAGGTAACATCAAACAACTCTGAAAGCCAGGGCAGCAAGGACCATCCCGTGTTCCAGCGGATCAATGGGAAAGCATGCTCCCCATCTCCTGACAGAGAGGAGAGAGACAGAGAGAGACAGAGACAGAGAGAGAGACAGAGAGACAGAGACAGAGAGACAGAGACAGAGACAGAGAGAGAGAGGAGAGAGAGAGAGAGAGGAGAGAGAGAGA
>NW_027187239.1:653451-660269 GCF_028583685.1 Petaurus breviceps papuanus
AGAGAGAGAGAGAGACAGAGACAGAGACAGAGAGACAGAGACAGAGACAGAGAGACAGAGACAGAGACAGAGAGACAGAGACAGAGAGACAGAGACAGAGACAGAGAGACAGAGACAGAGAGAGAGAGACAGAGACAGAGACAGAGAGAGAGAGAGAGAGACAGAGAGAGAGAGGAGAGAGAGAGAGAAGAGAGAGAGAGAGAGAGAGAGAGAGAGAGAGAGAGAGAGAGAGAGAGAGAGAGAGAATGTGTTGGGGGCAGGGCTACCTATATGTACATGTTTAGTGTGAGATGAAGATACAGGAAGGAAATAGGCAAAGAACTCCAGAAAAAGGATGGATTACTTTCAACTGGGGTGGGAGAGTCAGGAAAGGTCTCCTGGGGAAGGTGTTACCTGAGTCAGGCCTTGGAAGAAGGAAGAGAAGGATTCCATCAGACAGGGCATTCTAGGCAAAAATAGTGCTCATCTGGGCCAGTGCCAGTCAGTCTGGCAGGTAGGGGAGGTAGGTGGGAACTCATGGGAATCGAGGCAGAACAGATAGGTGGAAGTTAGATTGTGTGGTCCTTTAAATTCGAGGTTGAATGGGCACCATGCTAGGATATAATCTTGACTTTGCCATCCATTTGCTGTGTGACTTGGGACAAGTCACTTACCCTTTCTGGGTCTCAGTATTTTAAGCCAAATGATGGGGACTGAACTAGATAGTTTAGAGCTTAGAACTCTGACATTCTGAGCTCTCTCTCTCTCTCTCTCTCTCTCTCTCTCTCTCTCTCTCTCTCTCTCTCTCTCTCTCTCTCTCTCTTTCTCTCTCTCTGTCTCTGTCTCTCTGTCTCTCTCCAACTATACAAACATATGCATCTCTATACCCCATTTTGCATGCTGTTTAAAGGTTTCAAGGCATACAATGCCCTCTTACAAACTCAGGAAGGCATGCACTAACACCCATTGTACAGATGAAGCAGCTGAGACTAGGAGAGTTAGAGACTTACTACATCACACAGTTAGTAGTTAAGAAATGTAATGATTAAAATCGTCTGCTCCTCGGAGTAATCGGCTGATCTCTGACCCTAACAGCTGGAAAGAGCCTTAAACATGATCTAATGTAGAAAGGTCAAGGTCCCCCAATGCATCCTGGGTCTTGCTGAGCTTCTGTACCTCTTTGGGAGAAAGTGAGGCTGATCACCTTCTGACGTCATTGATTCCACCACGGAGGGATCCCAGCCAGGACCCTAACCCAGGCAGGCTGCATCAATGTTCTCCTCACTTTTAAAGTCCTACCAACCAAAGAATACAAAAGGGCCTCTGGGCAGGGACAGTTCAAGGCAGAGACTCACTCAGCTCCTTAAGACAAATAGAGCAGGAGACTTCTTTTGAGAGAGGGGGCTGGGGCAAGAGTAGAAGGAGCCTCTCCATCTGGGAGAGGCCTATTTGAAGTAATTATCCTCATTAACTGGGGGCCGGGTTCAACAGTTTATACCTCCTAGAGGACTGACTGGTGCTGCCAGTATCCCATAAATCCCAGCCCTCAAGGTCTGCCTTCACCAATTTACCAGCTCAGGTTTAATGAGAATTGGTTATTCGCTCATTGAGTGCCAGGTACAGAGCAACAATGGAGTAGAGAACAGAAACCAGCCTCAGAGTCAGGAAGACCAGCCACAGGATGCTAGGCACGTCACTTGGTGCCTTTTGGGGTTTCCTCGTTTTTAAAATTTCAGTGATTTCCCTGTTAATTATTCCCTATTGATACTGTGTGTAGGTTGCCTTGGGTTGCTAGGTGGTGCAGTGGAGAGAGTGTTGGGTCTGGAGTCAGAAGGGTGAGTTTTCTTAAGTTCAAATCCAGCCTTAGACACTTACTGGCTGTGGGACCCTGGGAAGTTACTTAACCTGTTTGCCTCCATTTCCTCATCTATAAAACGAGCTGGAGAAGGAAATGGCCAACCACTCTAGTATCTCTGCCAAGAAAACCCCAAATGGGGTCAAGGAGAGTCAGACACAACTGAAAATGACTGACTTTGTGTGCATTTGTCTGTGGTTGCCTTCATTAGACTGGAAGCTCCTTGAGGGCAGGGTTGTCTTTTGCCACTTCTTGGATTCCCAGTGCTTAGCACAGTGCCTGGCACATAGCTTAATACATGTTGATTGACTTTGGCAGCTGGTCTGAGATCCCTTCCAGCTCCACACAGATGAGCCTATGACTGCCTCAGTTTCCCCTGGGCAATTCTAATGTTGTAAATCGCAGAGGGGTTTCCCACTGAGAGTCGCCTCTATTAATGAAATCATACTAGTCCAAAAAATGTGCCAGGTGCTAGAGATACAAAGACAAACAATATAAACCCCAGCCCTTCTTGCCCTCAAGGAGTTTGCTTTCTAGTGGAGTGTATATCCTACCCTGTGAGCTTTGGCTCACTGCTGAGCAGGGGCTGGAAGCCTGGGACCAGCAGAGTTTCTTTCCGAAGTTTGGTCTACCCTGATTTGTGTCCCAGGCTCTACCCTTATCAATCAACAAACATTCATTCAAGACATACTATGTACCAGGAGCTGTGCAGAGAGCTGGGGATGTGAAGACAAAAGCCAAGAAATAAAAATGGCCCTGGCCTCCAATAGCTTACATTCTTTGAGGGAGAAAATGTGTATGTCGTCTGTATACAACAACATCCCATGAATGTGTACAAAGCAGACCCCAGAGAACTGGGGACAGGGGCAGCCTTGCAGATGGGTCTGTGCCCAGTAGCCTGAGATCCTGGAGGGTTCCACCTCCTGGAGGTGCGGACAGGATGAGCTATCCCAGTGCATTTACCGTGATGGCTCTCAGTGACAACCTGCCTATGTTGGTTCAGAGACACCTTGATTCCCTCTGTTGACACACCCAACTCCCTCATTCCATTGGCAAATATTTTGCCAGGAGAGACATCAAACTAATTGGCTGGCAGAGCCCTGGTTCCCTGCCCCCCCCCCCAGACAAACCCTTGTTTGTCCTGCTGAACTACCAAGAAGGCTGGGTAGGGGAACCTCTTTTCTTCCACAGTGCTGGCACTTTGGAATCGGCAGAGTGGCCCCAATGAAGAAACTAAAGAGGTTTTTAGCTGACTTCTCCATCTGGCCCAGGCCTGGCCCTGTGGGGAGTTGAGTGGGTGACAGAATGTCTGTGATGGAAGCATCTGGGAAATGATTTTTGGGAACAGAGCAATGTCCAGGAATAATGAAGCTCTTCCCTTAGCCAGCAACGGCATGGGAGCCTATCTCTAGATCTGGTAGGGACCTCTGAAGCTGCCCAGTCCTCAAACCCCTCAGCAAATAAATGAGGAAATGCAAGCAAAGTGATTTCTCCAAGGTCACAAGGTGCTAAGTGGCAGAGTCGAGATCAGAACCCAGACCCTGTCATCATAAACTCAGCCGGCATCCTTTCAATTGCTCTGTGAGGGAAGGGGAATGGGAAGGGGAAAGGGAAGGGGAAGGGGAAGGGGAAGGAAAAAGGAAAAGGGAAAAGGGGAAGGGGAAAGGGGAAAAGGAAAAGGGGGAAGGAAAAGGGGAAAGAGGAAGAAAGAAAGAAAGGGGAAGAAGAATCTATGTAGCACTTACTATGCACTGTGCTGAGTGTCCAACAAATGTTACTTCACTTGAAGAGCAGGAGGGCCCCATCCCAGAAACCAAACTGAACAGAATCATGCCATCGCTGTTGAAGATGTACACAAAGGAACTCCCCAACTTTTCACCAGAAGTGAGTTTATTTCAAATTCCTTTGCCTGGCACTCAAGGCTCTGGTCTCCCTTTCCAGCCTCCTTTTATTTTGGTCTCCTCCACATACCCCACAGGCCCCCTCGGCCTCTCCTCTCATCTTCCCCTGCTAGAATCCTTCTCTTCCTCCTGGTCTCGGTGCCACCTTCTCCATGAAGCCCCCCACATGGCAGATGCATCTCTCCGCCATGTTCCCAGAACCCGCATCTCTTTTGTCCCCATCCCATGTCACTTAAGCATCACACTTACTCTGTCCATGTTGAATGTCATGGTAGACCACAGTTCCTTGACGGTAGGGACCGTGTCATTTTTTACCTTTATATCCCCAGTCCTACATTGTTTACCTGGTAAGCACTTAATAAATGTTTGTTGAACTGAATTCTCCAAAGTTTTGGGATCTTTAGGCTGGACTGGAGGAAGGAAATAATGAAGGTATGCCTGACTAATTGGAGTTAACCACTCTCCTGGAGATCACCACTCCAGGTCATTGACATATTAAGTTGTAGTCCACTGAGAACTCCAGATCCTTTTCAGAAGAACTTTCTAATCACACTTCCCTGATCCTGTGGAGCTGACCCAAGTAGAAGAATGTAGCTTGGTGGACTACAATTGTGTGACCTTGGGTAAGTCACTTACAACATCTTTGTGTTTCCTCATCTGTAAAAGAAGAGGATGAAACTCGGTCACCTCTGAGGTCCCTTCAAGCCCTAAGTCCATCATCTTCTAGAGGTCTTTGCATTTCTTCCTATTAAATTCCATCTGATCAGAGTCAACCAAACCGTTGAGCTCTCACTAGACTCATTTGCATGTCTGGCTCAGCTTTGTGACATCTGCACATCTGGGGAACACGTCCTGGCCTTGGTCCAGATGACTCGTTCAAGCACAGAGTGGCACTCCACCGGACCCTCCGTAAGGGTGGCTTGGAGCTGTCAGGGTCTGCCCGCAGTGTCGTGGAGCTTGCCTCTCACCATCATATCCCCAAGAACAGAGTGAAAATTCCTCTCCTCATGTTAAGTAAGTGCAGGCTACTGTGTCCAGGAAGCTCCAGCCATGGAGCTTTGCTTCCTGGATAGACCACCTGCTCCAAAGGACATCTCCCCCTCCCCTTACACACCCATATACACACTCACACACAGAGACACACACTCACATACACAGAGACACACACACAGACACACTCACTCACACATTCACAGACACACACACATACACACTCACACACAGAGACACACACTCACATACACACAGAGACACACACTCACATATACACTCACACACAGAGACATACTCACTCACACATTCACACACACAGAGACACACACTCACATACACATTCACATACACAGAGACACACACAGAGACACACTCACTCACACACACACTCACACACACAGACACACATTCACACACAGAGAGACACACAGAGACATACTCACTCACACATTCACACACAGAGACACATACTCACATACACATTCACATACACAGAGACACACACACAGAGACACACTCACTCATATACACACTCACACACAGAGACACACACTCACATACACACACAGACACACATTCACACACAGAGACACACTCACTCACATATACATTCACACACACACAGAGACACACACTCACACACAGAGACACACATTCACATACACATTCACACACACAGACACACTCACATACACACTCACACACAGAGAGACACACAGAGACACAGACACGCTCACACACACAGAGACACACACACATACACGCTCACATATACTCACACACACTCACACACTCTCTCTCTCACACACACACACACACCTACACACGTGGAACCATAATCTCAAATCAATACTGACCATTGATTCTGAAAAGGGAAGGCCAGTCTCTTCAAAGGCTTCACCCACCATCCAGGACACTTTGCAAACCAAAATACCTCCTACCGCCCACATCTATATGTGTTCTTTCTCCCTATTAAAATGTAACCTTGAGGACAGGGACTGTCTCCACTTTTACACCTGTATGCCCATTATTGAGCACAGTGCTTGGCCCAAAGTAAGGACTTAATCGGTGGGTTTTTTTCATTCACTCAAATCCCACATTTCATCAGCCCAGGAGACAGAGATCAGTGGTAAGAACACTGGTTTGAGAAAGTTGGAGGTCCTGGGTTAGAATTCTGGCTCTGACCTTTCCTGTCTCTGTGGTCTTATGGATGTCCCTTCCCACCCTAAAGAGGCCTTGCTGAATCTGTGGCCTATGTTGGCCTTTGCTTCTGGTGTGGGCCTGATGCTATGAGCAGGGCCCAGTAAGCTGCAAAGTCTGTGATCGCCGGCTGCTGCCCTCAGGACCTCTGAGTGCTCGCAATTGGAGAGGGTCCTTGGGACTGACTGACCTTGCTTTGCACATCACTGCTTGCTTGGAGGCAAACATTCTCTCTGCTTTCATAACTGTGCCTGGGAGGCTGAGGGCTGGGCAGACATTAACCCTGGCTGGTGAGTCAGTCACTCAGTAAACAACATTTTATTAGGTACTTACTGTACTGTGCACCAGTGCCTGGGCTAGGCACTCTGGGGGGATCCAAGAGGAGACAGTGTTCCTGAGCATGACCTAATAGGGATGAAAACTCAGGAAGAGAATCAGAGTTGACAAACATGGATGTGTCTGTGTACACAGCACAAACTGGCAGGAAAGCCAAGTAATGGAGAGCTGGGAGAGTCCTGATCAGAACCATAAAGGAGAATGCCCTGGAAAGGCTTTCAAATTCATAGTCATAGAAAGTCAGAGCTGGAAGGAACTTAGAATATAGAACACAGAATGTCAAGGTTGGAAGGAAACAGAACAGGGAATGTCAGGGCTGAGAGGGGCCTTAGAACAGAGAATGTCAGAGCTGGGAGGGGCCATAGAACATGGGATGTCAGGGCTAGGAGGGGTCTTAGAACAAGAGATGTCAGAGCTGGGAGGGACCTAGAACAAGGGATGTCAGAGCTGGGAGGGGCCTTAGAACATGGGATGTCAGGGCTAGGAGGGGTCTTAGAACAAGAGATGTCAGAGCTGGGAGGGACCTAGAACAAGGGATGTCAGAGCTGGGAGGG
>NW_027187239.1:660369-682876 GCF_028583685.1 Petaurus breviceps papuanus
GACCTAGAACAAGGGATGTCAGAGCTGGGAGGGACCTAGAACAAGGGCCCCTAGGGGTCCGGGGGGCCTTAGAATAGGGAATGTCAGAGCTGGGAGGGCCTTAGAGACCATCTAATTGGAACACATCACCTCCACTCCTTATTTTACAGATAGGAAAGCTGAGGCCCATAGAGAAGTGCCTTGTCCAATGGGGTCATGCAGGGAGTCAGTGGCCAAGTCAGGTCTGGACCTGAATTTCCAGATTCCTCACCCAATTCTCTTTTATTCTACCACAAATGGAGTACACAAAGATCTCTGATGGAAGACACAAACTGGTAAACTGAGGCTTGGAGAGGGAGTTGAAAGCTCTGGGCTTATGCCTTCCCCTGCCTCTGCTGTGCATGGCAGCCCATTGTGCCCCTGCCTTCCTTTGCCTGCTGAGGGGCTGAACCTGGGTGGTCACCCTGGAGACATAGAGGGACACAAGTCTGAGCTTCAGGGAGGCTTGGAGAGGTAGAATCTTGGGACTGCAGATTGAAAACCAGAAGGTGCCTTCAAAACCAACATCCTCCTTTTTCATTTGAGAAAACTGAAGCCCAGGCTGAGGGTACACTGGGGATAAGCATCAGAGGCAGGGTTTGAACCCAGAATCTTGGACTCCAAACTCTGCTCCTTTTCTACCCCCTGCTCTGCCTCGTTAGGCCCAGCCCTCTCCTCTTAGAGAGGGGAACCTTGGCCCCGAGAGGGGTAGCTCCTTGGAGAAGGTCACAGGAGGAAGTAATGAGTGGACTCTTCCTTCCCATTGGTTGTTCAGTGGTGTGGCCCAGAAATGGCCCCTTTGACATGGGACGGGAGAAGGGAGGGCAGTGGCCCTGGCCTGAGCCCCTGGACAACTGACCCAGAGGCTTGGCAGCCTGTGTCCTGGCAGGCAGCTCATTTTGTAGCAGGTTCCTGGGCTCAAGGAACTGAGGTTTGCTGACCAACCCTGCCTTCTGCCCTTGTAGGCCAGCCCTGCCCCCCAGCCCTACTAGAAGCCAAGCTCTGTTTCCACTCAGGCCCCATGTTCTGCTAAGCGAATATTAGCCCCAGATTAGTTTGCTGAGGAAATGTGCTACCACGGCCTCCGCTTCTCTCTGCGGGATAAGCTTTTAAAACCATTACCTCTCCGCTGGTGTAGCTTGCAGGAGTGGAGTGGAGAGGGGCAGGATGGCCTGGTCAGCAAGTCAGAGAAGGAAATGGGGGGGGGGGTTAAGAGGGGATGGCAGGCAGGGAGAGCAAGGATACTTTTCTCCATCATTGTGATGGGGCAGAAAGAGCTGGACCCAAGATACACTGGTTCAAATCCTGGCTTCGCCACCCCGAAGGCCTTTGGCCAAGGCTCTTTCCCTCTCATCCATGAAAGGAAGGAGTCCCTAAGGTAGGTCCTTTTCAGCTCTGACGGTATGTAGGCTGATAGGTTTAGAGCTGGAAGAAACCTTAGAAATCATTGCAGATGAAACCCTCCTTTTACAGATGAGGAAACTGAGTCCCAGTGAAAGCACTTGCCCGGGGTCACACAGTGAGTGAGCATCTGGAGCAGGATTTGAACCCGGCTCTGCCCACTACATCTCATGGCTGCTGTGCTGGCTTGTGAATTCCATGTTCTGTTCTGGTCCTGATGTTCTGTGCCTCAGCCAGTTTGGACATTCTAAGGTTCGTCTGAGCTCTCTCCCAGGGGTGTAAGCTTCCAGCTGCCCTGCTGTCTGTCCTGTGACTCCTGACCTCCCTCAATTGCTCTTCCCCACCTTGGTGACAGGACTAAGCATGGCTCCTTAGGGACAAGCAGCTTGGTCACACTCCTTTCAGCCCACCCCACTCCCCACCAGGCCTCTCAGGCTTCAGTGAGGGACCTCTGAGTCAAGAAAGGTATAACAGGATCAGCAGGAGGCACTGGTCCGGCATCCAGCCCCCAGTGGAGGGCTGCCCACCCCCCTCCCCACTGTCAACACTGCTGCAGGATCTCTGGTGAGAGGATGAGGTGGGGGGCCTGGGCTATGGACAGCAGGAGGGCCCAGCAGGCCTGGCAGCCCTGCCCCTCCTGCTGTAGCCCAGGGCAGCTGGAAGTCAGCCCAGCCCTCCACCTGGCTGGCCTTGCCTTTGTGAAGAGGCCTCCCTCGGATCCATCTCTTTTGACAGAAACAGCTGGGCTGGGCGGGCTCTCCCTACACTGCCCTCAGGCATGGAAAGACCAGCACTCCAGCTTTGGAAAAGAAAGAGGGCTATTTATTTTATTTTGGCCTGGGGGGAGGGGGGCTTTTATTGAATTCCAACTTGTTTTCCCTGCTCCACCCAGGGCCTCAGAATCTTTTTCCCTCCCCCATCCCCCTTCCTCTCATCCTTGGCAGTGGCCCTGGGCCCTCATCCCCAGCCTCCGGAGATCCCTTTCCCCAGCTCACACGCTGCCCCCTCTCCTCTGCTTTAAGATAATAACACACACAAGGAGAAATAAAGAAAGAAGCAATCCTCCCACTGGCACTGGCTGGCAACCTCACCAGGATGATGACTGCTGTTTGCCATTTCCAGCTGAGATCGTGGTCCCCACCAATCCCCCGCCTGCTCCAGGCTTGCTTCATCGTGCCCTGGCAAGCCCCCACACCAAAAACCTCCCCCTACCACTAGGTATATTTAGGTATGAAATCCAGGTTCACTCCCTGATGTTCCTACAATGTGGTCTGGGGGCTTTGGGGCCCAGTAACTACATGAAAGGGGTATGTGTGTGTGTGTGTGTGTGTGTGTGTGAGAGAGAGAGAGAGAGAGAGAGAGTGTTGGGGGGGATAGAAGGAAAAGGGCTGAAGAAGGTATAAAGGGGGAACCCTAGGGGCAAGGGGAGCTCTCAACAAGTCCCAGCTGGGTGTTCTTCTAGTGGCTTTGTAGGCTGGCCATTGTCTTGGTGAAGGAGGGAACCAACATTTGGCCCTTTTCTTATTAGGGGAAGGAGCCAAATTTGATGCATCTTCTTCTGCCCTGGGTATTAACACAAAGGACAGAGATGAGGGACACCTCTGAGCTAGGTGCTCAGACAAAGGCTTCTAGGCCTCGCCTCAGAGGTAAGCTTCATGGGGGCAGCCCTTCTCATCACCTGTCCAGCTCACATGAGAATCCCAGTTCTCTCTGACTATGTAGCCTTCTGAGAAATCCTCAGTCTACCAGGAAATCATGGTCAAGGCACATAGCCCCCAAAAGAGACCTGTTTGGAAAAGGCCTGGGACTACTCACCCGAGTCAGACAGAGCGTGGTAGTCCTGCATGGCGGGCCAGGGACACCCCAACTCACAGGAGCTTCAAGCGGTCCATCCTAGGTCCTCAATGGTCCTCCAGCCAATACTACTCCTTCCCCTACTGAGGCAGGATGGAACAGGTCTTCTGTACTGACATGTGTCTTTTGACTGAGTCTTATGGGCCACTGTGTAAATGGAGAGCACAAAGTGTGTACTGTGTGCCAGGCCCAGTGCTAAATGCTGGGCTTACAAATATGAGCAGAATGAAACACAGAGCTGAGACCCAGGCAACGTCACAGGCCTGACTCTGGGACGATGCCCCAAATCAGTCGGGACTTTCAAATACAATGGTCACTGCCTGGGAGGGGAAGAAAGAGGAGACCCAGAGGCTTCACCAAACCCTTGGGATGCTCCACTTTGGTGAGGCGGGGCCAGGAAGGATGCCTGCCCTCTGCTGCCTATTTTAGCCAATTTTTCTTCACAACTAGGTGCCAAGCTCAATTGTTTCGGCTTGCCAAAGGAGTACAAGTGTCAGCTCTAAGTCTGTACCTGGAATAAAGCTCTGGTTGCCCCATTCTAACCATGGCTCTGATCAGCAGCAGCGTGCATTTAGGGCAAAAACCCATCCTGTGAAGACTAAAGCAGATAGGAACAGTGTGTTGGTTGGTTTGGCTTAACTGTTTTCCTTTGTTAGAGAGGGTAACATTGGGGGTGGGGAGATAAAGAGAGACACAGAGAGAGGAATGAAGAAAGGGAGGGAGAAAGAGAGAGAGAGGAGAGACAGAGAGACAGAGAGACAGAGAGAGACAGAGAAACAGAGGGAGAGAGAGAGAGAGAGAGAGAGAGAGAGAGAGAGAGAGAGAGAGAGAAGCTGACAAGAACAAGATTAACACTCTGGACAGCTCTTCCAATATCTTAGGACAACCATAGGCTCTCCCTAAGTTTTCTCTTCCCCAGCTTGCCCCTGAAGAAAGACCTGAGTTCAAATCCTTCCTGAGTCCAAGCTCAGCACTAGCTGAGAAGGCTGGGAGAGTCCTGTTCTTAGCCTCTATCAAGGCAAAGCTAAGGGTGCGTCCACTAGATCTGGGAGTGGGAAGTCATCGCGGACAGAAGCATCTGGAATCACATCACTGAGGACAACCAAGGTGGCCTCAAGTCCGTGTCACATGAGAATCAGTGGAAGATCTTTGTTCTACTGGGCAGAATTGGGAGTGACGGCTGGAAGTATTGAAGACGTGGAGAAATTTCCTAGCAGTCAGATAAGAGGCATGGGCTGCCTAGTGAGGCAGCGGCAACTCGAGCACGCACCCCCCCCCCCCAAGCAGAGCCTGGGTGACCACCTGTTCGGTGATCGCAGAAGATCCTTCTTCAGGGACAGGTGTCAGTAGAGGCCAGCTCTGGACTCCTGTAGCTCTGTGCAGAGCACTCCGCCTTGGGGGCTACATAGAGGGGAGACCTCCTTAAGTCCATTCACCCATCCCTTGGAGGTCTGTGGAGCCCAGGGTAAGGAACTCTGCTTCGAGAAGCTGGCATTGGTATAGAGAGTTTCCTCTTGGGCAGTTTCTTCCCCCAATGAAACCACAATCCCCATCCAAAATGAAACGAAAAAGAAAAATTTGACTTGTGGCACCTCCATCCCATGGTTGCTGTTAGGCTCAGATGAGATCATTGAAGTGCTTTGCAAATCTTCCAGGACTCCATAATTGTTACTATTACTGCTGCTGTTAATGCCCACAGCAGCAGGAGGGTTCAGCATCTCTCTACCTAAGGAGGCTGAGGCCCAAACAACTCCACGTGCAGTGATTTGTTCTGAAGCTGGAAGAAAGCTTCCCTTCCTGCCAGCGGGCAGCTCCACCATGGGGGGCTGGTGAAGGGTTTCATCCACAGCAAGTCCTTGGTGAGGAGCAGTCAATCTCCGGGACAATCCAGGCTGAGTACCCTGACCCAGGGACCCTGGGCTGCCACAGGGCTCTGAGTCAACAGTTCAATGTGGCGGACAAGAAGGCACTGGCCCCCTAAACGGTCTGCCTTCAAAGGGAGGCCGCAGCAGCCCTGTCAGAGCACGGTCCTTGCACTGTTCTGATGCTACTTTTTAGAAAGACAGAGAGGATTCAGACGAGCACAGTCAGGGTGGTGAAGACTGAGTTAGGCACGCTTCACCTGGAGAAGACTTGAGGAAGAGGTGATCCCTGTTCTCGAACACTTGAACAGCTGTCCAGAAGGCATCGCAGAGTTTACAAATCATCCGGGCTGAATGCCTCCTTTTATAGCAGAGGAAACAGGGCTAGGGAGGCTAAGTAGCTCCCCCAGGGCCACTGAGCTCTTAAGTGCCGGAGGCAAGATTTGAACCCGGATCTGACGATTTCAAAGTCAGGACTCTCTCCTGTTAGATCCCCTCACCTCTCCTTGGTCTGCTTGGTGCCCAAGGGGAGAATGTAGAGCAGTGGTTTTTTCCAAAGCAGCAAAGAGGAAGATTTAGGATCAATGGGAGGGAAAATGCTCTAACAATTAGATCAGGAGTTCTTTTGAAGGATTTTTTGAAAAATTATTTTCAGTTCCAAATTCTCCCCCTTCTCAACCCCTCCGCTGCCCATCGAGAAGGCAAGACATACGACGCCCGTGATGTATAGGAAGCCGTGCAAAGCCACTGAGCCCTTTGGCGCCCTGGGATCCCACCTCAAAACATGCTGCAAAGCACACGGGACCACAGCCGAAACTGCTTACAGTGAAATGCAGGCGCCACTTGTATTTAGAGCCAGTTAGGCGGCTCAGTGGATAAGGCACTGCGCCTGAACACAGGGAGTCCCGAGTTCAAATCCCGCCTCAGAGACTTACTAGTTGGGTCACTTAACCGCTGATTGCCTCAGTTTCCTCAACTGTAAAATGGGGGTAAAAGTGCCTGCCTCATAGGGTCATTGTGAAGTACAAATGATGTACTATTTGTAGAGTGCTTACCATGATGACTGAGTCATATCGTAAGCGCTCATATAAATAATTGGGGACTGAGAGCTAGCACGATGGACAGTGCCGCCGAGGCTGGAGCCAGGAAGACCCCACTTCCTGAGTTCAAATCCAGCCTCAGACACTCCCTAGCTGTGTGACCCCGGGCAAGTCACTTCACCCTATTTGCCTCAGTTTCCTTATCTGTAAAGTGAGCTGGAGAAGGAAATGGCAAACCTCTCCAGGATCTCTGACAAGAAAACCCTCAATGGAGTCACAGAGAGTCAGACATGATTTATATCCCCTTTATATCCAAACCCACTGAGCCTCCATGCACCCCAGGTTAAGAACCCCTGAATTAGAGCTAGACCAAAGTTAAATGAGTGGCCCAGGGAGGTAGGGAGCTCCCCATCCCTGGAGGCTTCCCAGCAGAAGCTGGGTGTGGTGGACAGGGGTGTCCTGTCCAGGTGCCGGTCTCTTCCCCAAATCACTGGGCTTTGTAGAGAAAGATCCCATGGTCACAGTGGACTGGAAAAAAATAACATACTTTCATTTTGTCACTTTTCATAAGGCAGAACACTGAGATTCTGTGATAAAGGGGTGTTCTTGACCATCCACCAGGCCTGTCTTCATTTCTACTTCCAGGCTTTCTTTGTTTCTTTCAAGTCCAAGATAAGATCCCACTTCCTCAAGAAGTGTGGTCCCCTTCATGTCAGTACCTTTCCTCTGAGATTTCCTCCAATTTTCTTTGGGTATACTCTGGTTTGTACCAGTCATGTTGCCTCCCTGACTAGACTATCACTTCACTGAGGGCAGACGCTGTTTTTGTCTAGTACTTAGCACAAGTGGCTGGTACACAGTAGATGACTGATAAATGCTTATCGACTGACAAACTTTGGATTATTCCAGCTGCCCTTCTGAAATGCTGGGACATCTGGGAACAATTCCCTACCTTCCTAGCCTTTGCTCAAGCTGTTCCCTATCCCTGAAATGCCCTCTCCTCTACTTTTCCTCAGCTGAATTCCTATTCATCTCTTAAAACCCAAGTAAAAGTCATTCTCTCCTAGTCTTCCCTGACTCCCCTGGGTCAGTAAAGATGAGCCTTCCCTCCCCCTCCGGCCCCATCTCACTTAGGGCTCTGCTCACTTCCTAATGCCCTAAGTATGTCATGCGGCCACTTAGGGTTTGCAAAGCACTTTACAAACATCATTACCTATGTTCTCACAACAAGCCGGGAGATAAGTGCTACGGGCATTATCGTTACCATCCTCCAGATGGGCAGACAGATCCGCCAGTGGCTATGCTGCTGGTGTCAAAGTCAGAAGCTACTGGCTGTTCTCCCCTCAGGAGAATGGAAGCCCCTTCAGGACCAAGTCTGTGTTGTTTCTGTCTTTATCTCTCCAGTGCTTGGCATAGTGCCTGGCACACAGTAGGCGTTTTAATAAATAATCGTGTTGAATTGAATTTCTGACTCCAATCACATTTGCTGAAAGACCCCTGAGATTACACTGCGCAGAATAGGAGGGAGTGGAGGGTCAGGGGCAGAGCCAGAACACCCAAGGTTCCCCCAAGGCTCTAAGGACCTGTGGACAATAGCAGGAAAGAGCCTGGGCTCAGGGCCCTGGGCTCTGGGATGGCTTCCAGCTTAAGGGAACCTGGGCAGGATGTGTGAATGTATGGCTGCCGGGTTCTGGTAGGGACAGGAGACAAAACAGCAGTTTGAAGTGTCTGCACAATCCACCCCCCCACCCCTGCACTGGGAAGGCATGTGGGCCAGACCTCTGAGAGCAAAAGATGCTCACCTCCTCTAACACACACATACTCTCTCTCTCTCTCACACACACACACACACACACACTCACACACACTCTCATTCACTCACTCAAAACTTCTGAGCCTCATGGGGGAGGGAGGAGGGGAAGATGACTCCATATTGGACCAATAATAGAAACAGAATGTCAGAACTGGGAGGGACCTGAGAACATAGTGAGTTATGGCTGGAAGGGACCTGAGAATATGGATTGTACTAGCTGAAAGGGGTCTTGGAATATCAGTGTTAGAACTGGGAGGTGCCTTGGGACCATCTAGTCCCGGAGTGGGGAGGTGTGGCCTCAAAGTGGAAGGTTCCAAAGGATGAAGAGAGGGGAAGGCTCCCCTGATTTCTAATCTAATAGCTAGAACTAGAGTTTAGCATCACAGCTCCCAGGCCATAACCTGGCCTTAAGCGAGAGGGGAGAGAAGTACTTTCCCCTCCCTCTCCAGGAAGGAGCAGGCCAGCTCGATGACTCAGTGCCCTGACAGAGCAGAATCTGGTAGAAGGACTTTGATGATGAAATATGACAGACGCACATTTTCTGGGTCCAGTTAGCAAGGACTTTTTGCTGACTTCCTTTGGGCCAGCCCCTTTTGAAATTCAAAAGTTCCTTTGGGGGAAATACGGTAGTTTGGTAGCATTAGATCCCTAATGCAAAAGGGATCATTACAGGAAAATTTCCATGGAAGAAAATTAATATTCAAGCATTAGGTTTTGTAAAGAAAGATCCCATGGTCACAGTGGACTGGAAAAATAACATACTTTTATTTTGTTACAAGAAGAACACTGACAGCTGTGGCTTGAATTGTAATCACCAGCCTGAGATTGTGTCTTGGGTGGAGTTTCCCCAACCTAGAACTTTTCAGGGTGGGGGAGGGAAGAGGTAGAGAAGAGATGCTCCTGTCTGAAGGGTCTGAGCTCACTGTGGAGGCAGAAGGGCCACTGAACTTGAGAAGAGGGGCCTAGCCTTGGCCACTCAGTCACCTGTTCTAGATAAGCTCAGGCCCTGGGGTGACTAACTAATTTGAGGCTGAATGCAGTAGCTGCACCTGCAACTCATGGGTTAGTTCCCCACCTTGGGGTTTTAAGGAAGGAAATAAATGAGGCTGAGTGGTGATGACAAGGGTCTGGGGGGGAGGCAAGGGGACCCAGCTGAAGTCACAGAGGTGAGAGGCAGATCTGAGAAGTCTGAAAAGATGGACAGGGTCTCAGAGTCCTGGGGCACTGGGCCACTTTGAGCAAGAGGCTGCTGGAAAGAAAGGAGAGAGCTTGAGGCCGAGTCTTGGCTCTCCCAAGCTCTCTGGGACTGGGGCTCCATTAGGCACGTGCAGGATCAATAAATAGTGAGAGGTAAAAGCAACAACCTGGGTCTATTGGGCTGGAGCCAGCATCATCACCGGCAGGGAAGGGAGAGCTAATGGCCCATTCCAGGATTAGAGATTCAGAGCAGGAGGCAACTTTAGGGGGATGGTTCATTGTGCAGAGGTGAAGGAAAAACAGCCTAGGTATTGCCAAATGGTACTGAATTTCTGAACCCTCAGCCCACTATCCCTCTCCCTACTGAACCAAGTCCAGATCCCTTCCTTATAAGGCCTGGTATTGGAGGCCCTGGCCTGCTCCCCTGCCCAGGTAGGATAGATACTACTTACCTTCCAAGGGAAATGATCTTTTGGGGACCTCCACTGTCCACACCCTTTCTACACATGGGCATGGCCACCCTGTGGCATTGTTTATTTAGAAAGACAAACTAGCTGGCAGGATGTGGACTGGGTGACATCAGAGAAGATTCCTGGGAACAGCCCTGAGGATGGCTCTTCTCATGCCCAGGTAGGGGAGGTCAGAGGGCAGGGCATGGCCAGCTTCCTCTGGGGATCTGGTCCCTTCCCCAAGCTAGATGTGAGGGGCTGGTAGCTTTCTCACTATGGCGGACCCACTTTTCAAAAGTGGAAAGCTAAGGTGCTGTGTGGATAAGGGAGTTACCTGGCCCTATGGGGATAAGACTAATAATACCATGATTATATATAGTGCCTTTCTTCCAGAGAGCGAGAGCTCAGAGAAGCTCCATGATCTCATTTGTCCTCACAGCCTCCTGGAGAGGTGGTGGTGGTGATGGCAGTGGGAGGGGGGAGTCACGGGAGAGGAATTGGGCTCCCCCCTTTGCAGGTGCAAAAACCCTGCAATCCGTGCTCCTTCATCAGTCCCCCTTTCATTGGCTCTCCTCGACCCTCCAGCATCCCCCCATCATCATCCTTCTTCCTGTTCTCCCTCCTCCTTCCAACCTTGTTTCCAAGGACTAGAAAACCAGGTTTTCCTGATTCTTCTCCCTTCCCCCACCTTTGTGTTTGTTCTGTATGTACGAAAGGCAGAGCCACTAGAGAATGAGCCTTAGAGCCAACATGACTTGGGTTCAAATCCCACGTTTGACACATCCTGACTGTGTGACATTGGCCAAGAGCCCTCCCCTCCCTGTGCCACAGGTAACTCTAAGACTAAGTCACTGAGATCTTGGTGGGCAAATCACAGCACCTAACCCTGCAATTGTACTTAGATAGGGCATCTACCCGAGAGAATACAAGTTTCTAGAGGGCAAGCCCTGTTCCATTTCAGCCTTTGTATTCTCAGCACAAAGCCCTGGCAGATTGTGGGCACCTTATAAATGTCTGCTGATTGACTGGTAGATCTGGAGTCAGCCTCTGACTCTTCCTAGTTGTGTGAGTGTGGACAAGTCCCTGGATCTCTCTTGAGTTTTAATCTTCTCTGTTCCTCCTTCCCAATAATAGAGTTTTAAGATGTGCAAATTCCTTTTCATGCAGAATCTCATTTGATCCTCACTACAGCTGGTCACAAATGATAAGAAGTGGGATTAGAACCTGAGACTTCAGCCTGGCTCTCCACCTGCCGTTAGAGGATTCAGAGCTAAGGTAGGTCATGTGCTTTGTGGACAGCCGCTCTTACCGGTGCTGGAGGAGAGGGGCTGTCCTTTTTCTAAGGATCGAAGACTCTTAGCTGACAAGGCTCTCAGTCTCCACCATCTAGTACAGACCCCCTACTGTACAGATGAGGAAACTAAGGCTTGGGGAGGCTAAGAGACTCATTCAATGTCACACTTGGGATCAAAGACCTCAGCAATCATCTCACTGTCACAAGTCACTAAGTGACTTGTCTAAGGTTACACAGTGAGTGTCAGAGACCAAATCTGAGCTTGGGTCATTCAAAGAACCAGTGTTCTCTCTTACTATTATGGTCCCTGCCTTTTGTTACTCCCTCTTCCTCCTCCCCTCCCCCAATATCCTTAAGGAATGAGCCAAGGGCTGACAGATTCCAGGACCAGATAAGGGGCTGAGCTCCTAGACCTAGGAGAATGGGAATCTGGCCTCAGGAATTCCATTTGGCAGCCATCTGATCGGGAGAAAAGACCTCAGCCAACATTGACTTAGCAGACAGATGTAAGTGACACTCTCAGCATGCACAGACAGGGCTTTGAGGGTCCAGCTGCTGAGAAGAGTTCTCAGAAAACCTGCCCACATCTGAGCAACCATCTCAAAGCACAGTCTGGGTGCCCCTCTCCTGCCATGCCCTTGTGAGACCCCCAGCTCCAGAACCTTCCCTCCCTATGTTCAATCAAGCCTTTTCCCCTTCTCCCCTTGGGTTTCCTGGCTCTCTTGGCTTATGTGGGGTCAGATAGAGAGAAAAATGCCTAGTTGGACTCAGCCCTGTGTGGACAGCCTTTCTCCTCAGCCAAAACAGTGAGCGGACCTGCTCCTCCTTCCTTAGTCTCGCTTCCCCCAGCCCCTCCCCACAACTGAGATCCCCACTGCAGCTATTCTCTAGGAATCTCTAGGTGACTGACCTGGGGCTCAGGTCACTGAACTGAGTCAGGACTGCCCAAGTGCATTTGTTCACAGCTGGGTTTGGGAGTCCTAAGGATGGAAGGGCTGGACATTGTTCCTAGTTCCCAATTTGGAAGTAAGGTCTGATTCTAGTCTCAGCTCCACTGCCTAGCTAGGGGCACTTGCCCAAAGTATCTGTGGGCCTCAGTTTCTTTACCCCCAAAACAGGGAAACTAGAGGAATCTAGAAAGGGCAGATGGAGGTGAACAAGTTGATTGAACACCAGAGTTTACAAAGCAGAAGACTGCTCAGAAGTTGTCCTCAGCACCTGGGCTTCCAGAGATCAAGGGGGCCTGCCTGTGGGTCTCCTGGAAGTTCCAGCCCCAGCACCCACCAACACTAGCCATTCTCCCAGAACCAGCAGGGCTTAACTTGGGGAAGCCACAGTCTTCTCCGCTTCTTCAGACCACGCTTCCAACTGCCAACAACCCTCCCCTGGGATTGCCTCCTCTCTGTCACTACTATCAGGATCCCTTCTACAACTTAGATTTGTTGGGGGCCCAGAAGTGACTGACCCTGGTCACACAGCCGGGCCAGGTCAGAGGCAGGACCTGAAGCCTGGTCTTCCAGATTCCCAGGTCAATGCAACACCCACCAGACAACATGTGGAAGTTTCCACCCTCCAACACACACAATAGGGACTTGCGGATGGGGGGGAGAGAATGAGAAAATGAGGGGATGAGATCAAAACTTAAGTTCAAGAATGTGAGTTAGGGAAGGAGGGGCAGAGGGAGAGGAGATGGGGAGCAGAAGGGGTGAGGGGGATGAGGAGCAGAAGGCTATAGGAAGGAGGACAAAGGGAGTGAAGACTCAGTCCCTGGGTTCTGAGGAGGGCAGGCAGAGACCTGTTCTGGGGAAGCCAAAGCTAACCTGCTGATCCATCACCAAATCGGGAGTGTGGGGGACAGGGGTGGGTAGCTAGTGTTCTACTTTGGGCCCTGCCCCTTCCCTTCACTCCCCTAGGCAGTCTGTTCACACTCCCTTCTAGTTGCTCCCCAAGTGGGGTCCGTGTGAGCAATGTACACTGCGGGCGGGGGGAGGGGGAGACTTCCACTAGTGCTCCCTCCTGCTAGCCTGGGCCGGAACCTAGGCCTCACTAGGCGCTCTGTGGTGCTCAGCGACAAGCACACTCCGGCATGTGCAGTCCCTCATGAGAGTGCAAACACACACACACACACACACACACAATTTTTTGGGTGCCACCCACTGCGTGGAACCAGGGTTGGGGCTGCAGAAGCTGGTGAGAGCACTGAGGGCTGGGCCTTGGGGCAGCTGGTGATTCCCAAGCTGAAAACCAAAGCTCAACCCTGCCTGTCTTGACTCAAGGAGTTGGGACCAGTTGAAAGGGCTTTAAACGGCCCCTTTCCCCCCACTCCCCTAGAGGATCTTGGCCCCCTGCCCTTCGAGACCCCACTGCATCGAAATCCTGGGGGGGGGGGTCTAGGTGGGAGGTGGCTAAAGGTAATTCTTGCCCTTGGAACTCCAGTCTAGGAGGGGACGAGACAGATAAAGAAAATGCACATTAAAGACAGGTAAAGAGATGTTTGTAAGGTCTCACATCATAAATTCCCTTGAACTGGGTATTGAAGCAATTTATCTCAGTTTTACAGGGGGGAAAAGTGAGACTAAAGGCCCAATCCCTTTCCTCAAAGGAGACTTAGCTTTTTCCCTGTGGCTGATATGAAAAAACAAAACAGAACAAAACTAGTGATCTGGCCCTTTCCTCCAAGCTAGTGTATCAGAGGAGAAACCATGAGCCCTTATCTAGATTAACCCAAGGAGAGAGGGCAACACCCATTATGCCCACAGTCAACTGTGTCATATAGGACTGGTTTGAATTGATCCAGCTTGACTCAGCACAGTCCAGTTCCTGAGCCAGGTTCTAGTGTCCCAGGCAGGCTGACCTCTCCAAATCTCCCAAGGTTTCGGGGCTTGTAGCTTAGGGGGATCTTGAATATTCTCTAGTAAGTACAACCTCTCCATTTTACAGGGGCCAAAACTAAGAGTCAGAGATGCACAGAGACTTGCCCGAGGTCGCACCCACTCCACGAACCATAGGCATTGTTTGAAACTACGTCCACTGAGCTCGGCAACAATCATTTCCCTAGTTCCCCATGCGTGGGTCCTCAGCCCAGAGGAACTGTCCAGGACATGACTCTCTCAAGGATTTGTGTTAACTAGGTCAATTCAAAGTGGTGTCAGGCACAGGGGATTGGGCTGGGCAGGGGCTCAAAGCTTGGACAAAGCAAACAGAAGACACAGCCAGCTTGGCAGCGGCGCACTGGGGGCTTGGAATGAAACCACAGACAGTTTCATCCTATCAAAAGAGTGTTAAAAGCTGAGCAGATTCAGGGGTGGAGGGGGAGGCTGGGCCCAGGAGGGCTCAGTTCCCATCAGCCCTGGATCAAAAGCATCTGGTCAAAGAGCCTTTAAATACCTTGAAAACCAGGTGACGCTGAGTTCAATGGCCTGCGAGAAAGGATTGGGTTTCATTTGGGAAAAAAAAAAAAGAAAGCTGTCTCGAGCTGCCAAATGATCAGTCTTTAGTCTGGGGGAGGCTGGACCAAGTGTGGGGGAGAGAGGGGGAGGGGACCAGCAGAGAGGCGGAGAATGGGAGGGGGTGTCACGGTTAGGGGCACGATTTGGAGAAGGGGGTCTCAAGGCTCTGGTAGAGGAAAAAAGGCTGGAGCAGAGGCCCTGGTGGGGAGCAGAGGGGAAGAGCTGCTTCTAGAGGCTGGGCTGGGGGTAGGATGCAGGAGAGCACAAAACGATGTGGGCTCATGGGGAGGAGCTGATCTGATAAGGTCCGGCTCATGATCTATGAGCCTATGGTCTTCTCTCAAGCTGTGTGAAGTCACATCCCTAATGGCACAGATGTGGAAACTGAGGCAAGAGGAAAAGAAGTGAGGTGCTCAAATTCCAACAGGGAATGAACAGCAGAATGAAATTCCAATCCAGGTCCTTTGACTTCAGATTCAGTCCTTTTCCCCTATATCATGTTGCCTTCTCTGTGAGCCTCAGTTTCCTCATCTGTACAAATAGGATCTTCATTCTTTCAGTTCTCACCTCACAGAGTTACTGTGGAGAAAGCATTTCATACTACCGAATGTGCTATAGACATACAGGAGATGATGATGATTCCCAAAGGCTGCAGCCCCTGGTTAGGACCTCTCAGAAAAAATACTGGGCTTGGAAGCAGAGGAACTGGTTCACTTCCTTGCTGTGTGACCTTGGGAAGTCTCTTCACCCTCTCTGGGACTCAGTTTCTTCATCTAGTCATTGATGGAGTTGGACTAGAAAGATCAATGGCACAAGAGTCAGAGGTCTTATGTTTTAATGCTTCCTTTTTGGTGTACTACCTGTGTGACCTTTGAAGAAGTCGCCTAGCCTTCCTGGACCTCAGTTTTCTCATCTGTGGAACGAGGGATTGGATCTGATGACCCCTGAGCTCTTTTCAGGCCTACGTCTATGGTCCTACCTTTGTCAGTTTCTGTGACTGGAAGGGCTGGCTCCGAGCATGGCAGACAGAAGGAGTCATGGGGCACTGAGAGGCTGGCCAGGGAATACAATGGGGATAGGAGACAAGTAGACCACACAGTTAAGTAAGGCCAGAAGGAGGGACCAGTCCTTAGCCTCTTAAAAAACTCACCTGGAAATTGGAAAGAGGAGGAGAAGGGAGGAGAAAAGTGGAAATAAAGAAGGGATGAGAACAAGGAAAAGAGAGAGAAAAAGGAAGGGAAGAACAGGTAAAAGAGAGAGAAGGGAGGAGACCAGAGACAAGAGAGGCCCAGAGAAAGCATGGAGAGGAGAGAACCAAGGAGACACATATTGACTGAGTGTGGCAGGCTCAGAGAGATTAGAGGTTTGACAAGCTGGGAGGTGTACAGAGAGGAAGGTTGTAATAGAGAGGGAAAGAAAAGGAAATGAGGGAGAAGGAGGGAGAGAAGAAGGGAAGGAGGAAGGAAAGAGGGAGCAAGGAAGAGAAGGAAGGAAGGAAAGGGAGGGAGGAAAGGAAGGAGGGAGAGGGAAGAAATGACCTGTATTAAGCACTTACTATGTATACAGTGCTGTCCTAAGAGCTGTTGATGCAAACAGGCAAGGCTGTCCTGACCTTAATAAGCTGGTTAGTCAAGCAGAGGCTGGATCTCAGATTCTGCCCCTGGAGGAGGCCAGTTGGGGCTCAGCTGAGCTCCATTGACACTCTTGGTGGAATGGAAGCTCCCTGAGGTCAGGGACTTTCACCCTTGTCTTTGTGTGCCCAGGAGCTCAGCACAGTGCTTGGTAGACAGTGGGTGCTTAATAAATGTTTGCTGACTAATGGTGGGTGGTTTTATGCCAGACCCCTGGGCAGAGCTTTTCAGACAGACTCAGCCTCTGTTGCTTCTTACCCTGCCCCCCACATGAGTTATCCCAGGAGCCATCTGGGGCCATGATGCTTTCTTGGGGGGGGCCGACCCCACTCCTCAAGGTGATTGAGGAGGCTTGTTTGCCCATCTGCCCACATAGCTAATGGTGAG
Organism: Petaurus breviceps papuanus; assembly: GCF_028583685.1. Classification (NCBI taxonomy): domain Eukaryota; kingdom Metazoa; phylum Chordata; class Mammalia; order Diprotodontia; family Petauridae; genus Petaurus; species Petaurus breviceps. The sequence goes on from NW_027187239.1 coordinate 676,765, forward strand.
CATGACTTAGCAAGGGACAAGACCAAGTTGCTTCCTTAGGATTTTTTTATAGTTCAGTCCTACCCCAGGGCTGGGGGCTGGGGACAGACTTGATTGGGGGAAACAGTGAGCCCCAAAGTCTCAAAGGCTGACAGCATCTGAATGAATGAGAACCCAAGAGTCCTACTTCCCTGTCTGTGGCCTAGCAACCAAACCCCATGGCCTCCCAGGTCCCCAGTTTGGAAAGTACAGGCCTGATTCCTGGGCCTCAGGAGAGGAAACGGCCCTCCTTCCCAATGCCTCCTCCTTGATGCCCCCGGAGAATGGATGACACCAGGGCCCAGCTGACAGGCCTGAATTGGAAACTGTGGCACCTCAGAGTCAGGGGCCTCCTCCAGGTAGCTCGACCTGGAGGCTGTATTGTGGAGATTGTTAGTAAGGAGAGAGCTGTCGGCATCATGGAAAAGCACCTGCCTCTAGGGGAAGCCACTTTGACCTGCCAGGGATCTGGAGAAGGGACCAGGCCAGGCACTCTCAGTCTAGAAGGACATATTGGTAATAATGACAATCCTCATTCCTCTAGTGCTGTCTCCACAACAGTCCCCCATGGGGCGGGTTGCTTCCCCAATTTTCAAGCTGAGGGGGGAAACTGAGGCACCCAACAAAATGATTTGTTCATGACAGATTCCATCCTGTCGCTGTTCTCCATCCTGCAGGAGTTCTGTTGGCCACTGATGCTTTCCTGTTATTAAAAAATTGGTAAGTATATGTTCTGTATAGATATATTTTATATATAGGTGTAGACATATGTCCATAAACACAGTGTCTTCCTGATAGAATACAAACTCCTTAAGGTTAGAGACTTTGGTTTTTGTATCCTAGGTGCACACAGTAGGGGTTTAACAGATCAATCAGCAAGCATTCATTAAGCTCTTACTATGTACGAAACGCTGGGCAAGAGCAGGCTATACCCTTAAGGAGATTGCTTGATTGATGGCTGGATTTTAAAGCAAGCCTCTGGCAGGAAGGTTGTAGATTAGATGGAAGGAGGGACTTCCTTGGTACTGGAATGTGGGAATCCAGCAAAAAGAGAGGAAGGACCTTCCATCACCCCAAGAAGGGTTTATCCAGCCTTTACTCAGGGCCTTCACTGTGGGGGAGCCCGCCATCGTATGCAGCTCATTCCATTTTGGGGCAGCTATAATTCCTAGAATTTTCCCTATCATCAAGCCCACATCTTCTTGTCTTCAGCTTCTACCCATTAACTCATGGGATGTCTGAAATGAAAGAAACTTAACCAGTCATCTTGTCCTATTCCCCCATTTTACAGATGGGGACACTGAGGTCCAGAGATGGGAAGTAGCTTCCTTCAGACTGCTGCATGCCCAGTAAAGCTCTGTCGAATGGAACCACTGAGACACAAGATGACAGACTAGGAGCTGGTGGAACCTGGAAACTTGTGGAGTCTGACTCTCTTCATGTTGCAAATGAGGAAACTCAGAGAGGTTTAAGTGGTATATTAAGGGCCACAGGGCTAGAACAGCCTGAAGCAGAATTCAGATCAGACCTCTTAGGTCTTCTGGCTCTCCAGAAGATGGAATGGTGCCTGGGGGGTGGGAAGAGAGACAATATAAATGTCCCCTGAGATGCTGGGAGAGATCCCATGTCTGCCATATTTAACTGCTGAAGTCTTTCTGCCCCTTCAGTTGAAGGGGGTCAGTTAGTCAAGAAAACTTTATTGAACATTTATTCTTATGTGCCTGGCACCCTGAGGGTCTTCTCTGCCCTCAAGGAGTTTATCATCTAACAGATTCCTAGGTCTAGAGGTGGAAGGGCCTTCAGAGGTCATCTAGTCCAACCCTTTTGAAGAGAGGGAAACTGAGGCCCAGAGGGATGGAATGACCTACTGGAAGAGAAGGGCAGAATTCTCCATTCAGCCCTGGATAATCCTCTTCTCTCACATCCTACCAATGGCCAGACATCTCTCCTGGAATTTCCCCTATTCACTTATTGGGTGCTAATTTGCATCTCGATCTGATGATCTTTACCATGTGGTGCTGTGGGTGAGGGCATGGACCAGGATTCAGCCACTTTAGTTCTTTGGACATGCATTATCAGGAGTCGGTCAGGGATGAGAGTGCCAGGTAGGGATATGGGAAATGGCTAGGTCCACATTCCACCTCAGACAGTTAGGAGCCCCTGGGCAAGTCACTTGACCTTAAGCCCCAGTTTCCTCATTTGTAGAAAGGGGATAATGCCTATAGCACCTACCTCAGGACACTGTGGCATAGGAGAAAGTTTGGAGTCTCTACTTGTGTGACCACAGGCAAGTCAATCTACTACTCTGGGTCTCAGTGTCCTCATCTGTAAAGTGAGAAGGCTGGCCCAAATGCTCTCCAAAGTCCTTTCTAACACATAATCTACAATTATATAATGACTTGTTGTGAGGACATGTATGGAGTTTATAGGACACTTTGCAAATCTTTAATATATAAAAAAATATATAACTTATCATTGATCAGTATTATCTATTATTGTTATTATTATTTAATCTGTGGAAGGCTTTTGTGCTAGATACTGGGCACAAAAAGATAAAATAGTAGCCTGGCCTCTGTCCTGGGGATGCTTATAGTTGGGGGTGGGGGGGTACACGAATAAATATGATACAAGGTAGAATGTGATAGGGGTGAAGAGCCAGGGGAAAGTGCTATGAGACATTTGAGGAAAGAGCTATCTCTTTCACCTGGGGACCCTGACAGGGGAAGGCTTCATCTGTCTTGGTATCCCAGTCCCTGCCTCTAGGTGTTCTGACAGAGGACCTCGGACAGAGGCATAACCCAACAGTGCCTGGGAGTCCTTGGAGGTGCTGCCTGTGGACGTGTCTTCCTGAGAAGTTACTTTGGGAGACAGACCTAGCCCGGGAAGAGGGTGGGGGATGGTGTGTGTGTGTGTGTGTGTGTGTGTGTGTGTGTGTGTGTATGTGTTTGTGTGAAGTTCTTAGAGTGGATTGGATGGATTGCAGGTGGGTAGCTACAGACTCCAGATTATGTGAGATGTATGAGCTGGGCAAATCACACAATTTTTCTGTACAGTGAAGGGGTTGGAGTCAGTAAGCCCTAGGGACCCTTCCAGCGCTAAAGTGATGATGATCTCCTGACTTTTCAAGTGGAATGAAGAGTCTAGATATTTGGGAACTGGGGTCCCCAGTGGGGCAGATCTCCCATCTCCCTTTCTTATTACTTAATTAGAACATTCCACCCAAGGAAAATATGTCCTTTTCGGATGCAGTCTTACCAGAGATATGCTTGGGGAATTTCCTTGACTTCCTTATCTGTTTCTCAACCGGAAAAGCTGTGGGTGGATATGTGTGTGTGTCTGTGTGTGTGTGTGTGTGTGTGTGTGTGTGTATGTGTAGTGGGGGGTGGGAATGGAGCATGGAGAGACTGAATATGAGGGTGTGTGGATAGGGGGTAATCGAGTTGCAAGTATGGAAGTGTGTCCCGTGGAGAGGCTGTTTGTGTGTAGGTGTGACTTGGGGTGGGTGGGCAATATAAAGGAAGGTGTATATCCAGGAGTGGGTGGGGAAATCTTTTACAATGGATTCTATAATCCTTGTGCCTGTAGGAAGGCTGGAAGGTCTGGGGGGTTGTGTGTGTGTCTGTGATTTTGCTCTCATTTCCACCCTCTGGAGGTGTTGTGTATGTGGGCAAGGGGAAGAGCAATGGTAAGTGTGTGATGGGGGTGGAGGGCTGGGAGGGGGTCTCTTCTGCCTGTGGGAGGGGCCTGTGTGCCTGTCTGGAAGTTAGTAAGCATTTGTTAAGTGCCTACTATGTGCCAGGCATTATGCCAGGGGCTGGGGAGACAAAGAAATGCAAGAAAAACCCAAGCCAACACCCCAGCATATGACTGTGTGGGTGGGCTAGTGGGTGTTTCTGAGGACTTCCTGGGACCGGTGAGCCCCATCTTGCCAAGAGCTGCTCTCCACCCCACCCCCCAGATTATCCAACCCCACATGCTGCTAGAAATGTGGGAGAAGCTAGAGAGAGCAAGAAGGAAGGAGGGGAGCAGAGAGCAGGTTGTTTGGGGGATCCTCCTGTAGGACTCCCAGGGCTGTGGTTAGGGCTTTAGAGATCAGAGGCTGGGGAGGCTCTTGGAATCTAAAGACCTCAGGACTAGGTGAGGGTGAGAAAGACACCTCCTGTCTCTGTGTCTCTGTCTCTGTCCTGAGAGGTGGGGGGAGGAATGTGGCGTGACATCCCTCATCAGAGGACCACATTATTCAAGACTGGAAGAGGCCTTAACAGACCATCTGCGGATTCCGTGGGGAAATCGAATCCCTTCATTTTACCGGGAGGGAAATGGTTTGCCCAAGATCACGTGACTAGTAAGTGGCAGCTGGGCCTGGATTCAAATCGAAATTCTTTCTTTCAGCTTAGATCAGCTTAGATTTCAGCTTCCATCCGGCCTGACTCCCTCAGTTAGGGAAGGGGTTTCTGCATTGACATTCTGCCCCCTGACTGTTCACAAACTCATTGATTTCAATCTGGAAGGGACCTCAGAGGCCATCAGTTCAACTCCTTCGTTTTACAGATGAGGAAACTGAGGCCCAGAGAGGTTAAAATGGCTTGCCAAGGTCACACAGGGAGTCAAAGGCACGGTTTGAAGTCGGGTCCCCTGGCACTAGAGTCAGCGCCGTCCAACGACCAACGGCCCCATCCCCTGGGGGACTGGATGAGCCAGGAGACAGAAGAGTCAGTAGCCTCAGAGGTTAGTTAGGGAATAGCCCCCAGACCGGCCAGACTTCTGGCTCCATCCTGCCACGGATCCACTCCTGGTTTCTCCAAGCACGGGGCTGGTACCCGGGGACCGCGGTGGTGGCAAGCCCGGAGCTGACGCGCTCCGCGCTGCTACTGTGTGGAAAACCTGGCCTGGATTCGTGACCGTCCCACCCCAAGGAATCAAGGGGAACCCTGGAGCGAGGTGGCTGGCCACTCCGACCCTACCACCCGGCCCGCTGGAGGGGCCCGGAGCCCGGGACTGTGAGGGGGGGAGGAGGAGGTGGCCCCAGGCCGGTGCTGGGGCGGAGCGTGCTGCTCCTGGGCCCTCCCCCCGGGGGCGGAGGGATGGGATGGGGCGGGGGAGCTGGGGGCGCGGGGCCGGCTGCGGGCGTTGCCCTCGGGGTGCCCCGGTCCCCAGGCAGCGGGCGCGGGCTGCAGTGCCCCAGGCAGCCGGTAGCGGGCAGCGGGGAGCGCGGGCTCGGAGCCGCGGAGAGGGCAGTGGGGGCCAGCGGCGGTGGCCGCTGTGGTGGGACCGGGGCGCGCGCGCGCACTGTCTGCTCCCCCTCCCTGGCTGCCAGCCTGCCTGCCGTTCACACACACCGCGCGCGCACACACACGCTCACACCCGCGCGCGCGCGCACACACACACACACACACACACACACACACACACTCACTCTCACACACACACACACACACACACACACACACACACTCACACACCAGCGCACTCACTCCCCCAGCCCCACGCACGCACTGGCCCTGGGAGGCAGCGGCGGCGGCGGCGTGCTCCGCGCTCCGCGCTCAGCTCCGGGTGGCCCCCGCCCACGGACGGTCCCGCCCGCCCCTAGGTCAGCCCAGCGCTCAGCGGGCGGCCCCCGCCCCGCCGGGCCCGGGCTCGCCCCCAGCCCATGCCCCGCAGAAGCAGCGGCAGCGGCGGCGGCGGCGGGGACAGCGGGGACAGCAGAGGCAGCGGGCATAGCGAGGACAGCGGCGGCGCCCCATGAACCGGCGGAGCGCCACGGGCGAGGCAGCGAGCCGGGGCCGGGGGCTGCACTGAACCCCGGGGGGCGGGGAAGGGGAGAGCGCCCAGGACGGGACCATGTACCGGGACCCGGAGACAGCCGGCGGCCCAGGTGAGCCGGGGAGGGGAAGACGGGCGGGGACCAGGGCTGTGCCCCGCAGTAACGGGGAGGCGGCGCGAGGGTGCCGGCGTTTGCGGAGATGGGGGGGAGGGGGGGGGGGGGGCTTGCGGAGCTCCCTCTCCACCTTTCTCGTGAGCCCCTCTCCTCCCCTTCCGTGCGCCCCTCTCTAGCCTTTCCGCGCCCCCTTTCTTCCTTCTCCGCCCTCCCCCC
>NW_027187239.1:683276-686535 GCF_028583685.1 Petaurus breviceps papuanus
CCCCCTTTCTTCCTTCTCCGCCCTCCCCCCTCCATCCTTCCCGCGTCCCACTGGTGCCCGCTCGGAGGGCTCAGATCTCAGCTCTGTCTTCGTGCCCGCCTGTTCGACCACTAAGTGCCGAGCCAGCGCCTCTCGGGCTCCGTCTCCTCGGGCTGCTGCGGGCTACCCAGGGGCTGGGTGTCCTACTGGGACTTGATTCCCTGAGGATTAATCTTTAGGAGGGAGACTGCCCCAGCCTTCAGAGGGATGTGGGAGCTAGAGGTGGACACTTGGCTGGGGTAGCCCTGACCCCAATTTCCCCCCTCATTCCCTTTTTCGCTCTCTTTTCCTACCCCCCCCCCCCCTCCGCAAAGGTTACTGGTAGTCTCGCTACCCCATGCCAGCCTCGCGGTCTCCCGAAAGGACCTCCCTGCCAGTGGTCCAAGGACAGCGTGTGTGGCATTGTGAAGAGCAGCTGCTTTCTCGAGACCAGGGGCTCCCCTCAGTGGCACCCAACTCCCTGGTGGGAGAAACTGCCCGCAGCTGACACCAGCAACCAGTCACCGGGGCTGTTGGTAGGGGATAGGAAGGGTGTCTGAGAGAACAGGGGGAGCTGACTCTCCTATCACACCCCAGGGGGGCTGTGCTGGGAATTTGTGAGTATGTGGGGGAGGGGGAGAGGCAGTGGTAAAGGGGCTGTCCAGAGGGATGATGTGGGGAGAGCAGTGGGGCCAGTGGCCCAGGAAGAAGGTGGCCTGGGAAGCTGCTGAGGGCAATGGGGGTGAGCTGAGACGGTGCCAGGACTAGTAATAATGACTGGAGCTTTATGGACATTGGCTTTTGAGCCTTATCAAAGAAATATCCTTCTGGCCTTTTGCCAGGCTGGGACTGAGAGCCTCACTACAGCCGTGTGTGTGCTGGGTGGGTGGGAGGGGGGAGCTTCTCACTGCCCGTGCATTGCCCCAGAGGAACCTTCTTCTGCCCTAGCTAGCTGGCATCCCGGCAGCAGAGAAAGCAGGGCTGGTTCCTGCCTTCCCACCTGTGGCTGCCCTCTTGGTGCCTCTGCCCCCTCCCCAAGGGCTGAGCCCCCCTCCTGTCCAATGGCAGGACCTGATGAGGGAGTGGCCATTTGTCCTGATGCTCCTCCAGCCGCAGGTACCAGCAGCCCCCAGTTCTAGGCACCTCCCTTGAGAAGTGGGAGTGGGAGTGACCACGCCAGAGGATGAGGACGAGAACAGGAGCTGGGACAGCCCAACCCCCCCAGTATAGAGGAGAGGTCCCTCTTAAGTGGAGACTGAAGGATCTCAAAGCTTCTCTGAGGGCAGCTCAGTTGGGATTCATCGGCAGAGGGACAGTGCCTCTCTGAATCTGTCATTTCTGCCCTGCTCCCAGCATTCTTGATCCCTCCTCATCCCATTCTTGCACCCCTATGTCTGCATCCCAGAGCAGGATGAGAGATGGCTGTAGCAAGCCCACCCTTTCCTCAACCCCAGCCTGCGGATGGCGCAGAATCTGTATTTGAATGTAAAGTCCCTCCCCCCAAGATGTCAATTCACTTGGTTCTGAGACCACCTGTGTGTCTCAGGGAGGGAGAAAACAAATCCACTAGGAGAGAATTGTCCTTCTTGCACCCCAAGAGGAGCAGAGAGGTCCCCTTGCCCCTCCTCTACCTTGGTTTGTGCCCAGGCATCTTCTCCTCGCCAGTGTGCCCCAGAGGGAGCCCACTGAGATGAAAGAAGAGCCAGCAAAGCTCCCACCCCCAATTCTCCCTGGCGACTTCCCTGGTGCCACCTCTGTCCTCTGTGTCTTGGCATCAAGGTATGCATATGCCTATTGTGCCCAGAGCTCCCAGACTCTCCAAGCTGTAGCGGTTGCTCAGATATGAATCCCTCTGCACTCCTTGGTGGGCCAATCATCCCAGCAGATAATAGGACAGGGAGGGGGAATTGTTTCCTCCCCCACCCAGGGAATTGGGCTGACCCTATGATCTGGGTCCCTGACTGGCACATTGGTGTAGAATGGAGGCACTTCTTGCTGGGCCTCAGAAGGTTTGGCCTCCATAGATCACTCACTGACTCTCACCCATTTCCGGACCAGTCCTGGCTCTGGCATAGACTCCCTCTCCCCCTTGGCACAGATCATTGCCACTTTGCAGAATGGTTGTGAGCTATCCTTCCTCTGTCTCCCTCCTTGCCTTCCTAACAACCCTCACCTAAAGGCGCTGTCTAAGCTTGGCCTTCCATCATTGCTTATCTGTGCCCCTGCCCCCAGCAAGGGCAGCAAGCATGAATGATACCGGCAGACCCATCCTCCATGTGACCTGGACCCCATTCCCACCCATTCTTCCCTGGGGACGTGTGGCTGAACTCCTTCTCCCCAGAACGGGAGCATCATTAACCAGTTCCATTTTGGTTTATCTTTGGAATCATCCCCTCGTATGCCCCAAAGCCACAGTCCGGGAGGGAGCCACTCACCCTGTGGCCAGGGATATGTGGGGACTGGGCCACGCTCCTGACCTGTGGTGATTCCCCCCCCCCCCATTCTCCTTGAGGGTCCCACAGCAGGCAGGGCCTGGAAGTGTCGGGAGTGAACCTCAGGCCTGCCTCAGACATAAGAAAACAGGAAAGAAAACAGTTTCTTCCCTCAACCCTGACCCACCACCAATGGAGGAAGACTAGCCCTAGATAGGGGGCCCTATCTCAGCCATGGGTCCTAGGATGAGGGCGTAGAGCAAGGAACTCTGGAGAAAATCCTGGCCTGGCATCCTGAAGAATACCCTATGCCCTCCCAATTTCACATGTTCTCTCTTCCCTGACCTAGAGCCATCTCCCCCCTTCCCACGGATCTCCCCTTGTCCTCTGCGTTCTTCCCTGACGTTCCCCCTCTTCCCTCCTCTCCTAAGTTTCTCTCCTGTACCCTCCTTCCTCCTAGCTCAGACTCCCTCCAGCCCTCCCTCCCTGAGGCTGGGCAGGGCCTCAGCTGGCCTGTAGGGGCCAGTGTTGCAGTGGGCAGACTCAGGCAGCGCTGAGGCAACCAGGAGAGAGGGAGAGGTGACCTTGTGGTGAGTGAGCCGGGACAGGGAGAGGAAGACAGCCCAACAACCAGGGGACTTGGGAGACCTTTGCCTGCCCTCCTGCCTCTGGAGCCTGGACATGGAAGCTCTTTGGCTGCCTGGGACCTGGAGTAATTGACTCGGAGAATGTCAAAGCTGAGAGGCACCTTAGAACCTGGAATGTCAGAGCTGTGAGGGACATTAGAACCTAGAATGTCACAGCTGGAC
>NW_027187239.1:686545-695958 GCF_028583685.1 Petaurus breviceps papuanus
GAGCTGGGGGGAACCTTAGAACCTAGAATGTCAGAGCTGGGGGGAACTTTAGAACCCAGACTGTCAGATCTGGGGGGAACCTTAGAACATGGATCACAGAAAGCTGGGGGATCCTTAGCACACAGAATGAAGCTACAAGAGGATATATTATGTCCTGCTGGGCAGAGATCATAGAATATAGATCAGAGAGTCAGGGTCACAAAGGACCTCAGGTAGCCTTGGTCAGTCCCCAATGACCTGGAGCAATAGAGCTGTTCATCTCTGTCCACTCCTCTGTGAGATGGGCACCTGGACCATTGGCTCAGGGATGCTGGAGGAGGAGGCGTGCAGAGGATCCGCATACATTATCACTAGGAGGGGGCCCTGCCTGGGGGGTGGAGTAGCACAGGCTGGCTGGAGTCAGTGGTGTGGACAGAAGGAGGTGGGCACAGGAGGGTTGGCATCCCTGGGAATCTGGAGTGGAGGCTGAGGACAGGACCCTTCCTGAGCCCCTCACCTGTGCCCCCTTAAGCCATCCTGTTCAGGATCTTGGGCCAGGGTTCTCCTCCCCCCGCCCCCACTTGCCATACATGCCCTCTGCACGTCCTTGGGCCAAGTGATTCTGGCTCTTCATTTAGGGTCAGACAGGTCTGCTGAGGCTGGGCAGCCCCCAGAATGGGATGGAAGAAAGCCAAAGGCTGTGGGGCTGAAGACTCGGGGTTCCACTAGGCCCCCCAGCCTGGAGATGGTTCCAGAACCATCGCTGTGGAAACGGCCTCACTTGAGCTCCCTGTTCGTGAGGCCCCATGGAGGCGGCCCTGGCTGGGATGCTGGGAGGGGAATGGAGGGCCTGGTCACAAGGAGCCTTCCCTGCCTTTGAGGTGGGGGGAAGGGCATCCTGATCCTATCCCTATCAGCACTTTCCCCCATCTAGGCATGGAGGCAGGCTGGGCCAGAGCAGGGCAGGGCAGGGCAGGGGGTGGAGCAGCTAAGTCAAGAAGAGGAGGGTGGGAGGCAACTGGAAACCAGATGGGGTAACAGGTGAAATGATGGTCTGGAAGGGAACAGGTGGGCTGTCGGGTGAGGAAACAGCTGCCTCATCAGAGCATGGGCACATCTGCCCTGCAGGGCCCCCTTCCACATACTTGGGCACATGCACCCCCCAGGATGCCTTGATGTTGCCAGGGGGCCAAGGCTGGAGCACTGGGCTGGGGAGGGGAGATACTGTTGCTAAGAGTCCTGAGGGAGAGTCCTGAGGGAGCTGAGGTTTGAGAGATCACCCCATGATACCCCTCTCCTCTTCCCCTGATTGCTCTGACCAGCCCCCATCTCTCTAGTCTCCCTGGGGACCCCAAATTGCTCTCAAAGCTGAGATGGAATCTTCAGTAACTGCCTTTCCCCAGGGAAGCCAGGCTAGAAGGAGACAGACAGGCAGACCCACGCACACACACAGAAGGGGATTCAGAGCTGGCTGAGCAAGGGTCGCACCTTCTCGGGAGATGGTGTTGATGCCAGGGTGGGGTAAGATGTTGGCTTCGACTTCTTCTGGGACATGCTCAGGGGGTAGGATGGGGGCAGATAATGCTGGGTAAAGTCAGACCTCTAGTAGGCAGGTCTCTGGCCTTGGACTGGTGCCTGAGCCGACACTGCCAAGGCCAGCCTGTGCCAAGCCCAGGGTGGATGGTGCCAGATTAATGGGGAAAGGTCTCCAATCTTCCAAGGAGTCTGGGGGAACCCTCCTGGGTTGGGGCCAACCTCTGGCTGAGGGGTAGAAGCATCTATCTCTAATTCACCAGTGGTTAGAGTATAGTTGGCAGGAGGGATGGAACCTTGGAAAGGCTTGTGCCTGGGGCCAAGTGCTGGCCCTACAACAGTGAGTTTAGGAGCCTTAGGGAAGAGCTCTCCCTGCATCCTGGGACCCTGGAGAAGCTTGTTGTGTGTCTGACTGTACTTATGGAGTAGAGATACAACCAAGTCACAATGGAAGGAGACACATTCACGCACTTTCACCAGAGGGCTAGTGTTGTTTCTGTCTGTCCGTAGTTGGGCCCTGGCTGTGATCAATGTGACCTGGCATCCCCTGGGGATGGGGACTGAGTGGACTGGAGTGGACTGGGGCTTGATGGCATCACAGACTGTCATCTGCTTGGGTATGGGCCCTGAACCTCAGTTTACACGTCAAATGGGGGTGGTAGAGACCCAGAGGCTGCTGTGTAGCAAGCAGAGGGCTCTGGGTGTGTGAGAGATACTGATGGCTCTGCCTTGGGGAGAGGAAGGGTCAGCCTGGGCACTGCTGGGCTGAGGGGCCTGGGGCCTGGGCACTGCTCCTGGCAGAGGTATGCGCCTCTCCCTAGAGAGAGGTGAGGAATATAATCCGGGCCCCACAGAATGAGATGCTCGTGTGAGATGTGCGTGTGCGTGCTCTGGATGGGGCGGGGGAAGGGCTGAGAAGCAGAGAGGGGAGGGGCACGTGCCCTGAGTGTGTGCCTGAGGAGGTGGGAGGGGGAGGCTCCAGACTCGGGCAGCAGCTGGGCCACTGTAATAACTGCGCTAATCTGAGTGCCGGGGCAAGCTGTAAACAGCAGCTAATGACTTTATTTGTAGTGAGGTACTTCTAAGTGCCCCAGGGGAGCTGGGAGCTGTGCCCAGGAGAGCTCCCTGGGCTGGGTCCTCCCACCCTGCTGAGGCCTGGCCCCACTGGCACAGGAAGGCTCTCTCCCTCCTTGTGGCCCTTTCTTATCTGGTGGCCTTTCTCTCTGCTGGGCAGAGTTATACTTGCCTGGGCAGCTTCTGGACCTGCCTATGAGGGGGACCCTCCGGGCAGGTCACAATGTGTCATGGCAGTGGGGCCTTGCCATAGCAGAAGGCCACGCAGCATCGTGGGATCCTTGGGACTTGGGGTCCTGGGCCTGGGCTGCTTCTGGACCTGCCTATGAGGGGGACCCTCCGGGCAGGTCACAATGTGTCATGGCAGTGGGACCTTGCCATAGCAGAAGGCCATGCAGCATCATGGGGTCCTTGGGACTTGGGATCCTAGGCTTGAATTCTATGCTTCCCATTTTGTTTACCTGTAGCATGAATGTGTTCACCTTGGGGAAATCACTTCTTCCTGGGCTCTGCTTTCTCCCTTTGTCAAATGAGGGGATTGGACTAGATGGGGTTCTAGATGGGGTTCTTCAACTGGGGTCCATTGGAGAGACTTCAAGGGGTCTGTGAACTTGGAAGGGGAAACATCCTATGATTATTTCAAAACAATTGGTTTTTGTAATTCTAAGTATTTTTTTTTACATCAAAAGCATTATTCTGAGGAGGGTCCAGAGGCTTCCCAACACTGACAGATATATCCATGCTCAGATAAAGCTAAGAACCCTGGGCTAGCAATGATGCCTTAGGCTTCTTTCCAGTTCCCAATCTTCTGACATTCTGGTTCTGACAGTGGCTGCCAGGATGGCTTTTACAGGAGCTGGCTATCCCTTCCATTGCCCTTTCTCCTGCCCCCTCTCCTCATGTGCTTGAGGGTCCTGCCCTGCCTTTGCTCACTGTCCACTGGCCTTTGGGGGAAGGTTCATAGTGACTCTGTCCCCAGCAGACTATAAAAAGCCAGGCCCCAAACTGACAGTAGCATCAGAGTTGGGGGTAGAAATGAGAAACACAAGATTATAGAAGGTCTGAGCTGAGACCTTCAAATACAGAACTTAGAATATCAGAGCTGGGAGGGACCTTAGAACAGGGGATGTCAGAGCTAGGAGGGGCCTTAGAACAGGGGATGTCAGAGCTTGGAGGAGCCTTAGAACAGGGAATATCAGAGCTAGGAGGAGCCTTAGAATAGGGAATATCAGAGCTGGGAGGGGACTTAGAACAGAGGATGTCAGAGCTAGGAGGGGCCTTAGAACAGGGGATGTCAGAGCTAGGAGGAGCCTTAGAACAGGGAATGTCAGAGCTAGGAAGAGCCTTAGAATAGGGAATATCAGAGCTGGGAGGGACCTTAGAACAGGGAATGTCAGAGCTAGGAGGGGACTTAGAACAGGGGATGTCAGATCTGGGAGGGGACTTAGAACAGGGGTTGTCAGAGATGGGAGGGGCCTGAAAACAGGGGATGTCAGAGCTGGGAGGGGCCTGAGAACAGGGGATGTCAGAGATGGGAGGGGCCTTCAAACATAGAATGCCACAATGATAGAACCACAGAATCTTGGAGTTGGAAGGTCCCTCTGAGGTTGTCTTGGCCCCCCTAACCCTTACCACAAAACCCTTCTACGGCATTGTTAATAGAAGTAGACACTTAACCTCTGCTTGAAGGCTTCCAGCGAGGACCAGCCTCTGCCACGTGGTGGCCCATTTCCCTTTTGGATGGCACATCATTGCTCAGCTGGATTCTACCACTACAACTTGAACCTATTGCTCCTGGTCATATCATTTGGGGCCAAGAAGAACAAGTGGGACCCCTTTCAGAGGCTTCTAGGCTGTTGCTGTCCCCGACACCCATCCCCAGCCATCCCAAGCCCCTTAAAGTGATTGTTGTGTGACTTGGATAGAGAGAGAGAAGAGTTGGAGGAGGGAGAGACAGAGGAGAGAGGGGAGAGGGGAGAGAGAGGGAGAGAAGGAGGAGGAGGAGGAAGAGGAGAAGAAGAAGAGGAACAAGAAGAAAAAGAAGAAGAAGAAGAGAGAAAGAGCACTAATGTGAAATAACAGGGCAGGGATTTCTGGCTCAGCTGAAAGGCTGGGGCGGCAGATGGTTGTACCCTTTGAGCTGCAGCTATGGATGGTCTTAGGTGTCACACCCACACTGATGGATCCTTAGACTGTACACCACTGACTTTGACAAGGGTCTCAGAGGGCATGTAGCTCAATTAGGGCATTTGACAGATGAGGAGACAATGGCCCAGATTGGGGCAGTGACTTGCCCAGAGTCATGAGGACAGTTTAGCAACAACAGTCAGGCTTCAATCCAGAGCCCCTGCTGAGTGCTTCTAGTCCTTAAGAAATCATCTAGTTCTAGAGATCCTGCCATTTCCAAGAAGAGGAGCCGGAGAAACAGAGACCTTCAGTGACTTGTCCACCGTTCGTGGGTGGTAAATGATAAAGCTGGGCCAGAAACCTTGGTTTTGCCCTTCACCAGCTGCGGGACCTTGGGCCACACTTTCTCCCTGGGCATATGTGCCCACTTCTGTGTCACGAGTGACTTGGCCTAGATTATCCTGAAGGTCACTCCCGAATCAAAGATGTTCTGGCCAGGCTGGGATGGAAATAGGCTAAGAGAAAAGGGAATTCTTGAGGCAATCCACCTGGAAGAGCGAATATTTGATGGGGGATGGTGATCCAGAGCTTGGAGAATCATGGAACGATGGGATGGGCTGGTGATCTAGAACTCTCCTGAAGTGGAGAACATTCTCTACCACGGGATAGAGATTATCGTTCTAGGACACTGTACAGGCTAAGGGTTCTGGCTCTCCAAGGTGCTGATTCCAGGGAAGGCTATAGAGGCCATCCAGAGGACTTGGGGCAGGGGCAGAAGGGCTATCAGTGGGGGAAGGCCCCAGGCAGCCTCTGAGGGAAGTGGTTGGAGGAGTTGGGGTTGGCACCAAAGGGAGGAAACTCAAGGGGGGAAGCAGAGAAGAGAGCTGTGCGGCTAATGTGTCCAATTAAATTACTTTAAACCCTGCCGCCAGCAGCTGCTCCCGGTGGGGCCCTGACTACAAATTGGATCCGTCTCATTACCGCAGGTCGGTGGAAGCTGGGCGGGGGTTGGGGGGATGGACAGCCATCACTCAGGCCAGGCCTTCTCCTGCCACTCCAACCTCTGCCCCCAGGACCAGTGCTTGGGCTCATAATGTCCCCTGCCACCTCTCCCAGGGGTCTCAGGACCCTCATCCAAAGCTTCCTGACCTCATCAGCTCCTTGCTGGGCAGGCCATGGGTTAGGAAGCTTTCCCTCTATGACCTTTCTCATGTTGGACTCTGGCAACCTAAGCCTCTTTTCTGGTTTTCTGTCTGGGCATCGGAGGGGAGGATCTGTATTCTGAGAAGGGGCCAGCCTAGACCCAACCTCCACCTCCACCTTCACTTTTCCATCATCCCCTGGTCCCTATCCTAAGGTTCTAACTACCAGCCAACATTTGGTTTAGGACAGTGAGGGATTTTGCTTTTGCCCCTCACCAGCTGTGGGACCTTGGGCCACACTTTCCCTCTGGGTATCTGTGCCCACTTCTGTGTCACAAGTGACTTGTCCCTCAATACGGCCACTTCTGGGGGAGATCTAATTATTGCCCACCTGCTGAAGAGGCAGCTTCTAAGACCAGGCTCCTGGGCCTGGCAACCCATTAGGGTCTGACCTTGATGTGACATTTCTCTTTGTCTAATCCCCCAGGCCGATGGTTATGCCCCCCTCTCTCTCCTCTGCCCACAATGGTGCTGCTGTGCCATTGATAGCCATAGACACGTGCGTATTTGCCAGTGGTGCCCACCTTGGCCTTCAGCATAACCATCAAAGGCTGAGCACTCCCAAGGAACATGGCGGCTTGGTGGAATAGAAGGTGCCCTAACCCCTGGCCCCCCATGTTAGAGGCCTTCAAGAAGAAGCAGAAAGATCAGACCATCGCCAAGCCTTTATTAAACACTGTGTGCCAGTCGATCACCACGTGTGCTGTTGTGGGGATTACCACAGAGCAAAGGTTCTTAGCCTGGGGTCTGTAAATTAAAAAAAATCGATGACCGTATTTTAGTATAATTGGCTTCTTTTTTATAATCTTATGTATTTTAAAATATTATTTTGAGAAGGGATCTGTAGCTCCACCAGGCTGTCCAAGGGATCCATGAAAAAAAAAAATAATCCAGGCAAGTGCACCTGCAGTCAGAAAGACCTGAGGCCAAATCCATCTGCTAGCTGTGTGATCCTGGACAAGTCTCATGACTTCTGTTTGCCTCAATTTCCTCGATTATAAAATGAGGATAACCCCAGCACCTACCTCGAAAGATTGTTGTGAGGACCAAATGAGCACTTCCCACAGTTCCCGGTGCATAGCAGGCACTGTATAAATTCTTATTCCCTTCCCCTTCCCAGCTCTGGGATGTGCTTCTTTTCTGTCCCTTAGCTTTAAGGCCTTCGCTTCCAGAAAAAGGGTTTACTTTACAGTGTTTGCTGACACGGTGACTTTGGACTAGTCCTGTGCCTTTGGTTTCTTCTTCTCTTTGGTCTTGCTCTGCTCAAAGTGCCCTAGGCACTGTGGGCTGGATGTGGGCCCACCCCTCAAAGGGCTTCCAATTTAGAAACATAGACTTCAGCACTAGAGGGCTGTCTGCAACGCTTCCTCCTGCAGGAAGGCTTCTCTGATTTCCCCAGCTAAAAGTTATCTCCCCCTCAATCTGATTTCCTGGCACTGTGTACCACTCATGTGGTTTTTCAAAGTTGACTTTCGTACATGCCTTCCTACCAGATCAGAAGCCTCTTGGCGACAGGGACTATGGACTATGAAGTTTTAAAATTTATCTTTGTATCTACCAGAGGCCTTTTCATGAATGTGAGAAGGGGTCATAGATTTCAAGTTGGAAAGGACCTCAGAGGTCATCTACACCAATACCCTCATTTTACAGATGAGGAAACTGAGGCCCATAGCTAGTATGTGTCCAACGAGGGATTTGAACCTACTTCCTTTGACTCCAAAGCCGGCACCTTTACTAAATAAACACTTGTAGAAAGAATGAATCACGTGACCCAGGCTCTCCATTCAGTAAAGGAAGAAGGGTAGGGGGATGGATGTACCCAAGGTCATGGAGCTAACACATGGCCCGGCCAGTACCAGGACTCTGGTCCTCTGTCTCTGATCCCTGGTCGTTTCCACATCTTGGACCAAGTTCCCACAGGACTGCATGGATTTCAGTGCCGCTCAGGGCCCCTTGCTCCCTGGCCCATGACTCTAAGGGGGCTTTGGGACAGGTGGGTCCAGGCTGAGCAAGGTGGATTTCTTGCATATGGAGCTTGAGCTAAGCTGACTATGAAATGGACAATCAGAGCAGTGCAGGCAGTTCCAAGGCTGAGGTCTTGATTTGGCAAGGGGTGGCACCCCTGGGGCACAGAGCCAGGCTGGGCACATCCTTCTCTTAAAAGGGCACTGTTTCCATGTTTCTGGCAGGAATATGATGAGGCTGCCATGCCCCAGAGGCTCTAGGTGGGGCCCATGGGCAGCAGACCAGAACCTTCAGGGTGCCACATGGCATGTCCCTTGGCTGAGCTTGAGTACCCATGAATGCCAGGCTTGTCTCCAGGGCAACTAGGCATGCCGCCCCCTTCTCTGTGCCCACAGCCTCTGGCACAAAGACCAGCTTTCACAACTGGGCTGAAGAGATCTTCCCACCTTTTCCCAGAGTCACCCAAGGCCATATTCCTGACCCTCAACCTCTGGAATGCACACATGTATATTGGAATTTGGGGTTGGACATACATGGGACATGTCCCCCCAAACAGGGAAGAATGTGGTTGTCTGGTACCCAGCACAGAGCCTGGCGCACAGTGGGTCAGTGTTGATTGGATGGAATTGTCTGTGTCTCCCATGCAAGGTAGGGACTCCGACCTATCTTCCCTAGGAGAGCTTGTGGGGTTTCATATACCTTCAGGGCCACCATCTGTAGTTTAGGGTCCAAGGGCTGGATGACAAAACAAGATGCCCAGGGAAGCAGTGGCAGGGTAGACTCCATCCCGGAGTCAGGGGTAGAAAAGGCCTGAATGGCAGTCAGGAGACCTGAGTTCAGGTTTCATCCTTGTCTCCAGTGAACCACATGACTCAGCAGGTGACTGCATTTTCTCTGCCTCACTTTTCCTCTTTCATAACAATGAAGAGTCTCTAAGGTCCCTTCCCACCTTGGCAGGTGTGGCGCCAAAGAAGGAGAGTCGGATTTAGAACTGGGTTGTCTGGCTCTACCCCTCACTACCTGTGGACTTTCAGAAAGTCACTTGCCAATTCTGGGTCTCAATTTGCTGGTCTGTGAAAAGAGAAGACCCTATCGGGTGTGCTTGCCAAGGTCCTTGCAGTATGGTCCTATGTTCTGAGGTTCTCCCCATTGTCCTACTTTATTTTCTAAGTGTCCTCCCATAGCTAACAGTCTGCTCCTAAGATCATTGTCACTTATTTCTCTGCTGACCCTAAAGATTATGGAATCTTGCCATCTGACTTGGCAGCTGGAACCTCTGGAGTGTCTCTCCCAGTTAGAAAGGGAGATGGGACCATCTTCCTTTTCTATTTCTATCTCCAGCTCTTGGCACAGGATTCTGCACATAGTAAGCACTTAAATGCTTTTTCATCCATCCATCCATCCATCCATCCATCCATCCATCCATCCATCCATCCATCTATCCATCCATCCATCCACCCATCCATCCATCCACCCATCCATCCATCCACCCATTCATCCATCCACCCACTCACCCATCCACCCATCCATCCA
>NW_027187239.1:695968-714175 GCF_028583685.1 Petaurus breviceps papuanus
CCATTCATCCATCCACCCACTCACCCATCCACCCATCCATCCATCCATCCATCCATCCACCCACCCATCCATCCATTCATTGTTAAGGAAGGAAAACGCCCTCAAGGTTATAGAGTTAGTAAGTGACAGAACCAGGGTCAGGACTCTGATTATCTGTCTCTGATCCCAGGGTCCTCTCCATGACAAGGAAAGGGAGGCAAGCGTTCCTCCCTCCCTCCCTCCCTCCCTCCCTTCCTTCCTTCCTTCCTTCCTTCCTTCCTTCCTTCCTTCCTTCCTTCCTTCCTGAGTCCCCTCCCCCCAGCTCTGACATCCCATGCTCTGAGGCCCCTCCCAGCTCTGACATTCTGAATCCCCACATTTTACCGCTCCTGCTTTCATGTTCTGTGTTTCTTGGATGGCTGCCTCCATGGTTGGGAAAAGCAGCGATATCCCTCCAGGGATTTTCTTTGATCCAAAACCCAGGGTCCTGGGAAAGGTGGGTGTTCCTCATACTGCCTTTCCACTGCCATTTCAGACCCAGTCATTCCATCCTGACCCATGTGACTGTGCAGGTGCTGACCCTCCTGCCTCCTGCATGCTAGCTCTTTTTTTTCTTTTTGGAAGGGGAAAGGCAGGGCAATTGGGGTTAAGTGACTTGTCCAAGGTTACATGGCTAGTAAGTGTTAAGTGTCTGAGGCTGAATTTGAACTCGGTTCCTCCTGACTCAGAGCTGGTGCTCTATCCACTGTGCCACCTAGCTGCCCCCCAGCTAGCTGTTGATGAAGGGCTGAAGGACACCCTTAATCCAACCCCTCTGGAGGGGTGGGGAGCTGTGAGGCCTGAACCCTGCAGGTTTCAGGGCAGGAAGGTATAAGATTGTCCTGTTGCCCTAAGCCCCCCCCGAGACAATGGGTACCCCAAAGTCGGGGTCATGGAGAGTGGTCTGTTCTGCATCTCTGTTGTCTGATGGCCCAGGTCTCATTGGGCCCTCTCTCCCTGATCCAGAGCATTGGACATTCCTGGAGGAGGGCTGACCATGGAGCCTCAGTTTCCCTCTTTCTGGACATAGGTTTCTCACCAGAAGGAGGAGGCTTGGTATTTAAGAAATCTCCCTCTGGCATTGCCTCACTAGTGCTCCAGGCCTGGAGAATAAATTGTGTGTGGCCCCCATAGGCCCCTATCCCTTCTCCCCCCCTCCCCCCAGCCCTCTCCTGACTGGAGAAGTGCGAAGGGAGTGATTTCACAGCCTGTCAGCTGAGGCCTAAAAATACCCCAAGCTCCCAAGCTGCTTGGGCAGGGAGGAGGAGAGAACAGGGGGACAGGGTGGGGTGGGGTGGGTGGTGAGAGGGAGGGAGGGCCCTGGACAGAGGAGTGCTGCCCCACTACCCCACCTCTGCCCTCCCTCTCTTGGACCTTCTGGCCCTGAAATTTCCCCTCTCTCCCCAGGCTCAGCTCTGAGACTCCAGCTTAGTGAGTGGGTTGAATGGGTCTGTGAGTCCTAAGAAGTCAGCCCCAGCCCTCTGGGCAGCCTCCCTAGCCCCAGACTTGGCTCCTGAGAACAGGCCTGCAAGGAGCCTCCCACGCATTTAGTCCCTTGCCTGGGCGGAGGGGCCCATGGACATGTGTTTGGTGTACCTGTTGACATGATTAGGCACAGATGTGGGAACATGCCCAAGGCAGCCCCTGGGCTTCCCGTCTCCCATCCTTGGCATCCCTCCAGCCCCTGGCACCATCATGGACTCATAGATCATTGACTTTCAAGCTGAAAGAGCTAGTTGGAGGATGAGAGGTTTAGCGCTAGAGGCACTGCGGGTGGCCCTGAGTTTCATGGATAAGAAACTGGGGCCCAGAGAAGGGAACTGACCTTAATGAATCTAGGTGGAGTAGTGGATAGAGAGCTGGCCTTGGGGTCCCAAAAGTCTGAGTTCAAATCCTGCTGCAGGCATTTACTAGCCTTGTGCCCCTGGGCAAATCTCCTGACAGCCTCTCATTCTCAGTGTCCTCATGTGGAACATGGGAATGACAGTAGCACCTGCCCCCAAGGGATCTTGTGAGATCACATGAGATGCTGTGTGTAACATGTTCCATCAATGGCGGCTGCTATTGTTGGCATTTTTCAAGGGCACATTAGTAGTCTATGGTAGAGGTGGGATTTGAACTCGTATCCTAAGACTCCTCCCTAGAGCAGTGCCTACATTTTACCAATGGGAAAACAGAGTCTTAGAGATGTGAACCAATATGTTCAAGGCCTCTTAGGTTGGATTTTGGACCCAGATCCTCTTCCTTCAAACCCAAGGCTCTTTCTGATCTGCCATGCCAACTTGGCACCTGGCCTCATAGGGCTGTTTGTGCCCAGGGAGGGTACAGGAGTCTGAGTGGCGATCTGCTTAAACTTCCTGTCCACAAATGGGAAAACAAGGAGGAAGAGGGCCCCGGGAGGAGAGAGGGGCAAAGGAGCATCAGGAGAGGGGAGTAACAGGGACCCAGCCTTCCACCCAGGCCAGGCTAGGAGGGCAGTGTCAGCCAATGAGCAGCACCATACGTCATCCACCCGTCAACCAGCCTTCACTAAAGGCTTTCTATGTGTCAGGCTCAATCTGACCACTGGGCATGCAAAGACCAAAGTGAAATGACCCCTGCCCTCAAGAAGTTTCTGTTCTGTGTGTATGTGAGCTTGCCCAGGAGAGGATGTGTGTTTTTAAATTTTCTTACTCCCCTGTGCAGCATCAAGGGAACATGACTGAACAGCCCCTCCAGTGGGTAGAAACACAGATCCTAGTCCACCTGGCACATTTGGGCACAGGAACACACTTAGAAGCATTATAATTCCCATTTCTCAGGTGTTTTTTAAAGTTTGTAAAGCATTTCCCTGACAATAACCCTGCCTTAAATATTCCCGTTTAAAAAAGTTACAGATATAATAATGTCAGATAGTACTGTTTTTAATTTACACATAAGGAGACTGAGGCCCAAGAACCTTCCCAAGATCCTACATTTACAGCTGGAAGAGACCTCACAGGTCCTCTTGTAATTTTACAGATGAGGAAACTGAGGCCCAGAGAAGTTAAGGGACTTGCCCAAGGTAGGAGGTGAGATTTGAACTCAGATTTTCTGCCCCTAGAGCTAGTGATCTTTCTGCTGGACTACAGTTGAAAGCCCTTGCTTCTGACTCAGGGTATAATGTTGTTTCCAACATGGCTCTGCTGCCATTCTCCAGCTATTTCCCATGGGCAGAAACATGGGGGACATGACTGTGAATGTGTGTGGACACGTGTGGAATCCTGACTGGGCTTACGTTAGTTAACATGGGTCAGTGATGCTGGGAGGGAAGGGGATGCTCTTGGAGTGGGGTTCCATCTTCACTTCCAGCACAGGAAATAGTGTTGTTTAGAAGGACCAAGCAGGCCCTGAAGAGCCCAGATTGAGAGTTGGAAGGGCCTTTCCAGGCGATTGAGGGAGGAGTCCCAGAAAGGTCAAGTCACTTTCTCCAAGTGGCAGAGAGGGGATTCAAATCCATTTCACCTGACGCTAAATCCGGGGTGCTTTCCTTGTCACCTCATAGACCCCAGAAGGAGCTGAGGTTTGGGGAGGGGGCAAGGACGTGACTTCCAAAGGTTATCAATGATGAGAGAGCCAGGACCAGAAGTCTTTCAATTCTCTGTCCAGCACAGGGACTGGTTTTTGTCTTTCTTTGTACCTCCAGGACTTAGAACAGTGCGGGACATAGAGTAGCTGCTTAATTAATACCGACTGACTGACTGATGAATGGTAGGCCCTGTGATACCCACAAATCTCTGGCAGATGAAGTGGCACCTCCTATGGAATCATAAGGTCCAAAAAGGCTGGCCCAGACCCTGAAGGTCCTGGGTTCAAGTGTAGGCACAGCTTCTAAGTGCTTTTCTTCATGCTTCTCAGGCTCCCCTACTCTCCTTCTCTCCCATCAGATGTCTCCAGGACTCTGGTCTAGACCCAGAAGCCCTCTGGCAGCCTGGAATGCCCTCCCTCTCCCCCCCACTCCCAGCCTGGCCTCTGCTTCCTGGTGGGTTTCTGCTTCAGGCATGGGGTCCAACAGAGCATCAGTGAGTGCCCCACCCCCCGTCTTCTTTGCTTTATTCATCCACAATACCTGGTTGACATTGGCTTCGTTACCAGCCTGACCCTGGCTCCCGTGGGCAGGCAGGCCTTGGGCTCAGGGCCCTCGTGAGGCTCACTAATGTTCTAGACAAGGAGAGGGGAGTGCTAGATCCATTTGTCCTGTTTCCAGACAAGGCGTTGTAGCTGAGGCCTTTGCTGTACTGCTCAAGGAGCTAGTCTTTGAGACTTGGAGATGTGCCTGGCCTGTTTGGGGGAGAAGAATCGGTCAGTTAACAAGCATCTGCTCAGCCCTTTGTGCCAGACACTGTGCTAACTGCTGAGGGTACAGAGGAAGGCAAGACAGCCCCTGCCCTCCGGGAGCTCATCACTCATCAGTGATGCAGCCCGAGCCATTATCGAGGGCACAGACTAGCTAGGTACATAAGTGGCCTTAGAGGGAAGGCCTGGGGGATAGACCCTTTGCCCAAGGGAGGAAGCCAGGGATACTGGTGGAAGATGAGGCCTTCCCAAGGTTACAGCTGCTGCCAGGACCTGGTGGGCTGGAGAGGCCCTGGCTCCCCGGGCCCTGCCCAGGTGAGGAGCCGAGGTGGGAAGGCCTCATCCAACCAGCTCAGTGCAGTTCCTCATGTACTTCAGGCCGGGTGCTGGAGGCAGCTTGGCCCCTCGCCCTCTGCAGCCCGTCCTGGTTGCTCTCTACCTGTGGCCATGACTGGAGGAGGAGAGAACAGGCTGGGCTGCCTGGGCACTGACTTTAGGGGAGGCTCAAGGACACTGATGTGAAGTGGGGGGAGTGATGCCGAGAGAGGCCTTCTCAGGTCACAGGCTGGCCTGCCCCTCTCCTCCCCGCTCCTCCCCCTTCTCCCTGGGATTTTCCTTCCACAATTTCCTCCTTCTTCTTACTCTGTCTCTGCCTCCTCTCTGTCCTTTCTCCCCTCTCCTTCCCTCCTCTCCCTTCTCCTTCCATCTCTCTTTCTCTCCCCCCGGCTTCTCTCTGTGGTCCTTTGTCTCTCTATCCATATTCCTCTGCTCCATCATGCTCCATTTCCTTCTCCCTTCCCCACTCGGAGGGAAAGGAGAATGTCTCCCCTCTCTTTCTCTAGGTCATGGTAATTCTCCTTACCTTTCTTCCGCTTTCCTTCTCCCTTTCCTCTCTCTCTTGCAGGCTTATTGCCTCTAGTTTCTCCCCCTGCTGCTGCATCCATATCCCCTAGCCCCTCTGGCTCTGGCCCCCGGCCCACCCTCAGGATCACACCCTGTGCTGGCCTGGTTCCTGATACCCTGGGGGAGACCAGCTGTGCTGTTGGCTGTGGAGATGAATTCCTCACTCAGGGAAGGATGGAGGAGGGGAGAAGGCCCTTGCAGAATCCAGAGGGCCTTTATGGGCTGCTGTCTCTGGACCTGATGCTGCCACCTTGTTCCTAGGGGTAGGGAGACACCTCCCTTCCTGCTGCTGCCCAGAACACCAGTCTTCTACCCCCTTCCCAACCCCCATAATGAGCCAGAAAAGGGGGTCAGCCTGAGGCCCAGAGACTGGCAGCCTCTCTGGCTAATTAGCAGGAAGTAATTGCCTGGAAAAAAAAATCATTTAGAATGAGACTGAGTTGGAGATGCCCAAAGAAACTCCAGGAAAGGGCACATGGGGGAGAAGGGGTCAACTGAGGTCAGAGCCAAAATATGCCCCCATCTCCTAGAGATGGGGTCCCTCTTGTTACTAGGAGCCCAGTTTCCCCCAACACACACATCCAAGGGCCCCTCTTCCTTCCTGGCTGAGCTGAGAGGCCACAGGAGAAGAATATCTCTGTGTCTGTGGTTGGCTGGGGCCTCTTTTGGGGAGCTTGTTGGGGGGGTAGTGACTGACATTCAGCCTACTTGCTCTCCCCAAAGGAAACATCTTAGGCCTAGGGGCTTGGGAAGCAAGCAATTGCAAGAAATGATGGAGCCTCTAGAATTTCCCGTCTCCCGATCACCCTCATTTATATAACGGAGTTCTCTACAGTTGCTTCATTTTATCCTCTGGGAGGTGAGTGTTATCCCCATTTTACAGATGTGAAACTGAGGCTGACAGAGTTTAGGTGACTTGCTCAGGGTCCTACAACTTCAGTTAAGTGTCAGTAGCTGAGGTCCATGCTCCATCCAATACACTGCCCAGTCTTCTAGTCAGGGCCACTTTTCCAGGAGACCCTGGAACTGTGGTTGGGAAAATGCCCAAAGGCTTCTCCCCAGGGATCCTCCCCCTCCCCAATTCAGTGTATTAGGAGGGGGCAGATAGAGCAAGGCATGGGACCCCTTGTGAATGTTGGTGTCTCTGAGTGTGTCTGTGTAGAGGAGTCAGGACTGGAGTGGGGGGAGAAGATCTGGAGAGCCTGCTGACCCTCAGGGGCTTGCAGAAGTAGAAGCAGGCTGGTTATGGGAGAAGAGCTGGGAGAGTGTGTGTATGGAAAGGGAGGGATGGTTTTGTGTCTGTAGTGCTTGGTGACTCCCAAGAAGGAGGAACCAGGTTTGTGGCCAAGAGGATTCCTCCTCCTGTTCACCTCCCCTTCCTTCTCTTCTGCCTCTTCCATTGCCATCGCCTCCCCTTCTCCCTTCCCTTCCCCTCCTCCCCATCCATTCTTCTTCCTCCAACCTGTCCTGTCCTTTTCCTTCTCTCTCCCCTTACCCAGCTTTTACCTCTTCCTCCTTCTCCCTCTCCTTCCTCCTTTCCCTTCCCCTCTTCCTCTTCTTCCTCCCATCCTCCCTTCCTTCATTTTCTATCTTGTCCTCTTCCTTGTTTTCTCTCATCTTCTTCTCTTGCTTCCCTTCTTCCTCTTTTCCCTTCTTACTTCCACTCCTCCTTATGTCTTCTTTTCCTCTTTCTTGTCTCCCCTTTCTCCTTTTTCTTCCTCCCTCTTCTTCCATCCCCTCTTCCTCCTCTTCTTTTTCCTCTTCTTCCCTGCCTTCCTCTTTCTTCTCCCTCTTCCTGCCCTCTTTCCTTCTCTTTGCTGCTCCCCCTTTTTCTTCCCCCTTCCTGCCCTCTGCACCCCCTCTCCTTCCCTGGGATGGGGCTGGGGTTCAGCATAGCCTGACAGTGACAGCTTGATTTCCGCAGGTGGCGGAGCGAGGGAGCTCCGAGGCTGGGCTGAGCTGGCTCGGCTCCTTGCTATGGCTGCGCTGGGCTGGGGGCCTCGAGCTGTTACAGCTAAGAGCAGAGATGCTTCAAGATCGGCGGGCCAGATGGCTCGCTGGGGCGGTCTGGGCGGGGCGCGGGCTGTCTGCTGCTGCTGCTCCTGCCCTCCCTCTTGGGCTGAGCGCCCGCGAGGGACTGTACCCAGGCAAGCGATGCTCAGGGTCAGGGGCAGAAACATCTGCTGGGACTGGTGCCTTTGCCCTCAGCCTTGCCACCCCACCCCCACCCCCACCTCCATCCCCTGCCCTTCACTGGGGTCTGGGGGAGCCGGAGCCTCTGCAGCGTGTGGGGTGGACGTGGTGAAAGGGTTGTTGGTGAGCTACCTCTCACCTCTTCACCCTCCCAGAGGCCAGCAGGGTTAAATTTTGTATCACCAGCTTTTAGCATGGTTCCTAGCAGGTGCTAAATAGACACTTGGTGATGGTGGATAGATGGATGGGTGGATGGATGGATGGGTGGGTGGACGGGTGGATGGATGGATGGATTGACCTCTTTCCCCCATCCCAAGGTGTGTATCTGGCATCAGCTGCTGGAAGACAAGGTTTCAGTCTCCTTTGACTGCTCAGTATGAAAAGAGTCTGAAGCTCCTGGAATGTTAGAGTCAAGAGAATCCTCAGAGGCCCCAAGAGCTGTCATTTCTCTAGAACATTAGAGTTTGCAAAGAGCCTTCTTCATAGCAATCCCCATTAACAGGTGGATAAACTGAGGTCTCAGAGAGAGGAAATTATTTGCCTAGGGTCAACCAGTTTGTAAGGGTGAGATCCATTCCAGCTCCCACTTCT
The DNA here is from genome assembly GCF_028583685.1 of Petaurus breviceps papuanus. Classification (NCBI taxonomy): domain Eukaryota; kingdom Metazoa; phylum Chordata; class Mammalia; order Diprotodontia; family Petauridae; genus Petaurus; species Petaurus breviceps. The sequence continues at coordinate 703,988 of NW_027187239.1, forward strand.
GGCTATCAGAAGGACACAAATGGCCCATCTCTTGGAATTTGAAGGGCCACTTTCTACACAAAGCCCTTCCTGATCCCCTCCTTTCCAGTTCCTAATGCTCTCCCTTTCCCACATAACAGGGTATTTATTTTTTATCTATTTTAATATTTGCTATTTGGGGTCAAGAAGAATGTAAGCTGCTTTAGGGCAGGAGCTGTTCTCCCCATTTTTTCTTTGCCTCACCGCTGCCTAGGACAGCAGCTGGCATATAGGCCATGCTTGATAAATGGCTCCTTACTTGAACTGAGCCAGGATTCAGATGACTTCTAGAGCAGTCCTCTTCCCTGAGAATGAGCTCCCAGCATTCCATTCTTCCATGGATGCTGATAAACACCTCCTGTGTGGAAAGCTATACAGCCCAGTATGGAGATACAAGGGTACACAATAGCAGAGTCCCCGCTTTCAGGAGACGTAGAGTCCTGTGGAGGGGAGCAGATTCCTCCCTGTAGGATACCCACAAAAGACATGAATTTGTCCTACAACATGCCAGCAAGTGTGCCTTTAGCCTTTGTCAACCTGGCCAGAGAAGGGACATTTATTAGTTTTCTCCTCCACAAAATGAGAGGGTTGGCCTAAATGATCTTTAAGGCACCTTCCTTATCTGAACCCAATAATCCTACCTCCAGGGGCTGTCAGTTACATTAATTGATAGGTCTAATTATTAGAATGTAGTTCATTTGAGTTGAAACTTGTTACACTGTCCCTCCCTCTTGTTGGTCATAGGATTTGGGTTCAAATTCTACCTTAGGCAGTTCTTAACTATGTGACCCTGGGCAAATTACTTAACTTCTCTGGGCCTCAGTTTCCCGACTTGTAAAATTAAGAGGTTAGCCTTGATGACCTCAAAGATCCCTTCCAGGTCTACATATACAATCATTTGATTTTAAACTGAGATAGATGCTTAGAGACCATCTAGTTCAGTTCTCTTTTTCTTTTCTTTTTTTTCAGGGGAGAAGGCAGGGAAGCTGGGGTTAAATTACTTGTTCAAGGTCACATGGATAATAAGTGATAAGTGTATGAGGCTGGATTTGAACTCAGGTCCTCCTGATTTCATGGCCGGTGCTCTATTCACTGCTCCACCTAGCTGCCCCCAGTTCTCTTTTTCTACACATGAGGAAACAGGGACCCAGAGAAGTTATATTGATTATTTAAGACCACAGAATTAATAAAGATTGAAGCTAGAGTTTAAACCTGAGTCCTTCTCCAAACTGCTAGAGGAGGTGGGTAAAGAGTTTGAAATCTGGCAAAATGGGTGAATGGGCCCTGGAGGAAATGTGAAGATCTTTCTTATCCTAAGCTTTGGGCATCCAGGTAATATCTATTAATTGGGATCTATTGAGTGGTACCCAAGTTGGTGCCCAGATACTCACTGGATTCCCATTAAAAGGTTCGTTGACACTAATAAGACTCAGGAGGCTGAGTGACCAACTTTTAGAAGGGACCTACATCTGGGAAGGTCAAAGGGGGAGTAGATTTGGGGACATATTTGCTACTATGTCAGGCCCTGCCCTTTTCCCAGGGAGGACCTGTTGGGGAAATAGTAATAATACTGTCTGTGTACCCTGAAAGGTTGTCATGAGTAAAGTACTTTGCAAACCTTAAAGTCTATAGAAATCTGAGCTGCAATGTTGGTAATGATGATAATATGTTGAAGGAAGAAGGAACAAATTACCTTGGTTTCATCATGGGGAAAACACAAACAAACAGGAAATAACCTCTGCAGTTATTCTTAAATTGTGGCTTGAATCAACACTTATTCCTGGGTGGAAAGCCACCCCATCTTCGGAGCTCTGTTTCAGAACCATGGACAGCATTACACAACTGGGGAAAGCAGAGATTTCAGAACCACGGAGAGCTCAGAGGCACCTGCTGTTTGAGTACCCTCAAGTGTCCTCCAAGGGCACTGCCCTGAGAACCTCTCTGTTTCAGCAATAATGACTCTGCTCCTCCCACCCCTCATTCTCTCTGAGGCTCAAAAACCTCATGCTTCATTACAGTCCTGGGAGCTTTTGTTCTGGAAAAGCTGATGCCTCTTTCTGCCTGAGCTGCCCCACTTATGAGCTCAAACCAAAGGCCCTGGTGCCAGAGCCAAAGATCTCTAAATCATGTGATATTCAAATGCATAGTGCATCAGGTGGGAGGCCCCAAGGAGAGGCAAATGCCCTTGTCCATTAAGAGTTTTACTGTGAAGTCAACATGGGGGAATATAAAAAGTGCTCTGAGATCCTAGAATGCAAAACACTGGATAATTCAGACTATAGCTGCTTCATACCCTGTGTATTATTCATAACAATAGATGATGGTTTAGAACTTGGCACAGCAATGCATTATTAATAGGAGTAACTAGTGGTCAAGGCTTGTACTTAATCACAACACTTCTCTTGATCTTGTCCTACACCCCACTGGCCTAACAGAGTTGCCCTCCATCTGGCCTTATTCTTCCTCAGATCCCTTGCTGTTATGTTGGACGTGATCATTTTCACAGCTGCCCAGGCATCTCATCAGGTTCTCAGGCAGGGGGTGAGTGGGTTCAGGGCTGTCTTCTTTCTGGTCACCCATCAGGCCGTCAGCTCACTCCTCAGAGCTGACAGCCTGTCCATGTCCCTCTTAAAGAGAATGTAGGCACTGATGATCATTGCTCTGCAAAGCTGCCTCCAATCCACAGGCAGCCTCTTCGCCTCTCTGTCTCTCCTAATGGCACCACCATTCTCTTAGGCACCCAAGCTCATAACCCTGAAGTAATCTTTGACTTTCTCCTGTCTGTCACTGCCCTCCCTATAATCAGTTGCCAAATCCTGCCTTTCTCTACCTCAGCAATATTTCTCATATCTGGCCCCTCCTCCTCACTTTCACTGTAATCACCCTCATCTCTTCTCCAGATTATGGTAACAGCTTCTTAGCAAGTCTTCCTGCCTCTGTTTCTTCCTGTTCTCTTTCTTCTGCAATCCATCTTTCACAACATTTCCCAAATAATTTTCCTAGTGCTGCTCACACAATCTCACTTCTCTACCCCCAACAATTCAGTGGCTCCCCATTGTCTATTCAATAAAGCTTACACCCCTAACCCTGTATTCAGAGTCTTCCATAGTGTGCCTCCAACACAGTTATCCAGATTCATCTGATATTTCTCTACCCTCCATCTAAACTGCCTTACCCTCCTGCTATCCTCCATCTCTACCTGTTGAAATCCTTCCTTTCCTTCAAGGCAGAACTCTGTTGCGACATCCCCCTTTAATCTTCCTCTGACCCCCTCCCCCAGGATGTAAGTGATTTCTCCCTCTTTGACTTTTCTCATAGCATTTTGCCTGCATCTCTTTTTTGCCCCTGTCTCATTCTGTCTTGCAAGAGACTTGTGTGCATGCCGTATTCCATTATTAGACTGTAAATTCCTTGAGGGTAGAGACTATGGCATTTTTCATCTGTACCCTGAGCACTTGGCACAGTGCCTTTCATGTAGTAGGCACTTAATAAATGTTGATTGGACTGAATTTCATTTCCTCCAGACCCTCATACCCTGGGGTAGGTGACCTTGGGCTACCCCTTGGGTGGGGATGCAAAACAAGGCTGCATGTGACTGGGGCTGGGGCAGGGGCTTGGGTAGAGGCTGTAGAAGGGGCTGCAGTGCAGCAAAGCCTGGCAAGCCTGGATCCCTTCTTGAAAGGGAGGGCAGTGAAGAAAGGCAAAGAATGCTACTCCTGGGTCTGTTTTCAATTACTGTGGACAGTGTGGGGGACAGAGCAGAATCACCTGCTGCCTGGTGAGGAATCCAGGCGCATGTGGATCTCGAGATGGCCCAGTCCAATTTCTTGCTGGAACAGATCCCTCACCGATCAGGATAATCCTTCATTTGCTGTTTACTCACTTGGCTTCTCTTGTGAATGCTAAACTGTCTGCATCCAGCTCTGCCAGCCCTGCCTCCCTCCCTCCTTCCCTCCCTCTCTCACTCACACATTATATCTGTTTTTATTTCAGTCAAGGCTGAGGAGGCTTTCTTTTGCTAAGCCCCTATTTTCAGCTGCTTGTAACTTTCCAAAACAATTCCCCCCCGGGCCTAGACTTTCCCCAGACTCATTCTTAGCCCTGAACAAGAGGCATCTAGCCATCCGTTTTGAAGGACACCAGGAAAAAGTGGCCTGAGGGGCTGGGGGAGGGGCAGGGGCTGAACCTTTATGGAAACCCAAGCACTCTCATAGTTCTCTCTCCTTCCCCCTCCCTTTCCTTTGCCTCTTCTCCTCGTTTTTCTCCTCTTTTTCCTTCCTTCCCTTCCCCCTCTCTCTCCATCTTTCTCCTCCTTCCTTTCCCCTATCCTCTCTTTCTGTCCCTCCCCTTTTTCCTTTTCCTTTCATTTACTTTTTCACACAGGAAGGCAAGGTACCCACCCTCTCAGTTTCCCAGGTGGGTGGTCAGGAGGAGGAGGTTTTAATTGGAGAGGAATCAGGAAATTCCAAATGAAAGTAAAGCTGGAGCCTTTGCCTGGCAGTCTTAGCTCTGGGTTTAGCTCCACTCAGGTTTCCGCCCCCAGCCTCCGCCTCTGTCCTTCTCCCTCTTCTCTCCTGCTTGCCCCTCCCTGAGCCCTGGATCCAGGCTGAGTACCCACCTCCTCACAGATTCCCAGTAGAGGAATGAGTAGAGAAACACTAAAAAAGGCCAGAGATGGAAGCTGGAAGAAAGAAAGTCTTCCCCCCACCCCTACCCCCAGCAGCTACTGGGTCCAGGATGTCCCTATTCTTCTCTTCTTTCTTCCGGCCCTATGGGACTTCCTACTTCCTCTGTCAAGGTTACAAAGCACTCAATACCAGCCACCTCAAGGGGTTCTTTCTGCCTCCTACATCATTCTTTGGGGGGGGGGGGTATCTAGATCATGAGACTTAAAACAGAATGAGGTTGGGAGCAGGAGGAGTTGGGTGGAGCTACCAAGAAAGCCAGTTTGCTTTGGGGAGGTCAATCCCTTTGGGTCAACCCTGCATTCTCTGGCCCCCAGCACCTACCCCTTACCTCATGTAGGGGCTCCTAGAAACCTTTATGAATATAGTGGTAGAGGTCATGGATTGCAGCAATGATCAGTACAATGGAGAGCTCCAGCTGCCTCCACACCAACCTCAGTCCCACCCCACAACTGGCTCTTTCTTTTTTCTTTTATTGATACCTTTGGTTTCACCTGTTCATATCTGAGCTAGTTTCCAGCCCTGGATTAGTGCTCCTGACAAGCTGAGGCCTGCCTTCTTCAGGCATATCTGAGCCTGACTAGTTTCTTTCTAAGTGGGAGAGGGATTCAGAAAAGGGGATTTAGCAGGGATTTAGGCAGTCCTCTAGCCAGGTCTCTGTCAAGACCTCTGCTCCACCCTGACCCTGGAGTTACATTCTCCTTACTCTGTGGGTATCTTGTAGAGAAGACTCATGGGCAGAAGGATGTGGGTGGGCAGAAGGGGCAGGAGCAGAACCTGAAGAAGCCCAGGCTCTGTTCCCTCTTGGGAACTGTGGGGAGGAAGCAGTTGTGGATAGAAGGAAGGAAGTCTGGGTATGTCTTTCACTCGGTTCTTAAGCAGTGTGCATATTCTGTGGGTGTTGGGTCTGCATACGTTTTGTAGTGTGGTGGAAAGAACACTAGGCTGAGGACTCATAAGGCTATTGACTCCACTACTAATTAATTCTAAGACTCAGCGCTCTGAGCCTCACCTTCCTCCTCTGAAAAATGGGGATAATGTTAGAAGAGAATGTATGCAAAATACTGAGTAAACTGTTAATCACATTAAGGGATCTTTTCACTTACTCCACAACTATTCCTTGGATCACTCAGGGAGGGGCTTATTATGAGGAGTTCTCTCCCTTGTGCTAGAGGCTATACCTGGATCTACAGAGTAGAAAACTTCTGGGAGCGTCCCCTCAGGTGGGGAGCTGGGGAACAATTCTGTAATGATGCATGTCTGAAAACACAAGTATATTGTAAAGTGCTAATGATATGGTCTCAAGCCTGAATTGAATCATTTCAATTCATCATGCAATTAAGAAATACCTACCATGTATAATACCTTGTACTTGAAGATATAATATATATATATATATATATATATATATATATATATATATATATATATATATATAGAGAGAGAGAGAGAGAGAGAGAGAGAGAGAGGAGGGAGAGAGCAATAAGATTAATGTAAAGATAGAAACAAAAAACCCAGTCCTGCCCTCAGGGAGCTTACATTCCACATAGGATCAGAGTGAGTCAAGAAACATACTCCCCTGCACAAGTAAGCAAAGTCCAAAGATGACTAAGGAGGGAGAGATAGCTGTGGCCAGATGGAAAGAGCTCTGGATCTAGACATGAGTTCAAATTCTGACTTTGCTACTTACTGTGTGTGTGATCCTGGACAAGTCACTTTAACTCTCTGCCCTTGGTTTCCCAATCTTCCCACTTTGGGGAGGTGGGAGTGGAATGGGGGATTTCTCAGTCTAGCTCTGTCTTCTGTGATTCTGCAATGCCAGGTGAAATGGGCATCAGCGGAAGAAGATCATTGTGGACTTAGTTAGCAGGCAGGATTTTCAGGTGGAGGGGCTGTTTGAGCCAGGCTTTAAAGTATAGAAATATTTCACCAAGAGAACATTCTAGGCAGGGGATGCTCAGGAATCTCTGCCCTTGTCCGTATCCCCATGTCCCCATGGGTGTACGGATGCGTCTACGTTTTCATGCACAGCTGTGTGTGAGAAGCTGGGATCACGTGCATATCTCCATAAAGGTGTGTGTATGGTGATTTCTGTGTGCAGTGCATACATAAGACTCTGCAGGGGCTGGCATTTATTTGTGTGTGTGTAAGTGTACATACGCCCATTCCAGCTTTCTCCCCCTCTGTCTCCCAGTCCTGGAGCAATCCCAGAGCATGTCCTCAGAAGTCCATTGCCTGTCTCCTGCAGCTCTCCCCAGGGCCTCTCTGCAGCTGTCTGCCCTTGTTTGATTCTGTTCATCCATAAATCATAGCAATGCAGAAGAGATGAGAAGGAGCTGGGGAGAGGAGGCACTGCCCTGGCAAAGGGGCAGGGGGCTGTGGCCGGTAGCTGTCCCCTGAGCTGAACCTCTCCCCATGACTGTGGACACCCAGGACTGCCTCCTGTACCCTCAAATCCCTCAACACCTCCCCTCCTCCCTAGCATCCAGGAGACCTGAGGTGTCTGCACTTGTAAACATCATTCCTTTTCTTGGACTCAGCACTCTGTTCTCACTGCTCTAACTTGTGCCTTCTCTGGATGTCCAGGATTCAGACTCCATGTATCACAGGATTGTAGATGTAGAGCTGAAAGGAACTTCAGAGGCTGTATCATTGATACCCTCTCCCCCCCCCCCCCCCCATTAAACAGATGAGGAAACTAAAGCCCAAGGAAGTTAAATGCTTTGCTCCAAGGTCAGGCAGATACTAAGTATCATGAGTAAAATATGTAGGCTGCCATAGAATGAGAAAAGACCTAAGAGGCTAATAATCCCTGTCCTTTCTTTTACTGAGACCCAAAGAAGGAAAATAATTTGGCCAATGTCACACAGCAAGTCAGTGACAAAGTCTAGAACCTAGACTAGAACCTAGGTCTTCTGGTTTTTACTCCAAAAGTTCTTTCCATTGCATTATAGTTCCTGAGTTCTTTCTCCAAGAAAAAAGTATGGGTTTGTGCTGATCCTTCCACCCTCTCATCTAGTGGCCCTGACTCTCCCCCATGTCTGTGACTCATTGTGGCGGGCTGGGTTATCAGCTGGTCCTGTCTGTGGTTGTGGAACAGCTTGGTGCTAACTGGACCACGGGATGAAACACATGAACTCAGGTGGCCTCATTAGCTTTCGTCAGCTGAGCGAACAGCCATGGCCCAGAGAGAGGAGGTAGCTACTCGCTTGAAATAACACCGCAATTCACAAGAGTCCTATCTCCCAGCCCAAGACACCTTCTCCTCTCCGTTTCTCTCCTCTCCTCTCCTCCCCTCCCTTCCCCTCTCCTCTCCTCTCTTCCCATCTTCTCTCCTCTACTCCCTTCCCATATCTTCTCCTCTCCTCTATTTCCCTCTCCTCCCCTTTCCTCTCCTCTCCTCTCCTCTCCTCTCCTCTCTTCTCCTCTCCTCTCCTCTCCTCTCTTCTCCTCTCCTCTCCTTTTCTCTCCTCTCCTCTCCTCCATTCCCATTTCCTCTCCTCTCCTCTATTCCCCTCTCCTCTCCCCTCCTCTCCCCTCTCCTTCTCTCCTTTCCTCTCCTCTCCTCTCCTCTTCTCCCTTCTCCTCTATTCCCTTTCCTCTCTTCTCTCCTTTCTTCTCCTCTCCTCTCCTCAACTTCTCCTGTTTCCAGAAGGCCTTCCCCCATGCCTCATTATCTCAATAAATCAACAGCACTTTTAAGCACCTATTCTATGTCCCCAGTAAGAAGGATGCAGCCATCCCTGCTCTCCAGGCGTTTCGTGTCCTCTCTTTGTCAGCCAGGCAGAAGAGTCCTCATGTGCCATAGAGAGGGCTAGACTAGAAATCGGGAGAAGCAAGGTTCTGACCCTGTTGTAGACACTTCCTAGCTGTGATGCTAGAAAAGAATTGAAGCCCTCCAAGGCTCATCCCCAAGTGAGGATGATGATGGTGCCACCTCAGGGTTGCTGGGAAGCTCCATTCAGCTGCTATAAGTGATGTGCTTTGAAAACGTTTCTCAAGGGGTGTTTCAATGTGACCTAGTGCCCATTCTCCAGACCAGTGGGGCATGTGATCCCCTTGGAAAGTGAGCTTGGAGCTCCGTTGTGCCGAGGAAGGCAGTTTACATTTCATCCTCACCATAGGTTTTTTTTTAACACTTTTTTGAGTGTCCTGGATGCCTTGGACAGTCTGGTAAAGTCCATGGACTCCTCAGAACATTTTAATTGCACAAAAAGAAAACACATGGGATTACAAAGGAACCAGTTATATTGAAATAGTTATCAAATGGTTAAAAGAAAACCATCCATGTTCTTGGACCCCAGGTTAAGAAGCCCCTCCTCGAATGGATGAAAGCCAGGCTCTGAAGCATTCTGAGCAGGGCTGGATAGCAGGAATGTCATGTTGGCAGCTTGGTACAGGGTGTATTGGAGAGGGGAGAGGCTGGCTGCAGGGACACCATTGGGGAGGGTCATTCCAGCGGCTCACAGCTGCTAGGACTTAGGTCTGGAAAGTACTTTAGAGTCGTCCCATTCAACCCCCTCTTTTGAAAGATGAGAAATCTGAGGCAGAAGAGGTTGTCACTGAGGTGATGGTAGGTGCTTGTCAGTCATCACGTGTTTGCTAGCTCTTCCAGTCTCCTCAGAGATGACCCTGCTTCTTCTGTATTTTCCTGAGAGGGTTTCAGTTTGGCAGGTGCTACCAAGCCAGCCTGCTGATACACGTTGCTCCTTATTTCCATGGACCAGTGGAGCAAGATTTGGTGATTTGGGCGAGTTGGTCACCAGGCATCCACAAAGGCCACAATCGATTATGAAAAGCTAGGTCCTCAAGACGGCCAGGGTTGTGATGAGGTAGTGTGGCATCACAGAAGGCAAGGTGGCTTCAGCATCTTGTGGCCTGGGCTTATACCCTACTTCTGCTTGTGTGATCTTGGCTCTCCCCCTCCCTCTCCCAGCATCAACTTCCTCTTCTGTAGAATAACTTGGTCTCTGAAGTCATCTCCTGACCAAAACTTATGGTTCAGTGATCATGAGGGAGTATCTACCGGGAAGAACCAAGTCCTGGATTCTTGAAGCCCAAGTGCCTTGAGCTGGGCTGTGCCCCATGCCTGGAATGCCCTGCTCTCTCTCTTCCATATCTGGGTGTTAAGGCTCAGCTCAATGAAACCTTGACTGGTTCCCCTCTTCCCCATCTTACTAACACCTTCTCCTCTCATTGGCCTTGCATACACATGTTGTCTCTCCCCTTAGTAAGCAAAGTCTTTGGAGTGAGGTTCTGTTTCAATGTTGTTTTTGTATCCCCAGAGCCTGGCACACAGTAGGTATTTCATAATTGTTCATTAATAGTTTGATCATGACAGAAGGTAACAGAGGTATGGCCAGAGGCCCTGGTGGAGGCACTCAGGGAAAAAGCACATTTTGTTCCTTGGGGAAGGTTGAAAGATATTATCTTTGAATGAGAGAGAGAGAGAGAGAGAGAGAGAGAGAGAGAGAGAGAGAGAGAG
>NW_027187239.1:714185-720064 GCF_028583685.1 Petaurus breviceps papuanus
GAGAGAGAGAGAGAGAGAGAGAGAGAGAGAGAGAGAGAGAGAGAGAGAGAGAGAGAGAGAGAGAGAGAGAGAGAGAGGCATCCAGTCCCCAGCCCTGGTCTCTAGGGTTGAGTCATAAACTGAAGCAGACAAGAGTGGGGAGGTGGGCATGTCCCAGACAGAACTCCAGAGTTTCTGGAGAGGCCTGCTGGAAGCAGAGGGAGCCAAGGAAGGATTAGAGGGAGGGGGAGGTGCTTTATAACACAGGATAGTAGTAGGAGTACTAGGAAGGGAAGAGAAGAGAGCTCCTATTGCCTTGGGTGTGGGGGGCGGACAGACAAAATTGAAACCTGGAGAGGGGAAGGAAGAGGAAGAGTCTGAGGTGAAAAAGGGAGAGGGGGAGAAAGGAGTAAGAAAGAGGAAGGCAACAGCTAGATCACAGCGAGGGGGAGAGGGGGTGGCTACCTGGAAGCTTGCTGAGTGACTAGAAGTCACCTTGTTTCCAAGAGTTCTCTAAGGAGGAGCACCCAGGACAAGGGTGAGGCAGCCCACACAGTGTTCTGCAGACCTCCCTGGTGGGGGTGTCTGTTCTCCAGCTCACAATAAGGAGAGCTTGGAGCCATGTGGGGAGCTGGAAAATTGCAGACCCAGTGCTCGAAACGCATATTTTCTGCCATTATTAAATAACCTTATTCTCTTACAACCTGCCCTGCCCTAACTTGACTTTGCTGCTAGATTGCAGTAATGACTGCATGGTGATATGTCCCCCCATTTCTTATAGGGGTGGACAGGGAATTCAAAGGGCTGCCACTGACCCAGGGGCTGGGCTATTCCATCTCCTTCTCTTGTGCTTTGCCCCCTCCCTGGCTGTGTCCCTTGGAATCCCTCACTTCCTTGATCCCTGGTGGTCCCTGGGGTGATCTGCCCTTCCACACAGGTCATAGAATCATAGACTTTAAAACTGGAGGGGCTCATAGAGCTCCTTTAGACCAGCTCCCTCATGACACAGAAAAGGAAACAGACCAAGCAAAGTCAACTACCCAACCAAGCTCCCAAGGTTGGAAGTAACAAAGGAGTGTTCAAACCCACATCCTTGGATTCCAAATCCAGTGGTCTTTCCAGCGCATGGTCTCTTCCCCATTGAGAGGAATTTAGTTCACCAATAGATGAATATCAATAACATGTGCTCTGGGAAAAATGAGTTCCAATCCTGCCTCAGACACTAGCCATGTGACCCTGGGTAAGTCATTTCATTTCTGTAAAATGAGGATAATAATAGAGCCTACCTCCCAAGGGTTGTTCTGAGGATCAAATAAGATAACATGGGTAAAATATTTTTCAAGCCTTCACATGCTGTATAAATGTTGGTGTTGGTGTATTAGCATTCCAGAAAGCCATGAAGCAGGTCTGGAATCAGGAAAGACCAGGGAGGCTTTGAGATCGACAGTCATTTCTTAGGAGACTGAAGGGAACAGGTACTTTGAACATAGTGGACGCTTAATGGCTTGATGAATGAAATGTACAGGAAAATGCAGACAATAGATTCCCCTTCCTTTTCCCTTTTCCCTCCCCTTCCCTTTCAGCCTATTGACCACCCTGTGGCACTGTGGAAAGAGGGCTGTTTTTGGAGGCCTTAGTCCTAGGTTAGGACCCTGGCTCTGCCACTCACTCCCTGTGTAATCTTGGCTTCAGTTTCCTTCCCTGTAAAAGAAGGGAATTGGGCCTTGGCATTCTCTAGAATCCCTTCTTGCTCTCAATCACAACCCCTAGGCCTTCTCTTTCTTCAGGGCCCAATTCTGCTGCTACTTCTTTGAGAACTCCTTCCCTGATTCTCCCCTTTTCATTTTGGAGGCCTCTCTGTTCCTCCCTCATACTTTGCACATTTATCAGAAAAAAGAAATTGGGAGAAAGGGAGGGAGAGACAGAGAGAGAGAGAGAGAGAGACAGAGAGACAGAGAAAGATAGAGACAGACAGAGAGAGAGACAAAGAGACAGAGAGAGAGACCTAGAGGCAGAGACAGAGAGAGAAAGCTGGGGCTATAACCACAGGAAGTTAACAGGAATTGTTGGGGCCAGAGCAGACGCTTTTAACTCTCTATCACCCATTGGAGCTCTTGGTCCCAGACTCAAGGAAATACCCAGATGTGATCTCACCATTGGAGAGGGTAGAATTGGGAAGCATCTTAGAGATCATCTCATCCCACTGGCTCATCATGTAAGTAATCAGCGAGACAGCTGGGCAGTGCAGTGGCAGGAGGGCTGAAGCTGAGTTCCAATCCTACCTCTGACTAGGAAGCACCATTGTGAGATGCTTGGTTTCTCAAAAGCCTCCCTTTCCTCATCTATCCAATGGGGATAATAATAGCACTTACGTTCCCAGGATTGTTCTAAGAATCAGATGAGGTACTGGATAAAGCATAGCCCTTATTATCTTTACTAAGTGAGGAAACTGAGGCCTAGAGAAATTGAATGGCTTGCCCACAACCATTACAACTTGTCTGAAAGTCAGACACAGATCACTGCCCTTTCCACAAGTTTGGATCTGAGATTTGAACCTTGTACTTCCAGCTCTAAAGCTGCCCTCCCCACCCCCATCTCCCTGGCTAAGGGAAGCCTGTGTCCTTTCCTGATTTGTCCTTAGCAGGCCCTCTTCTCAAGGAGCTCCCATATAATGGGGGAGATAACCTATGTGGAAGGTCTCAGCTGAAAGTCAGATGGAAAGGTTCCCCAGTGCTTCAGGTGCAGCAGCCTGGCAGACGGCAATGCCTCTTCTTTCATGTCATTTCCGCAGATAAAATAGGAACACTTTCTGATGCTGACCCTCTGTCTTCCCTCCTCTAGGGGCACCCTCCCGGGACGTCCTGCTAGTGTCCGCCATCATCACCATCAGCCTTAGCGTCACCATCGTCCTGTGTGGGATCTGTCAGTGGTGTCAGCGAAAACTGGTGAGTGGGCAGGGAGCCGAGCTGGGCTCCTCAGTCTGTCAGCCCTCCATCTCAGCCTCAGCCTGATCGCCAGGCTGGAGCCCCTCCGGACTGCATTCCCACTCAGGCGCTCCTGGCACGTGAGCGCACCGATGCTTTCGGCTCTAGACCCGTTCATGGAGACGGCTCACACTTGCCAACAATGCCAGTAGGCATTTAGCTAACACTTCGAGCATTGCAGTTGGTCAGTCAATAATATTTATTAAGCACCTACTATCTATCCACTGTACATATGCATATATATGTATACATACACACATAGAGACAGAAATGGAGAGAAAGGGAGAGAGAGCGAGGGAAAGAGGGAGAGAGATAGAGACAGAAAGGGCGAGAAAGGGAAAGAGAGAGAGAGGGAGAGAGACAGAGACAGAAAGGGAGAGAAGGGGAAAGAGAGAGAGAGGGAGACAGAGACAGAAAGGGAGAGAAAGGGAAAGAGAGAGCGAGGGAAAGAGGGAGAGAGACAGAGACAGAAAGGGAGAGAAAGAGACAGAGAAAGCGCTGTGCCACATACTGGGTAACAGTCAGTCCTTGTTTTCAAGGAGCCTATAGTCTCTTGGGGGGACAACATGCGGAACACTGTGTCCAGATAAGCTTGAGACAAGGTAAATCGGGGGCGATCTACCAGGGGAAAGCGCTCGCGCTAAGAGGGATTGGGAACGGCTTCCTGCCGAGGTGAGGATTTTGGCTGGGACTTAAAGGAAGCCAGGGAGGGGAGGAGGAGATGATGTAAGATTCACAATAGCCCTGTGAGGCTTGATTACTCCCATTTTGCAGATGAGGAAATGGAGACTCAGAGAAATAAAATATTTTGAATATAATTATCACCTAGCTAATAAAAAAGGGCGAGAGGTAAAATTTGAACCCCGGTCTCTGTGTGAACGAGCGTGATAGCTCTATCACTGCTAGCTTACGCTCGGGCGGAGAATTCAGGCCACAGCACACCCCAGGGCTGACGCGGAGGGGAGCGGGGCTGGGAGCTGCTGAGCCTTGGGTGGGGGTTCAGGGGAGAGCTTCTCGGGCCCGGCCTGCCATTGGTCGAGGCAGGAGCCCCGCCCCTCCCCCACGCTGGAGCCCACAGCACATCCATCCTGGCTCTAGGGTTTGTACAAGCACAAACGGCTTCTTTTCATTTTTAACGAGGGCTGGGGAATTAACAAGCGGGATTAGACCATCAATAAGTAACGAAGCCTGTCAGGGAGGCATTAATCACCCCAGGAGAACAGAAGAGACAGGAGACAGAAGGGGGAGGGAGGGTGTGCAGAGCAGCCGGCAGCCAGCCCTGCCCCACCCACCAGCCCCAGCCTTGGGAGCAGTGGTGGGGAGGACACAGCCTGTCACTGGAGCTGATTTCTGCTCTCCGCCTGGCGAGGGGGGGGGGGGGGGGTCCCTTCCTTCCTGGTGACTTGGTTTACTCCAGCCTGGGCTCTCAAAGGAAAAGCCCTGCCCTGGCTCTGCTCTCCTTCCTTCCCACCCCCCAGCCCCAATGGGAAGTGTTCATTTCACTTCCGTTATTTAGTCCTTCGTTCATTTATCTCTTTATTTATTTTGGGGATACTCCCCGAGAGGTGCCGTCTTACAGTCAACATGGAAAGTGGAAACCCGATAGACGAGTTCAAATGCCTACGCCTCGTACTATCTGTGGGACCCTGAGTAAGCCCCTTCACCCTTTATCCTCAGTTTCCTTATCTGCAAATGGGGATAAAATGAACCCTTAACTCTTAGAGCATTGCGAGGACCGAGGGAGGTATCTCACACATTTTAAAGCTGCGACAGAAATGTTCGCGACTCTCCTGATTCCAAGTCCCAGGACCACTGAAGTACACTCTTTTTCACTTTCTGTATTTTTTTTCTTGTTTTCTTTCACAACATGACTAACATGTGTTTTGCATGACTGAACCGTACAACCTTTACCAGATTGCTTACCAGCTCAGGGAGTGCAGGAGGTCAGGGAGGGAGGGAGAAAATTTGGAACTCAAAAACAATTTTTAAATGAATGTTAGAATTGTACATGTAATTGGGGGAAAGTATTTTTTTTTTTTGAAGTTGCAGGACAAGAGAGAGTCTGCATTGGCAGATGGAGTTCCTACGTTCGCTTAGCTCAGTACTTGGCACATAGTAGGTGTTTAATAAACATTTACAGAACTGAGTTCTTGAATCAAATTATTGGGAGTTCCCTACACCTGTGGAATTATGGGTCTAGTCACTATCCAAAAGTGCCTGCTCTGTGCTGGGCAATGGGGATGCAGAGACCAAGCACTAAATAGTTCCTGCCCTCAAGGAGTTTACATTCTGTTGACACTCAGATCAGTGAACCTCGAATAATGAGGGGAGGGAGATTCAGAGGAACCTCTGGAGGAAGCAGCAAGGCCTGAGGTGGGAGGGGGTGCTTCATAGGAGCCTTAAAAGAAGCTGGGGATTTCATGAAGCCGGGAGGAAGAGTGTGCCTGGCAGGGGGGGGTGGCCTGTGCAAAATTGTGAAGGTGGGAGATGGGATATCACGGATACAAAAGAGCAAGTCAGCTGGTTTGGCTGGAACAGAGAGTGTTGGAGGGGGAGGAGAAGCTCTGCAGGGGGTAGGGATTGGGTTTGGACCTAGGGAGAATCCTTAGGGCTTCTGACCCAAAAGCCAGCTCTCACCCCACCACCTTCCCTGGTCAGAAAGGCAAAGAGAAGCTCACTTACTTAGCAGTGCCTGGCATTCCACAAAGGTGGGGAACCAGTCAGTTGGCAAAAGGAAGAGAGCCTGACTTCTCCAGGGTAGCAGCAGGTCAGCATGTAGGCCACTGAGTGTTAGGAACCACTAGTGTCTATGGGGCTGACTGTGTGTGTGTGTACATGTGTGTAGGTGTGTGTGTGTGAGAGAGAGAGAGAGAGGGAGAGAGAGAGAGAGAGAGAGAGAGAGAGAGAGAGAGAGAG
>NW_027187239.1:720922-730699 GCF_028583685.1 Petaurus breviceps papuanus
ACACACACACACACACACACACACACACACACACACACACACACACACCATTCCTTCCTCAGGCCCCCAGACGCCTCCTCTGTTCCACTCTGGCTCAGAAGCCCTTCAGCCTCATCTGTCTGCCTCTTTTCCCTAAGGGGCCTTGAGCTCCCATCCACAAGCCTCCTGGGTTACCCATCCCCTCAGTCAGAATGACGTGGCAGCCCTGTGCTTGCAGATCCCATCTCCTATCATTAATAACTTCCTTAATCTCTAGCCGGCTTTTTCCAGCTCCGTTCAGTCGACCCCCTTTGCCGACTCTCTCCTAGAAGCAGGTGGGGGGTGTAAGGGCAGGGGATGGTGAGCTGTTTCCGAGCTCTCTGACATCAGCTGGACCAGGCTGAGGGCCCCTCGGTGTTTTCCTCATGGCTTTGCCCCTGCCCCTTCCCCACTTCTTCCCAGACCAGCTCTTGAACCGTCCACTGCCCTGTAGGGGCCATCCTCAGTTCAGCCATAGGGCCTGGCAGGAACCCTCTGAGCCGGGGAATGGGAAGGTGAAACCCTTGAGGAGAGCACAGTTGTGTGACCCTGGGGCAGCCTGCATGGATCTTAGACAGAAGTCAACAACTTTTTTGGTAAAGAGATTTAGAGGGGGGCGGCTAGGTGTCACAGTGAATTGAGCACTGGTCCTGGAGTCAGGAGTGCCTGAGTTCAAATCCAGCCTTAGACACTTAACACTTACTAGCCATGTGACCTTGGGCAAGTCACTTAAACCCAATTGCCCTACCCTCCCCCCCTCCAAAAAGCAAAAAAAAAGGAATTAAGGGGAAAACTGAATGGGTGGGGGGGGCCTGCTGGCAGACCGTGAATGAGAGGATGCTCATGACCCTTGGGGGGAGGGGGAGTCTATGGGACCCTGAGTTTCAAGCAGCTGGAGACCTCGGAGGCCATCTAGTCACATCTAGGCCATCATTTTCTAGGCCCAGTGGCTTGCCCAAGGTTACATGAGTAGTACCTGCCCAGGACTAGTGCCCTTTCTCTGTACTACATGTGTATTGGCTGACTATGGGACAATTGTGGTGATAGTTCCCAGCCCACAAGCCTCCACAGACCTTGGGGTGGGGTTGGGGGGCAGCGCTGACAGCTTCCATGTGGTTGGGGGTGGGGGGAGTCCCCAGAATGGCTCCTGAGCTTTGTGCCGACTTAGATTGGGGGATGTGGGAGGATGGCCCAGGGGTGTCAGGTACGGGGGCGAGCTGCTCTCTTTGGCTACAGGGTCTGGGGTGCCAGGGGGGTCTAGGACTGCTAGGCCTCCATTGTGAAACCTCAGCATCTCAGAGCTGAACAAGACCTCCAAGGTCATCCCGCTGGCCCCATAGCAAGTCCTCACCAAAGGTGTCTTTATTCGTTCATCTGTGGAATCCAGCCTTTGTCTGAACAGGAATCCCCAACATCAGAGGACACACAGTCTCCTTTGGCCTCAGCTCGGAGGGGAGAGGCCACTTCTGGCAGGGATGTGCTGGCCGCCCCCAAACGCTGGGCCTGGATGTTGAGGAATGCCATGACATGGTTGGACATGTGCTAGGCTTGGAGGCAGAACTGGGGCTCAGATTCTGGCTCTTCCCCTTGATCCCTCTGTGAACTTGGGCAAGTCATAGTCTTTCCTAATGTGCTGGTAGCAGGCTTGTCCTGTGAGTCCCAGGCTGATGATGAGAGGTCAAAGCAAGAGTGGGAGGGCCTGAGAGAGACTGGCCAGATTCAGACTGGAAATTCCCAATCACTAGAGCTGTCCCCAGATGGACTAGGCTCCCTGAGAGGGCCATGAATCCCTCAGTCTCAGAGACCTTAGAGGCTGTGCTTGGAGAGGGCCCTTGTAGTCAGTAGGGATTGTCTCTGGGCTCTGGAGACGGCTCCAGGCCTCTTTATCTGGCCAGGGGTTCAGACACCTCTATGGTGAAGGCCTCAGAGGCCTAGCTCAGGTAGAACTACCAAGGCTATGGTTCTGTTGGGTCTAGAGAAGAGCTGAAAGGATCCTTGGAACAGAGAGCATCCAGCGTATCATGTTAGCACTGAAAGGGACCTTAGCGATCGAGCCAAACTTCTCATTTTAGGGCTCAGGAACCCAAGGTGACTCGCTTCAGGTCAAACCTACTAAGAGTTGGGCCCCAGGGGTGCTAATGGTGCCCATGAGGAGCCAGTGCTGGGGAAAGGAGTCAGGAGAGCCCCTCCCTCCTCACACATGTTTCAGGTGTCTCTCCCAGCTGCTGGCCTCTGTGGGCACTCTGTGGAGTCGGCCCACGGAAGGGCTGCAGCTGAAGAGAGCATCTTTTGTTTTGCTTTGGGGAGGACGGGATAATTGGGTGTTGTGGGGCCAGTGTTGATGCGCATTATGGGATTCTGGAAGAGTGTGTGTGTGTGTGTGTGTGTGTGTGTGTTTGGGTGCTGGGAGGCCAGGGTACTTAGAACCAGCAGCTGGTGCTTGGAAGTTCAGAATCCTAACAGCCAACACGGAAATCTCCTGTAGCTGCAGAGTAGCCCCAGCTTCTCCCCATTGCAGAGCAGCCTCTGCTCTCCAATCTGGCATCAGGGAGTTAGTAGGACTCCCCCCTCCCCCCCAGTAAGCTGTCAGCCACCCCCTCTGATCCTGCAGTGAGACTCTTGACCCACCAGGCTCTTGGTCTGGGCTCGAGGCCTCAGCCCCAGTAGTTGGGAGGAGAGGAGAGTGACTGACTGGTTCTGGGCTAGCAGGGTGGCCTGGGCGCAGCCCATCCTTGTTGTCATCGGTATGCATGTGGGGTGCTGGGTGGCCGAGAGGAATGTTAATGGCACTGGGCTCCGCAGGAGGCTATATTTAGAAACCCAAACCAAGAAGGTGAACAGAACTCACCTTCCTCTGATGCAGGTCCCTTCTCTACTGCTGTTGCCACAGCAGTAGCAGTCCTGGCCCTCCCTCCCCCTGGCCAGGGACCTCAGGTCTACCCCCTGTGGACAAAGGGCTGCTCCTTCACCTGCCTCTCCTTGGAAGGCTGGATTTGGAGTCAGAGCAGAGGGATTTGAACCCGGATCTGCTAACTTGCTCATCTTTGTGACTTGGGCAACTCACACCTCCCTGGGCCTTAGTTTCTTCAGCTGTAAAAAGAGACGTGGCCAGATGGCATCCAAAGCCCTTCCCAGCTGCGAGTGCTCCGACAGGACGCTCCCAAAATGTGTCTGCTAAAAGGCCTGACCTCCGTGTCCATGGCCAAGTCCTATGTGTGCCTCCCACAAAGAAGCAGCTGATGCTGAGATGTGTTCCCTTCTCTTTCATCCTACAGACCCATGCGATGTAGTGGAAGGGGCCCTGAGTCTGGAGTCAGAGCCCGATCCTGTCCCTACTATGCTTTCTCTGTCATCTTGGTCAGGCTACTTCTTGAAATCACCTTCTCTCTCTAGGTTTGGGCATTAGACTATATATTATAGGATAATAAACAGAGCTAACAATGACCTTAGAGGTCACCAAATCCAGCCTCCTCGTTTTATAGAAAGGGAAACTGAGGCACAATGAGATTAAGGGATTTGCCTAAAGTCAACAAAGATCTTTTCCAGGTCTAACCATGGTGCTTTTGGAACCTCAGTTTCCTCATCTGTAAAATGAGAGAATTAGACTAGATAAAATCTCAATTTCCTTAGCAGTAAGCAGTAAATGCTTCCCTTCCCTACCCCTTAGAATTCTCAGTCCCTGTGGTTTGAGGCGTTAGATTGCTGGAGCCATAAGGGTAGGTCTTGACCAGAGCAGTGGCTGGGCTATGGTTCCTGTCCAGGGCAGCGGTTGGTCAGCCCAGAGTTAGTAGAAAGCAAATGGCCCTCTCCTCTCTCTGCCCCAGCTGCTCACGTCATCAGGCCCCTGCCAGCCCTGTGGGGCTGCTGCCCACGCCATCCGGGGGTGGTGACGTGGGCAGTGTGACGCAGCTGGGCTGGGTGCCGGAGAGCCGTCTGTCCATGGAGAGTGGAGCTGTGCATCTGGGAGCCTGGCCAGGACCCTGGGGGATGGGAGAACAGGCCTGGGCCTGGGAGCAAAGCCAACCTGCCAGCCAAAGGAGCACAGCACTTCAAGGTAGAGGACCTGAGTTCGAGCCCCTGAACTACATTCTAGCAGTGGGACCATAGTGGAGGGACAAGTCCTAATCGTAGAGTTATTGATTTCTGTCCAAAGAACCCACCCATAAGTGGTCATCTAGCTTTGTTGTGGAGACCTCTAGTAACAGGGAACTCACTATGCCAAGTCCAGTCTACTTTTTAGTAACTAATTGTTAAGAAAAACTCCTGGGTCTCACTTTCTTCCTCTGTAAAATTGGGGGGTTGGACTAGGTGACACCTAAGCCCCCTTTTGGCTCTGAATCATGGGCTCATAAGAGCATGAACTTAGAGCTGAAAGAAATTTTACAGATGAGGAAACTGAGGCCCACGTAAGTTATATGCTTTCAAGGTCACAGAGGTGGTATTTGAACCCAGATTTCCCTCATTCTCCTGAACACTGGTCCTCATTCTCCTCTCTCAAGATGCCTCCCTTCTTCCATGTTCCTGGGGACAGGCCTGGTTACTAATGAGTTGTGAAGAGTGAAATACAGCCTTCTGTCCTTCACTCTTCCCTCCTCTCAAATTTCATCCTGGCTAGGGAGGGGACACTGTAACTGAAAGGATTCGGCTTTGAGTTCTGAGGTGGCAGCAGACCTCAGATTCCCAAAGTACCAGGGATTCTGCAAGAGTGAACTCCCATATCTCACTCCCCTGGCTTTTTGGAGACTGTCACACAGTAGGGACTCTGGAAATGTATTGTTGCTTTGAGTTAAATTGGACTGGAGGCTTCCTCCCTCAGGCAAGATCTGCCCATCTGGGGTTTGGTAGATTAGTCCTAACCAATCTTCTGGGGCCCTGGAGAAGTGAAGAGTCTAGCCCAAGGTCACAAAGACCCAGGCAATAGGGGCATTTGTACTTGTCTTCCTGATTCCACTGGCATCATTCTGCCCATTGTGTCTCCCTGCTTCTGATGGCATGGAAATGTCCACGTTCAGTAACCTGTCGGTGAAACCAGAACCATCCTAGAGAGATCTCTGCTTAATGACTGGCAGGACAGTGGCCTTAAGGGACAATGTGGGCACAGAGTGTTAGATCTGGAGTCAGGAAGACCTCGATTTGAATCCCTCTCTAGTCGCTGAACCTCCCTGCCTCAGTTTCCCCATCTGTAAAATAAGGACTTGTTGACCTTTCTAGACTGAGGGTGCCTGCTTGAGTGACCCTGCTATTCTCTCCACAGGGCAAACGCTACAAGAATTCCCTAGAGACCGTGGGCACCCCAGACTCTGGGCGTGGGCGCAGTGAGAAGAAAGCTATCAAGTAGGTGCCTGGTGGAGTGTGGGGTGGGCCAAATCGGCTTGTGGGGAAGGGGCATCGAGGCAGCCGGCCGCTGAGGTGAGAGGAGTCCCCACCGCTCTCCCTCCACGCCCCCCCCATCCTCTGACATCCCCCTCACACACAGACTTCCCCTCCATGAACGCCACCTTCGCCCATACCTAGATCCACCTCCCTACAAGGTATCCCGACATCTCCACTTCCAGAACCTCACCCAGACGCCCCTACTCTTTCTCTCCGCCCAGAGCCACGCCCCTCCTCTATTCTCTCCCCCCCACCAATCCTCTGACATCTCCCTGCCCTACACACAGACTCCAACCCCCATGAATATACCCTTCCCTAGATCCTACATCCATTCCCCTAAAAGGGGCCCAACATCTCTACATCTCTTTCCAAGCCCTGCCCAACACGCCTCTCCTCTCTTCTCTCCACCCGGAGCCCATCAGACACTTTTGCCCTTTCCATGATGTTTCCTCTAGAATTAAACTGTCTATACACCTCCTTCCCAGCATCCGCACCACCCCAAACACCCTGCACATACATACGATGCCCCAGGCCTCAACAATTCTGATGTACAGTAGAAAGAGAAGAGGATTTGAAGTTAGGGGGCCTGAGGTCAAATCCTAGCCCTGACGCTTACCAGATTGTGACTGGTCTGGGCCTTGATTTCCATATCTATAAAGTGGGCATGACATTAGCTCATTACCTTTCCCATGCACTCCATAGACTTGTTGGACAACCTGGGGGAGATCTTCCCCTCTCTATGGCTGGTTTGGTTCTGATGGGAGGGGTGGGATGGAGAAGCTACTTAGTATTCCTTCCTCCCTCCTACTTCCATCACCCATCACTCGCAAGTCTGGAGGGCTCCTTTCCTGCTTTTGAACCTGACTGGAGGTCGTTTCCCAAACCTTACCCTGCAGAGCCCCCAACCCGAGCCCTGAACTGCAGAGTCTCCTCTTCCTGATGTGAAGAGCATCTCTGTTCTCCAGCTGACCCATAGGAGAGGAAGCTGGTGCCCTGGGTGGGGGTCCTGAGCTTAAGACTCAAGTAGCCCAGCCTCACCTCAGCTTGACTGGGAGACAGGAGAATTAGAAAACTCAATCCCTTCCCTGTCATTTCCAGAGGTTCTTGGCCTGGTGGGCAGTGAAACAAAGGTGCCCCTCTCCCCCGTTTTGTCTTCCTCATAGAAGCTGCCAACTGTGGACCTAGTGGGGTGCATGGGCTGGAGGGGAGGGCTCTTCCCAGAAAGAGTCCAGTACTGTATCTGACTTACTCCTCCCTACCTACACCACTTCCTACATCACTTCCCCTTCTTCATTCTTCCCTCTTCCTTCCTTTCCTAAACCATCTTCCTCTCCTCTTTCTCACCTCTCCTCTCTCCTTCTCCCCCCACCCTGCCCCCTCTTCTCCATCTTCTCTGTCTTCCCATCTCTCCTTCCTCCCTTCTGCTTCTCTTTTCTTTCCCACTGTTTTTTCCTTTGCCTCCCACTATGCCTTCCCACCCTCCCCTGGTCCCCTTTTCTCCTCCTTCTGCCCCTTCTCTCTCCTTCCACACTCAGGTCTGGGTCC
Source organism: Petaurus breviceps papuanus (assembly GCF_028583685.1). Taxonomy (NCBI): domain Eukaryota; kingdom Metazoa; phylum Chordata; class Mammalia; order Diprotodontia; family Petauridae; genus Petaurus; species Petaurus breviceps. The sequence continues at coordinate 727,859 of NW_027187239.1, forward strand.
AGGCCTAGACTTCACTGAAGCCAGGAAAGAGCAGGGTGAGGGATGAGAGATGAGAGGGAGGCCACGCTCCCCCAGGAGTAGCTACAAGTCACCTTTAAAGTCACCCTTTCTTCTTCTGGGCTGCCCCTTAGATTCAGAGCTGGGAGGTTGGGCATCTATAGCTGAGACACTGAGCCGAGAGGCTCTGGGCTTTCTGACGTGGGGCTGGCTGGGCCCCAGGTGCCCCTGAGAAGGCTTTGGAATTCCTCTCCCATTGCTCATCCCCCAAACCTGCAGGAGAGCTATGGGCAACAGTTCCCATCTCTAGGGTGACAGAATCTATTTCCCAGGCACCAGGGCTGGAGTCTGGCAAAGAGGCCCTTAGCTCTAGGAAAGATGGCTTTGTGGCCCATCAGTAGGGGTAAAGAAAGGCAATTCTGGTCACATTAGACTGGAGTTGGTATCTTCCAGGGTCTCTTAAACCCAGGCATGAGTCAGGCATGGGTTGTCCTGTACCCAAGTGGCCCGGGTCTCCCTTCTCAGGCTTGTAGGACCCACCACCAACAATCCATCTTGGATGCCTTTGTATTTTGACCCCCAAACTATATCCTTGCCCAACCACCTGAGCAGGTTTTGAAGATCATTCTCTGAGCTGGCCTGTTCTCCCTCACTGTCCAAGCAATGATGCCCATCTTGGCAATGCTGCCTGACCCTCAGGGCAGTGGGGCCCAAGATTCAGTCCAAGGGGTTCAGAGAGGAGAGGAGTAAGTTGTGAGAAGTAAGTATTCTGATGAGACTGGGGTGAGGGAGGAGAAGGCTTTGCAGTGAGAAGGGAGCATTCTAGGTCCCCCAACTCTCAGGGAGATAGGGCCAGGATCTTACCCAGAGAGGCTCATGTTGGGTAAGGTTCTTCATCTGAGAAAATCCTGAATTATATTTGTCCCTTTTCAGAATGGGCTTACTCTGGGTTCTTCCCTTGCCCCACACTCCATTGGCTGTAGCCAGGCTTTGGGAACCCAGGGTCCAGAGTCAGATTCATGTCACCAAGAGCTATGTCCCTGGCTGGTGGTCAGTAGGGGCTGATTCTACAATTCAGCACCATGGACAATTCCATAGCTGCACCTGCAGGGTGTAGGAGGAAGTCTGCTCTAAGAAATTGGAGGCTTGGAGGGATGAGCTTCCATATAGCAGGGTCTGTGGGGCCCTGGGGAGAGAAGATGGGAGTGTTTATCCACAAGGGCCTTCACCATGGCCGGTCCTCCTTTCCCCAATTCTGCCAAGAAAGATGCACCAGTTCCATCCCAGCCCAAGGGAGTTCCCATCTCTTTACAGGGCTCTGGCTCCTTTGCCACTTGGGCCCTGGGAGCTTGGGTGTAGGCTGGTACCCCAAGGCCTGATAGGCCAATTCTCACCTTTCTATTCCCTCATCTGACTTCTGTCCCCCTAAATCCTCTGCCCTATCCCACTCAGGTTGGGTAGATTTCTCTCTCAGTTTCCACAAACCTGAGAGGAGGGAGCTGAACTCCAGATCCCTTGGCCTTCTTGACCCCTAAGGGGCTTGGGGCCTTGGCAGAAAAGGGAATTGATATATTCTTGACCTCTGTGATGGTTTGACTTTCAGAGGAGGCCCCAGGAGGGTGGAAATGAAGCCCCTTCTGCTTTAAAAAAAAAAAAAAGAAGTTATCTGAGTCAATAGGGAGAGACAGGGGAGGGACTGGGCTCTCCAAGAAGAACCTTTATTGAGTGCCTCTTGTCTACAGAACACTGGGGATAGAAATACAAAGGATAAAGGGAGTTCCCGGTGGGGGGAGGGAGGGATGGACCCATTGCAGGAGGGGCAAAGGGAGGAAGAAGAATTCTCTTCTAGGGAAAAAGAAAAAGAGGAATCCTTGGGAAGAAGAGAATTGACCAGTTTGAGATAGCATGGTGTGCTGAGAGAGGTCCAGGACTTGAAATCAGAAGGCCTGGGTTCAAATCCTGTCTCTAACTTAGAACCTGTCTGACCTTGCCCTAGTGACTTCGGCTTTTTGAGCCTGTTTCCCACTCTGTAAAATGAGGGGACTGAAAGATCGGGACCCTCCTGGGGAGGGAGGGGGCACAAGGGCTCCCTCTCAGGAGAGAACGGGAGCAGCTGACTTTGTGGCAGGGGTGCCCTCTCTTGGTCCCAGCCCCTCCGGTTTGGCACTAAAGGGAGGAGCCTGCCATCCAGGGCTTTCTTTCTCTCTCTCTCTCTCTTTCTCTGTCTCTCTTTCTCCCACCAGCTTCCAAAGGTGTGGGGCACGTGTCCGCCTACCGAGCTGCCCGCCTGCCTACCTGCCCGGCTGTGGCCCTTTGCCCAGCACCTCCCTCCTTTCCATATGCCTGTGTGTGCGTGCGTGTGTGTGCCTGACTGTGTGTACGTGTGCTGTGTGCCGAGTGTGCAGGTGGGGGCCTTTCTTCCACAGGAGCCCACTCCCTGCCCAGCCCCTCTGCCCTCCACTCCTGCCCCGCCCCATCTCACACCTCCCCCGGCCACCGGCCACCGGGGGCTCGTCTCCTCTTCATTCCTCCCCTCACAGGACTACGGATGTTTGCTTCTTGTATCTCCCTGTTCTCTTCCCTCTCTCTCTGCCCCTCTAGTGATGTAGACAGAGAATTTTGGAATAACAATGAGAGCACAGTGCAGCAGAAATGGAGCTCCTACCCTCCCAAGGAGTTTATTCTAAACATTTCACCCTACGCCCCTTATGGCGATCCACGACTATCCCTCAAGTGAGTCTCTTTACCTGATTTGATATGTACTGAGTTTATGCGCACCCCTGCCCCCACTCCTCTTCCTCCCCTTCCCCCCCCCCCCCCCCCCCCCCCCCCCCCCCCTCCCCC
>NW_027187239.1:730799-763481 GCF_028583685.1 Petaurus breviceps papuanus
CAGGCCAGTCACTCCGGAGCTGCAGCCCTGACCCGCAGCCCCTCTCTCCAAAGTCAGGACGGGGTTGCCCGTTTTGGCCTCTCCCCTCTCGGCGTTGTGGCTATGCCTTCGTTTCTCTCCCTGCTGGTGTGTTGCTGCTGCTGCTGCTGCTGCTGCTGCTACCGCTGCCGCTGCCGCTGCTGCTGCTGCTGCTGCTGGTTGGTGGTCGGTGGTCGGTGGTCAGAGGTCGGTGGTTGGTGGCTGGTGGCGGTGGTGATTGATGGTGAAGCTCTCACTAACTTGGCTCTCTCTTTCTCCCTGCCTTGGGGCCTCCTCTCCTGGACAGCCCGCTCCTCCGTCGTTAACCCTTCGTTGTCCTGTGGGATAGAGTTTGAGGCGGCTGCCCTCCCCCCACCCCCGAGGCCCCCGCACCAGGCGGTGGGGAGGGCCCCCCTCCGTTGTCGTGGTGCGTTGTTCTCTTCCCCCCACACTCCATGCCCTCTCTCCTCTCTGCAGGCTCGGTTGGCCCATTTGCAGTGCTGATGTCTCTCTCTCTCTCTCTGTCTGTCTCTTGTCTGTCTGTCTCTCTCCTCCTCCTCTCTCTCTGTCTCTCTTCCTTTTATCTGTTTTTGTTTTCCTTCTCCTCCCCCTCCCCATGTGTGGTCTGCTCTCCCCTCCTCCCGGCACTGCCTGGCACTCCTCCGGCCCGGCCGCCCGGGCTTCAGTGGCACCCTCCTGGCAGGCGCCAAAGTGGCTGCCGCGGCGGGGCTGGCGCTGGAACGGGAAGGCCGGCCAGGGGAGAAGCAGGTGCCGCCTCCGCCACTGCCCGCAGAGGACGCCATGAGGAGCAGCGTGTCTGCCCACAGCGAGCCCAGCAATGGGAAGGCGGGGAGAGGCCGATGGCACACGGTGCAGAGCCACCTCGCCATGGGGAAGCTCAGCCGGTCCACGTGAGTGAGAGCGCACCGCGGCCGGAGCGAGCGGACGAGCTTGGCGCCTGTCCACGCGCCGGGGTGGACGTGGTGGCGTGAGGGGCACCCGGCTCTTGGGTCATTCCATCCTCAGCCGTGGGGCTATCCCATTGTCGATCACGACCAGGCCCTTCCATCCTTAACCACCCGAGGCGCACACCCACTCCGTCCCATTTCAGCACCCGGCCGCTGCCCCTTTCTTCCTGTGCTCATCAGACATTGGTCTCTCTCTTTGCCAGTTCATCCCATTTCTGGCCTTAGGGCAGCCTCATCCCAGCCCTTGGAGGCCACCATTTCAGCCTTTGGCTCATTTGGTTCTGGGTTCTGGCCTGTTGGCCTCCTCCATTGGCCCATCCCATCTCCGCTGGCTAGGCTGTCCCATTCTCTGCCATTGTTCGACCCCATATCCACTAGCATCCAAGCCTTCTCACTCGAGGCCATCCTATTCTTCCCTCAGTGGTTGAAGCATTCCATTCTCTGCCATTGGGTTAACTCCATTAGCTTGTCCCCATTCTTGATTGTAACATCATGCTGTCTGCTAGCAAAGCCTGCCTAAGATCAGCAGCTGTGCTGTCCCTCTTGGTTGGTTCATTCTCATCTTAACTGTTCCCATTGGCTGTCTCAGTCTTGGTCAGTGAGCTGTCCTTCTGTTCAATTGGAATTATTCCGTTCTTGGTGGTCTCCGTTTTCCCTTTGTTGGCATTCAGACTCCCTCAGGCTCCACCTAAGTGGACAGTCCTGATATCACTCATAGAAGAGTTGTCCACTTCTTGACTGCAGACCGCTCACGGTTGCCAGACAGGCCGTCCCCTCTCAGCTGCACTCCCTGGTGGATGAGAAAGCCTTACTTTTAACAGACGGGACCTTCCAATCCTCAGCAATCGGACTGTTCCCATTCAAAGCAGTTGAGTGTACCATTCTCAGCTGTTAGGATGGAAGTTCCATTTTCAACTTGTGGAATGGTCTCATTCTTCACAGGTGGGAAAGCCTCCCTCTCGGTAGCTGGAGATGCCTCTCTCCCCAGGTCTTAACAGTTGGGCTGCCCCCTTCTCAGCCCTTTAGCCTTCCTATAGCACTCAAACCAGCAGTGGGGAGCATCTCACTCTCCTGAGACACTCTGCTCCACCACCCATAGTTTTTGTCTACTACTTTTGTCCCTTCTTAGGCAAAGGACTGAGCCACAAGTGAGTTTGCTCATTGGACCAAGCAACAGGCTGTTTTTTTCCCCTTGATGTCTCCCTGTAGACTGGCCAAGAGGAAGCTAAAAACCTGAACCGGCCCCCATCTCCTGCCCTCTCAGATTCAGGCAGCCTGAGCTACCTGCCAGCCCCGGCCCAGCTCTCCAGGAGATCAACTCCGGCCTGGTGATTTGCAATTTCCCCAGCCCAGCCTGGATGCTCTCCACTGGCTCGGGGCCTAGAAGTACCAATTTTAGTCTCCTGTGACGGAGAGGTTGTAAATTGGACTAATTTAGGATGTGATAGGAAACCCAAAATGAGGTCAGTGAGGAGGAGGAGGAGGAGGAGAAGCTGTAGTGTCAGGCCTCTGTCCTGCCCCAGGGAACTGCCGGACCTACCTGGCCTGGCACTGTGCCTTCTATTACCACTGGCTGGAGAGCTGAGTGCCATGTCCAAACTGGCACCAGCCTGTTGCTTACAGCCCCTGGGTCCCCAAGGGCAGCAGGCTCTCTGCTGAGACTGTGTTTGGCTTTCTTCTCTCTCATTCTCTTTCTTTTCTTTTATTCTTGTTTTCTCTCTCTCTCTCTCTCTCTCTCTCTCTCTCTCTCTCTCTCTCTCTCTCTCGCCCAGAGGGGCAGCTTAACCATTGCCTTCCAGCATTAGTACTTGGCCCAGATTGGGGGTGGAAGGGGGAAGGTGGAGCCGTGGCAGCTGGCTGGTGACTGGGGGGTCCCTTAGGGCCCTTGCCGGGGAAGGGCTTCCCTTGGGCAGGTCTGAGCTCTGTGGGGTTGTCTCTAGCTCCACTCTTAGCTCAGGGATGTTAACACTGAAGAAAAGACTAAGGGACCAAAGGATTCAAAAACTTCCTGGACAGACTCTCATACTCAGGGGGATCAGGAAGCAGGAGGTTCTGTTCTCAGAGAAATCCATGATGTGGGATGGCAGAGCTGGGAGGCCCCTTAGAATGTGGGATGTCATAGAATATCAGACCAGAACCACAGAACATAGAACATTAGAGCTGAGAAGGAGCCCAGAAAGTCAGAGCTGGAAGGGATGTGGAGAATATACAGGAAGACCTTTAGAATGTAGAAGTTCAGAGCTAGGCTAACATATGGAATGTACTAGAACTGCATGGAACCCCTGAAGTTACCTAGTCCAATCCCTTCAATCAAAGAGGTGGAAACAGACCCAGGGAGATGAAGAACCTTGACCTAGGTCCCAGGGTTAAGACACTCATCTGTCAACTGTCTAACCTTTCCCAAGACCCTGCCAAGGGGGTGGGATCTCTCAGGGCCCTGAAAGTGTCCAGAGGTCCTGGGGAGCCTTCCTGCGCCCTACAAGGGAGTACCACCTCCCTCCACACATGCTCCTTCCTCACTGGGGCTTCTCCCTGCCTCCTTTCTCACCAATGATGGTAACAAGACAGTCTCTGGGAGCTGGCTGGATTCAGGGCCTCCAGGATGGAGGAGAGTGGGCAGGGGGCCCCTTGGAAGGGCCAGGCCCTTAGTGACTTCACTTGCCTCTGTAATGGGGGTGATCCCTGTTACGCCCCCCACACACAGAGCATATGGTAGTATAACCTAAGCGTATAGCATATGCCCAGTATATCGTATAGCTAAAGTTCACCTGATTTGGGGTGACTCTGGCACTGATCATTTCCCCTGAGGGACTTCATTGTCTTCATCTGTAAACTGAGGCAACTGCATGAGATGCTGTCCCCAAGGTCTCTTGAAGCTCTAACAAAAATCCAGCCCTAGGCTTAGAATCACCAAAACCTAGGTTGAAACTTTGCGACCAGGCATGTGTCTCTGCTTCCCCCTCTGTGAAATGGGGAGATTGGACTAAGTTGGTCTCTAGGGTCCTTCCCAGAGCTAAGCTTAATTCTCTGGCCCCTTTCCTTCATCAAAAATGAGGGAAAATGGGGAGGTATCTCCTGACTGTTTCAGTGAGTTACCAGCCCCCATAGGGCAGAGGGAGACGGCCTCCCTCTCAGGGAGCCAGGTAGAGTGTTCTGGGATCTGAGGTAGGAGGTCAGTTCCAGAGCTCAGAATGGGCCTGAATCCAGACTGGCCCATGACCCAGGAGGCTTGGCCAAGACCCTGGGCTAGAAGCTTCCTCGTAAAGGATGCAGTGTCCCACAGTAGAAGAGGAGCTGTCACCAAAGAGTCCCCCATGCCCCTGACTCCCTGTGTTATCTTGAGCAAGTGTCCAGACCTCAGTTTCCTCTTTATGTAAAATGAGCAGGTGGGACTGGTTATTGAAGGTTCTTTCCCACTGTGCTCCTATAAGAAATATAGAAATTGCAGGTTGCCACCCTCACCCAGAGTTCAGTCCCCTTTGGACCTGTATTAGGAACATCACATCAGTCTTTCCATCCCAGGGAGTGGCTAAGGGCTACATACCCCACTAGCAGGGTCTCTCAGTGTGCCAGGCATTAGCAGGGCGCCCCAGAGGACCCACCTTCACCACACAGCTGCCGAGGCATCCCCATTAGCCAAGGAAGGAGGTGGCCCAGGCAGCAGCTCTTGCCAGGGAAGCTGGAGCTGGGGCTAGGAAGGGGGCCTGCCTGGGGGGAGGGAAGGGGGGTCAGCCTGGGGGGAGGGGTGGGGGATTGGTCTTGGAGGTGCAGCGTTGCAGTAGCCACCTGGCCGGCGTGGCAGTGAACTGGCATGGAGGCCCCAGAGGTCCAGCGGAGCGCCCTGCCCGGGGCCTCCTGGTCGAGACCCTCGCCTTTTTTCTCCTCCACTTTGATCCCTTTATCTGCTTCTCCTTTTTCTCCTCTCCTCCTCCTCCTCTGCCGCTGCCGGCCCCAAGTTTTGAGGACTCCACCTTGTCCACGGCCACTACCCTAGAGTATATCCCCAGCTCGGCGGGGGACCCGAAATGCCAGCGACCCCGCACCCTGCTGCGGCAGCAGAGTCTCCAGCAGCCGCTGAGTCAGCACCAGAGGGGCCGGCAGCCCAGCCAGCCTACTACCAGCCAGAGCTTGGGGCAGCTCCAGGCCCACACAAGCTCGGCCCCGGCTGCCACCAACCCCCGAGCTCAAGGCCGGGGCCAGGCCCGCCAGGGCACTGCGGCCGGTTCCAAGTACCGGGCGGCAGCTGGGGGCCGCAGCCGCACCAACCCAGGCAGCTGGGACCACGTTGTGGGGCAGATTCGAAACCGAGGCTTGGACATGAAGTCCTTCTTGTAAGTCCTTCTTACAGCCTGCGCCCCACCCGCCATGCTCCCAAATCTCACCTCCTCCCACTTCCCATCCATCCTCCTTCCCCCAATGCCATAGCCTCTGACCAGCTCCCCTCCCCTTTTCCTCTTCTCTTCCTCTCCTCTCCAGTCCCTTGAGAGAGGCTGACACCTGGACTCAGCTGTTTCCCACCTTCAGGTTTAGGGTGGTCCAGCTCTCAAGCCCTAGATGGGCGTTTTCTTCAGTGGAAGGATTCTGGTTGCCCTTCCCTGCCTTCTCTCAACCTGGACTCTGTGCCTGATGGCCTCAGTCCTCTCTCAGCCATTCCCAGGTCCCCAGGAGTGGATGGAGAACCTGAGAAATCTGGCCTAAGACCCAGAAACCCCCCACCCCGACCCATGCCCTCCTGGCCTCCCTTGATCTCTGCCCTCAGTCTCCTCCTGGCTCATCTGTGTCCCACTGTGGCTCCTACTCTCCTTTCCCCACACAGTCCCATTACTAAAGGCTCCCTTTCTCTTGCCCTGGTCCTTTTCCACCTCCTCTGCATCCCTCTTCTTCCCTTCTTCTTTGTACCTTCTTCCCCCTCTCATCTGCCCCTCCTTTTCTCAGTCTCAGCAGCCCTGCCCCCATCACTTTCCTGTCTGAGCTCTGTCTCCTGGTAACCCAAGCCCATCTCTGCTTCCTCCTCCTATTCCTTCTCTCTAACCTGTCCCCTTTCCCTTGTCCCTGTTATCCCCTTATATCCTTTTCTCTTCCTCTCTGAGCTCCCTCTTCCCCAGCCCATCTCATCTCCTTTCCTGTTTCCCTGAGACTCACCTACCTGTCTGACTATGGGCAAGGCCTGCCTCCCTTGGTACCTACCCTCACTCCCTTCCCTTAGGAAGATCGAGACTCCCCAAAGTCTAGAACACTCTCCTTTCAGAGGAGAGGTCGGGACAGTAGCAGCTGTCTGGCCACATGCTACCCTCATTATAAGCTGCTGGGCCTCCTCCCATCTTCCTCTGTTCTTCTTGAGGGGCATGTCTCACAGAGCCCCATTCCAGGTAAGAGGCTCTTTGTGTGTCTTGAGCTCAGGGTGGAGGGACAGAGCCTTGCTTGCAGCACCCCCTGGCCTCTTGCCTCAAATTGCTGACTTTCTCTGCCCTGGTGCAAACATTCCTTCTCCAGAATCTCATTCTGGGGACCAAGCAAGAGAAGTCAACCCAGTCAAGAAGAAGGGCAACTATACTCAAGGGACTTCAAGATAGCCTCATTACTTGGGGGACTCAAACCTTTACGGTGGAGGACGTAGGCACTCCCAAGCTGCCTGACCCCCTACCTCCAGGTGGACTACTGAGACTATCTTTCCATGGCAAAGGAAGAGGGCAGTGGCTTGCTCCAGCTTCCTGGGAATGGAAGAATCAGACACAAGGCCTTGGTGCCCAGGGAAGGTGCCCACTGTCTCAGAAAAGGACACCAACATATGCGTATAGAGTGGTCCTGCCTCAGGGGCCTCATACCGCCTGTTTCTTCATGCCCAGAAGCTAGGGTGGGACTTCATTCCTAAGTCAGTTTCCCAACAAGCTGAGTTGAAGCCTTTGGTTCCATGTCTTGTACTACTGGAAAAAGGACAACCCCAAGCTGCTCCCAAAGGTAGAGATTGCATCATCCCAAGATCTTCCAAGGGCACCACCAAATCCAACCAACCAGGGACAAGATGCCCAACCGGACAAGGGGTAAAGAGAAACTGCTGATGCCCAATGGGAAGATTTGGAGGCAGATGATATGCAGTGCCAACATAAAGGTCCACCCCCCTCAAAGTTTGGAGTCATGGATTAGGCTGTTATGAGAGTCAATCATATCGTATTATGAGGACCTCACCCCCAAGCTCTCTGGTTGTCCTATCAGCAGAGCTCCCTGGGAACTGTCCTAGCTAGCTGCTGGTGGGGAGCAAGAAAGCAGGATCAAAGGGTAAAGAGAAGAGCCAACTTAATTCCATTCAGTAAACACTGGTTCAATTTCTGCCACGTGCCAGCATCTGGGAATACTAAATCAAAAATGGAAACAGTGCCTGCCCTCAGAGAACTTCCGTTCATTCATGAGGCTCCCACACCATGCTCTGCCCCCTGAAAACCCTGACATTTGGACATTCTTCCTTCAACGCCAGAATATCCCAGCCCCAGTGGGTGCCGTTTATTCCCCCTCACCAATCTCCGGCTATTCAGAGCATCGACACCCAACAGGATCGCCTTCCACGGAGTTCATTTTGAGAAGAGGCTGAGAACTCTGGTGGTCAAGGCAGGCTTGGAAGTGTGACTGTGCAGGGCAGGGCAGGGCTGCTTTCGGTTACTCTGCTCTTGGAGATTCAGTGATTCTGAACCATATTCTCACTACCTTTCCACGCTAGACTCTAGTCCACAACACGCGTCGGCTGCCCTAAATTACCACTAGGAACACCCAGCGCCTGTGAATCCATATTGTCTTAAAAATGCCCTTTCTCCAATTTTCATCTCATTATGAAGCCAAGTCTAGCACTCACCCCCCCGCAAGCTCCCCAACAGCCATCCTCCAGCTCCCAACCAACCCCTCAAACCTAGTTATAGCTGCCACCCCCATGTCCCTACTCAGATGCTTTGAAGGCCCCAGCATATCATCCATGAAAACATGACTCCATTCACCAGTGAAGGTCACAACCCCTCTGGGTCCTCTTATGCTCCAATTTCCTCTGGGCTCAAAAGCTAAGCCATGAGCTGCTCAGCCTCCTTCGGCTCCAGGGTCAGTCCGCCAGCAAATCTTCATTGAGGATCTGTTTTGTGACTTCACTCCCCACCTCCCTGCTATCCTCACCAACCCACAGCTCTTTATTCCCTTCCCTCCCCCTCATCACATCATGGCAAAAAGCCCTGACTTGAAATGAAAGACCAGAGTTCCAGCCTCATCTTTGCCACTTTCCAGCTTTGGGATTGTGAGTGAGAACCTCCCCTCTCTGAACCTGTATCTCCTCATCTGTAAAATGGGGATACAGTCCTTGTACACACTCTAGTCACTGACCCTTCCCAGACCCGATGGTCCTCAATGCCTAACCTTCAGAGGCAGTGTGGTTGGGGGGTAGGGAAGTGCTTGGAAACAAAAGATCTGGGGTCCAATCTTAATTCTTAATCTAAGCCACAGTTTCTTCATCTTTAAAATGAGAGGGTCAGATGAGATGACCTCTATTCCATGGCTCCTTCCAGTTCTAAATCTATGATATTACCCTTAATACTTACCTCCCAAGTTCATTGTGAACACAAGCAAGGTCATGTAGGCAAAACCATTTTGCAAATCTTAAAATCCAAAGCCAGTTATCACTATTGTTGTTAATGAAAGAAATGGTGGCCTTGGAATCAAGAGACCTGGGGTTTGGACCCTGGCTGTGTGATTGTTGGCAAATCACATGAGCTCCCTGACCCTCAGTTTCTTCATCTATAAAATGTCTCTAAGAGCTCTAGCTGCTTACCTCATGAAGTTGTTATAACCCTTAGGATGGCATAAATACTTGAGTTACTCTTATCATTATGACCTGGCTCAGAAGCTTCTTAATTTGACCAAAGCTTAATAGAGGAAGATTAGTGTTAGCTGATTGGATCACAGACCTAATGAGATTCAGTCAATCCATAGACAAACTTTATGCCTACTCTGTGCTAGGTGCTATGCTTAGTGCTGAGAACAGAAAGATAAATGAAATTGTCCCTGCCTTTGACAAGCTTATAATCTATGTGGAGGATGAATTATCTGACCTCTGAGATCCCATCTATGGTTTGCCCATCTCTTCCCAGCACCCTTCCCTTTCCATAGGGACATTGGTGGTTCTTTACTCTAGCAAAATGGCAGAACCAACGTCCTCCAACATGGGCTGCTTTACTTTCATTCAAAAAACATTTATTAAGCATTTGGTATGTTGAGGGCCTTGTCCTGAATGCCATAGGACATGTAAAGTTTTTATCTTATTTTTTTCAAAGTTTTTATAAGAAATAGTCCTTGCCCCACAAGCTCTTCCAGTCTCACAAGTAGACAAAACCCCAGAACAGATGTATATCCCATTACCTGACAAGATCATTCATTAGAGACATCCAAGTAAAGCATGAAGTCCAGCACCAAATTTTCCCCTCCCTTTCCCTCAATTCTGGAAAAAAAGAAGGAATTTCATCCACAATATCCTGGCTCCTGGAAGTTGCAGCATTCAGGCCTGGGGAAGGTTGGCGCTTATGGAGAAGAGGCATTTGGGGTTCACAGAGAGCCAAAAGAGCATCAGAAAATGCATTAACAGGGGGAGAAACGTGGTGGTGTTTTGTTTCCGGAAGCCGGAAGGAATTTTACAAATTTGACAAAAAGGGCAAAGAACAAAGGGGACGAGATTTCTGGGCAGGCAAGAGTGTAGAGGGAAAGTTATTTCCCCAAAGTTAGTGAAAATGTCAGATAAATTGGCTGGCCTTGTCTGTAAGGCAGGGACCAACCCCTTTGGGTCAGCACCCTACTTTCTCCATTGTCAAACCTGTCACCCCTAAGGCTGTAGGCATCAATCTTCACCCCTTCTGGTCCTTTTCAGATCTTTTCCACCACCTTCTCCTTTAAGAAATAAGTATTTTTTTTAAAAATAATGTTTTCATTTTTAATTATTTTTGTTTTGAATTTTAAAATTTTTCTTTTTCCCATTTCATGTAAAAACAATTTTTAGGGGTGGCTAGGTGGCTCAGTGAATAGAGCACCGGCCCTGGAGTCAGGAGGAACTAAGTTCAAATCTGGCCTCAGACACTTAACACTTACTAGCTGTATGACCTTGGGCAAGTCATTTAACCCCAATTGCCCCTCCAAAAAGCAAAAAAAAAAAAAATTTAAAAATCCCCCAACAATTTTTAGCTTTCGTTTTTTTAAAATTTTGAGTTCCAAATTCTCTCCCTTCCTACTCCCTCCTTAAGAAAGCAAGCAATTTGCTACCAATTATATATGTACAATCATGCAAAATATAAGAAATAAGTACTCTTATCACCACACTGCAGCTACGTGTAGCATTTTGTACTACTCAAAGTGCTTCAGGGGCCTAATTTTTGGTGGTAGTAATACACATTTCTTTGAGGGGGATTCTTAATCTTTTATTAGGTCACAGATCTTTTGGGCAGCGGCCTTCTTATGATCATGTTTTAAAATGTATAAAACAAAATACATAGGATGAACAAAGAAACCCAATTATATTCAAATTAGCACAGCTCCTGGCACACAATAAACACTTAATAAATGCTTGTCTACTTGGAAATATTGTTATCAAAATATTTTTTAAAAAACAGCTTCACAGACTCTTAGGTCAAGTAAAGAAATCCTGCTCTGAGGTTTACAAAATGCTTTAAACCCCTCTTTGAAGTATTAAGTACAAGTGACCACCTCCCCATTTTATGGATAAGAAACCGGTTCGTGTCTTGATCATACAAAGTTGGAGCTGGGATTTGAACCTGGGTCTTCTGACTCCAGGACCAATGCCCTCTCCACTCTACTAGTCTCCCTTCTCCAGCACATTCTCATGCCCACCAGGCCCACCTTCTGAGACATCTCCCCACTTTCCCTTTTGCTCATTGCCCTTTTAGACTCCCACCATCTCTCACCTTCTCAGAAGACCAACAAGGCTGGCTGTCTTCCACAAAGCAAACCTAGCCAATTCTTCTGCTGTTAGGCAGGAGGAAGGTGTAGCTGGCTACTGCTGCTAGCTTTCCCCTGTGGGCTCCTTGGCCAGCATCAGATCAGCCTTCTAGATACCTCAACATCACCTCGGAGCTCTCTCTTCTTCCAATAGCTTTGTATCCCCTTCCTAGTTTTTGTTCATACCTTCCCTCAGAAATATCCTGCATCATTCATTGGACTGATCCATCCTCTTGTCTACACTGATGCCCTGAGTGAAGCACTGGTTTTTCCCACTTTACTGAATCCATTACAACTTTCATCCTCTCCAAGTCTCCCTCACAGCGCAAGACCTTCATGGACCATGTTTTAGTGAAAGGTCCCTGGAGTAGCATTAAAGCACTCCCCACTACCCTCAGATTCTTCTTCAACTCAGCTCCCTCTCAGGGAGAAATCTTCGAATGGTATATTGCTAGAAAAGATTTCTTGTCTGCTTCGGAGGGACCCCAAGATCTCGAGGATCTAACGCCAGAGGCATTTGGATGATCCTGATCCAGGGAAGCTCCTTATCTCAGAGGCTCTTGAGTCTCTGGGGAAGGAAGAAGAGAAAAAGAGGGAGCATCAATTTAACACCAAGTCTGTCCTCTAATCCAGCCCAAACTACTCAGAGATGGCTCAGCAAAACATCCCTCCTTCATCTCCCAATGATCTGGAGGGCCTGTATCTTGTCTGCTTGCCCTCTGAGGCTACATTCATGATATCATAATGCCCAGAATGAAAGAGGTAATTAGATTATCAAAATGAAACAAAAAACTAGATACATAAATGGTCATAAAATATCAGTAAGAACATGCTACCTTCCAGAGTGAAATTCTAGTCAATTCAGTTGGATTCAGCAAGTGATCAAATTGGTCAGTTGGCAAACCTAAGTGTTGATGATTCACCTGCATGATGCCCCAGACAGCACATCTGGAGCGCTGTGTTCTGATCTTGGTGCCATTTCTTAGGAGAGACATTAAAACAAATGAATGAATACATAGGAGGGTGACCAGGATTTTGAGGACATTGGAGCCCATGTTATTCGAGGATGGAATGAAGAAACTGGAAATGCTAAGCCCAGAAAGGAAAAGATGTGATCTCTCTGTCATCAAGTATCCAAAGGGCTATTCCATGGAAGAATTGGACTGATTCTTCATGATCCCCAAGGCCAAAGCTAGGAGCAGTGAGGAGAAAACACTATGGTGGTTTCAGGGGAAAAATGTTGGAGCTGGAGTCCCAAGTCCTGAGTTTGATTCCTGAATCTGCCCATTACTACTTGAGTAATGCTGGGCAAGCTGTTCCACCTTTAAAATGAAGGGGTTGGATACCATAGCCTCCAAGGGCCCTCTAGCTTTAAATATGATCTGAAGGAAGTTAGAGGCCAAACTCAGCCTAATTCCTAACAATCAAAATTGTCCAAAAGTGGAAAGTCCCGCCCTCCTCACTGGAGTCCTGTAAAGGAGCTAGATGACCATGTGTTAGGTATGTCCAAATTGGTGATTCCAGTCTGGGACCAGGCTGGACCAGATGCCCTCTTGGGTCCCTTTCACTTTTGAGATTCAGGTCACTGGAGGGTAGTAACCTATGATCTGAGCCAGGTCTTTCAGGGTCTGTAATCCTCCCCAGCTAGGGGGGCATTTTCCTGAATGGAAACCCAGAACAAGGCCCAGAGACCAGAATCATTCCCAAGCCTGTCCCTATGGTCCCCTGGTCCCCGAGGTTCCCACCAGGTACTCCCAAGAGCCTTCTACTGAACCTTCTTCCTCCCTCTCCAACCCTCTCTCCCAGATGGCAGCTTTTGCCCCTTGCCCCAGGAAAATGAGCTTTGGGTCTGGGCCATGGACACCTCCTCTCCTCTCCCTCCCATTCTCTCCTTCTACGGCTGTTGACAATGCTGGATGTTTTTTCTTTTTCCTCCAAAGTTGGTTTCTTATGCTTTTTTCCTCTCTCTTTTCTCTCCCTTCTCTCCTTCCTCCCCCCTCGTCTCTCGCTCGCCGCCTCTGGGGCCTCCTCGACTCGCTGGCTGGCTGGCTGGCTGGCCGGCTGCCCACCCTGGGCAGGGAAGGCCGGATGGTGGTGCTATCCTTGGTCTTAGGGCTCTCGGAACAGGATGACTTTGCCGATATCCCTGACCTGCAAAACCCAGGAACTCAACAGAGCCAGAGCGCTCAGGGGGACAAGAGGTATGAGCAAAGGCGAGGCCCCTCCGGCCACAGCAGGAGGAGGAGGCGCAGAGAGGGTCCCCCAGCCCCAGCCTGGCCCCGGGCTGGAGGAAGAGGAGGAAGAGGCCCCACCCAAGGGGGTCTCTCACTGTCAGCTCTGGGGAATGCCTTTCCCCTCCCCCACCCCAGGCGGATGCCTTTCCATCTCATCACCATCTTGGTGATGCTCTCTCAGGCCTGAGGTCACTCAGACCATCCTGGGACCAATCTGGATCATGCCTGCTCCCCCAGGCTCCCCCTGCCTCTCACTTCTCTGTGAAGGGGGCAACCCCCAGCTCTGCCCCTTTCCATCTCCCTGTCCAGCTCCCTCCCGCTGCCTACATCTTCCATCTCTGCCTGCCACTCCTTGGAAATCCCTGTTTCTCTGGTGGTTGGTGGGTAGGGAGATGTTAGGGATGTGTCAGGCATGTGAGCCTGAACTCCCTCATCCCCCACCCCAACCTCCTTCTGGCCTCTGGGGTTCCCTGAGCTCAGGAGAACACCAAGGTAGGACCAAAAGTCTAGAAGATGAAGCTACATTCAGTTGGGATCCAAGGGCAGTGGGTGGGGAAAAGGGAAGGGTCACTGGTAGCTGGTGGGGAGAGATGGCAGAACCCTAGACCCCACAGCTCAGTCCGGCTCCAGGCCCCAGGTCAGGATGAGGCCAAGGCAGGGCTTATGGAAAGAGGCCAGGGCCATGCCAAGAGGGTGGGCAGTATAGCCATAGGCAGAGGCTAAGTACAGAGGAGCCCCCAGGGACCCTGTGGAAAGCAATCCAAGGAGCAGCTGGGGCCCAGCACCTTTGGGGGACAGGGTCTGGGAGAAAGGAAGAGCCAGCTGCAGGAGTGAAATCAAGGCTACCCAGGCCAAACCAGGCCTGAGGCCCAGAGCTGCCCAGTGCCCCCTAAGCCTGGCACTGGCCTCCCCTGCCCAGGCTTCCAGGCCACTCCCTGGCTTGCTCCTGGGCCCCACTTTCTGCCAGAGGAGGGGAGATGGACACAAGGCCCAGCGCAAAGGTCATGGAAGTCAGCATTAGGTGCCAGCCCTTATCGAAAATCTGACCGTTCACCACGTCTTCCCCAGTCAACCTTTTCCATTCAAGTCAGTAGACATGTAGTGATGGGGAGGGGAACAAGTCCTCCTCGTGTGCCAGGCCCCTGCCTGTGGCTTGGGCATACAAAGCACATCTGCAGCAGTCCCTGCCCTCAGTGAGCTCATTTTCTACTAGGAAAATGTCATGTGCCCTTGCCATCTCTGGGCCTCAGTTTCCTTCTCTGTCAAATAAGGGAGTCAGGCTCCATAATCATTGAGGTCCCTTCCAACAAGTCTGATAACCAGGGCCCTGAGCGTGGGGATGGGCACCTCGGCTAAACCCTAGAGAGAGCTGCAGGGCCCTGGGCTGTGAGCTTGTCACATCTGGTATGCCAAGCAGGGGGCGATGGGGGCTGTGTTTCCCAAGGAGACCTTGAAGCTTAGGAAGAGGTCCTGGGGGATAGGAAGGGACTGTGTGACCTTGTGGGGGGAGGAGGGAGAGAGGGGGACCTTGTTCACGGCCAGGCCCGGGGCTCCTGATCCCTCGAGCAGGGATGCTGATTCTTCTGGCCCCCTGGTTCCTCCTGGAAATGAGCTGTGTCACTGGCTGCCCAGCCAGACCTGGTGGCTGGCTGCATGTCTGGGGTGAGCAGAGTCAGAGCTTGGGTGGAGGGAGGGAGAGGGGAGTCACTGATTTTCTTTGGTTTGTGGCATGCCTTGGTACCATTCCAGCATGTCCAGTAAGACGCCAGGATTCCGGCCCCCTCATGCCCATGGGCATTCCATTGGGTGCCATCTACACCCTGCCACCTCCATGGCCCCCTCCAGAGATGCCACATTGTCCTTTCCGGATAGAGCCTTGAAACTGGGAGGCGGGAGAGCCCAAAGGGCAGGGAGGGGAGAGAGGTGATAGAGAAGGCTGGACCCTTCTGGGGAGCGGCAAAAAACAAGGTGTGAAGCGTGAGGGAGCAGATGTAGCTGGAAACAAGATTTCACATTACCCATGTGCTAATTAGCTGGCACCATTTTCACCCACAGCCTATTTTTACCTTCTTGTTACTTGGCTTTCATACCATCCTTGAACGCATCTCATCTGATCCTTACATCAGCTTGGCCCCTGTCCTTTCCACCAGACACTGGGAAAGGTGGGTGGTGAGGTCAGAGCCTGCCACCTCTTGGAGGGCCTCCAGGATTCCCTCCCATTCTAAATCTGAGATCCTAGGAGGATTCCCCTGTTCCATCCTCCTCCATCCCATTTCTCCCATCCTGGCTAGTGTGACCCCCACCTTCCTCTGCTGGGCATTCATCCCTGCTCCTGCCCTTGGGACAGTCCCAAGGGGTGAACTGGAGGATATTAAGAATTTTCTTCCTGTCAGAGCTCCCACTGGCCCGCCTATCTATCCACACTGCCTCAAAGGCCCCCGACATGGATAACAGCTCCTTGTTTCCGTCTGTCCTCACAGACCCCAAGTTACGCCTTTAGATGTAACAGGGAAGGCTGGATCCTGAGCTCAGGGGGTGTCAGCCCCCCAGAGGAAGCACTACTGAGGTGGGGTGGGCACTCCAGGCACTAGTCATGGGTGGGGTGGGCAGAGAACTCAACCTTTCATTGTAGGAGAAGAGGCAGACACAGTGAGATCAGGTCTCAGAGGGTGACAGATGCTTTTTGACACCAGGGATGGTAACTGGGGGGTCTCAAACCCTCTTCCTCTCTGTTCATGCCCCTTTAATCGACAGCCCTAAGAGGCAAGATGGCAGGCTGGAAACAGGGCTGAGTTTGGAGTCAGAGGACTCAGGTTCGAATGCTGCTTTTGTTATGACCTGCGTGACCCTTGGCTTTCTGGGGCCTCAGTTTCCTGATCTCTAAAACGATGACTTGCCTTTGGATTTTAAAGCCTTCCAAAGCACTTTATGTCTGTGGTCTGCATGGCACCGTGAAGTGAATGCTGCATTTGGCATTGAAGGACCTGGGTTCAAATCCCAGCATTATTCTTTGCTCTATGCATGAATCTGAGGAAGCTGAGGGTCCCTTGGGTTCTGGGTTTCAATTTCTTTATGTGTAATGATGGGATGGGGTGGGGGATTTGAAGATTGCTAAGGTCCCTCCCAGCCCTAAATCCACATGATTCTATGTGATCACTCCTTGGCCTTCAGTTTATGTCACATATGGGGGGGTGGGCCTAAGTGACCACTAGGGTCCTGCCCAGCTCCAAAGTCATGAAAGAGACTGAAAAACTCCCCTTTGGTCTTCACCAAGCTAGGTGCCAGGAGTATAACTGTCCCTAGTTATCCAGAGGAAGAAACTGAGGGTCCAAGATGACCCCAGGGTTCCCTGACTCCCCTGAATCTTGTACCCTGGCCAGGGAGGCCATACTAGATGGGTGCCGAGGTCCCTCCCAGTTCTCCATCTAAGACCCGTCCTCCTCCACCCCATCTGGCCAGCTCTGAGCCCTCTGGACAGGTATCTCTGTCCCTCAGGGAGGGGCAACACTGTCACGGCTGCCTGGGCCCCAACATCTGTCTTCCATCGTTGTTGGGTAAAACAATTAATCTGCTCCGGATGGTAACAGGCTCATAAAGCAAATCTCCCTGGAGACCAGGAGGGCCATGTGTGGGGGTGGGAGTAGGAGGGCTGGCCTGGGGTCCATGCCACCCTCAATCCCGAGTCCCAGGGGAGCCTGGGGAGATCAGTCACACCAGAAGAAAAGAAGCTGGGGAAAATGGTGGGGCCAGTTTGGAAGCTGGGCATATGGAGGGTGGGGCTGGACCCACTGATACCAAAATCCTCAACCTGGTCTAGAACTGTGATCTGTGGGTGGTGTCAATGACCAGCCCTGGTGCCCTCCAACAGCCTCCCTCTGGGGGAGCCTTCCTTTCCCAGACTGGGGTTCTTTGAGAGTGTAAATGGCCAGTTGTGGTCCCCATTGCCCCGAAGGGGCCTTTAAAATACCCTGGGCCCTGCCCCATGCCCTGTGGAAGAGCCAAGAGTTCATTCCTGGCCCAGGTGCCCTCCAGCCCTCCAGCTCCTGACTTCTGCACCCCCATCTCTCCAGCTCTGCCCATTCCAGCCTCACCACTCACTCCACGCCTCATTTCTCAGTCTCCATTTCAACCTCTCACCCCTTCAGCACCGCCTTTGCACAGCAGTTCCCTCAGGGATCCAGATGGTTTCAGCAGTAGGCCCCCTGTTTGGGGAAAGGGGGGAGGGGGCGACTCCCATTGCTCTCCTTGCTCAAGACTCTGCCATGTTCTTCCTGTCCCTCGGTGTGTGCTCCCACCCTCCTCTCTGCCTCTCCTCCTGGCCATCGCCGCTCCACCTTGTCCACCCCGGTGGCCCCCGCCCCCAAAGTCTCGTGCCTGCTTTCTCTTGGACTAACCTCTCTCTGTCTCTTTTCTTCTCCTTCCCATATGCTCCTCACAGGGGACCGACCCTCAGCCAGTGACTGAGGCCTCTCCACTGACTGTCTCTCTGTCCGTCCCTCTCTCTGTCTGTCTCTCTCTGCCCCCGTTTTCTCCCTCTCTGTCCTGTGACCTCTGACAGCTTCAGTGGCCCCATCTCTCCTTCCCAGGCTGCTTGGCAGCTGCACCGCTGCTCTGGTGTTGCCAAAAGAACTCCACGTTTTTCCATACCTTCAACCGTCAATCTCTCTCTCTTTCCTCCTGTCCCACTCTCTATTTTTAACCTGACTTTACCTCTCCAGCTATTTCAGTCTCCCCCTTCCTCCTTGTGCCTGTGTCTGCATGAGCACGTGTCCTCTGTGTGTGTGTGTGTGTGTGTGTGTGTATCTCCTCTCTGGGAGATGGTGGTCTGGTCTTGGGGTGTCTGTGTCTTGGTTGGGAGAAGTAGGTTGTCGTGCTGTGTTTGCTGAGCTGAGAGCAGGTGTGTGTGTATGTGTGTGTGTGTGTGTGTGTGTGCGTGTGCGTGTGTGTGTGTGCGCGTGCGCACGCCCTGGATCCTCCCTGACTTCCACACACCCTCCAACCCCCACCCTATTTCAGTGTGTACTAATTCACACACAAACCTTGGCATGCCAGGTTCCCCTGGGCGTCCTTTCTCTCCAAATCCACGCACTGTGCCGGTGGGATGGCCATCCACCCCGTGCCAGTCCCTCCCTGGCTGTCATCCCAGGGGTATTTACGTGTGTTTGTATATGTATACATGCGTGTGCGTGGGCCCCTTCCTCCCACTGTCTGACTGGGGTGTCTCCTTCCGGGGGCCTTGGCATGTCTGACTGCATGTCTGACGGCCTTGTGTGTGCTTGCTGCTGGTGTCTGCTGGCGCCCTGGCTTGTGTCTGGTCCGTGTGTCTCCAGAGATAGGCCTGTGGCCCTGGCCTCCCAATGCCATTCTACTCAAGCTTGTCCTCAGCTTCATGCTACCAGTTTCTTTGTCCTCTGCACCTTCACCAGTGACCTCTGCCTGCTCCCATCTCCTCCTCCTGGGATGCCCCAGCCTGGTCCCCAGCCATTCACTTTCCCTCTCTGCTGAGGGGTGAAGGGGGGCCCGGGGAGTAGCCAGGGAGCCTCCCGAAAGGACGCGGTCTCCCCCACCCTAGGCTGGTGGCGGCCAACGGGGCGAGGAGGCAGCTGAGCCAGACTCAGGGCCTCTCATAGGGTCCCCAGGAGCATCTACCTTGAGACACCTTTCCCGTGGATGGGAGGTAACAAGAAAGGGACTTTCTGATCCCCAAGGATTCTTAGGTGGGGAAACAGCCTCCCCAAAGTGTGGAGCTCTCATAGCGGGGAGTGAGGGAGGGGTTAAGAGACCCTGGGACTTGGAATCCCCGACTCAGCCAATGACTACATCATTTTGGTGGGGGCGGGGGGAAGGGGAGGATCTCCTCAGCACATTAGAGTCTTCTTACCCCCATGACATCAGTCCATCCTTCCCTGCCCCCTAAAGGGCTGTATTGGCGCCAAGTCTAATGCCCTGGCAGCTGTGTCCTATCTGAATCTCCTCCCGCCAGCCTGAGCAAACACAGGTGGGGGCCTCTGAGTGACAGACGGTTGGGGCATGTTTGTAGAGAGTAATGATGTGTAGATGTGACCTGGGAGCTCCCAGCTGGGCCTCCTGCCACCTGGGGTGGGTGGGCCCAGGGAAGCTAATGGAGGGGCAGGGTCCTGGGAGGGAGAAGAAGGAAGGAGGTGGGTCATGCTTGGGAGGGATTACCTCCATGGTAGGAGAAGGCCATAGAGAGAAGGGACACTCCCAGAAGGAAGGACCAAGGGGGACAGTAGCTGGGGGATCTAGAAATGAAGCCAGAGGAAGCCTATCTGGAAGAACTTGAGTCCTGGGAGGACCCTCAAAGAGGCCGTATGGCCCATTGGAAGGAGCAAAGGGAGCTGACAAACTAAGCCTTAGGGTTAGGTACAAAATGGTGGGTGAGGGTAAAAGAGGCCTTCCCTGGGGACAAGCAGGAGGCCAGCTGATGCCTGTGGGGAGGACGTAGAGAACCCCATGGATGGGCACCTGATGGAGGACCAGGCAGGATGAAGCAGAACAGAAACCAAGCATTGGTGTGATGGGGGGTGGGCAGAGTGCTGACTCTGAGTGTAGCAGGAGGTTATGGCCCGGGTCCATAAGACTGATCAAGCACGGGAGCGAGTGGGTCACCTGTCCAGCTGGCTCCCGGGTGCCTGCCCCAGACCTCCCTCCAGCCAGATGTTCATTCAGACTCTTTTCCTAGGTTGCCAGCAGGTGGGAAGGCGGTGAATACAGCCCCTGTCCCGGGCCAAACACCCCATGATGAGTCCGACCGCCGGACCGAGCCACGATCTTCTGTCTCAGACCTTGTCAACTCCCTCACCAGCGAGATGCTCATGGTGAGGAGGACGGGGTGGGTCTGTTGGGGAGGTGGAACAGAGGGAGGAGAGCCATGCTCCCCTCCCTTAACTGTAACAGGGTCCAGAGAGGGCGTGATGTCAGGGGCTGGGACGTCTGACTCCCTGTCAGTCCGCCATCTGAGTTATGGGAAAGTGCTTGAGAAAGGCTGGTCAGCCTTGTGGGAAGCACCTACCATGCGCATGTGTCTCCTCACTCCTCTGGGAGAATGTGCAATAATACTGTGAAGAGCTGGCGCTGGGGTCCGAGGCCAGGGGCTTGAAGGTCAGATGCCATCACGAGAGCTCATGGGACACACTACTGTTTACAGTCACTCTGATCTGATCCTCACAAAAAGCCCCTGGTGCTGTTACTATTCCCATTTGACAGATGAGGAGACTGAGACATAGGGAGATGAAGAAGTGTCTGGAGCAAGATTTGAATTCAGGTCTTCCTGACTCTCGGGTCTGGCACTGTGCCCACTATGCCTCGTTTGACCTTGGGCAAGTCCCTTAACTCCCCTACACCTATCTCCTCATATGTAAAATGAGGCAGCTGGAGTCCGTCCCAGCTCTGGATCTACTGTAGCTTCCCCAGTCCTAACCAGGCTGGGGTGATCGTGGTGGGGGAGGATGGAGGTAACCCAAGTTACCTATAGCAGAGGCGAAACCAGTATTGGTTCCATGAGCGGATGAAACTGGACTTCTAGGCTTGTCTCTGCCACCAAACTAGCTGAGTGAGTTGTTTTAGCTCTCTGGGACTCAGTTTCCTCACCTGTCAAGTAGAGACTGTAGTGCCTACCCTCCTGACCTGGCAGTATCTTTGTGAAGATCAGATGAGATGGTAGAGAGTGAAAGTTCTCAGAGATCATTCATTAGTGGCCCTGATCAAAGAGAAGAGATTCCTATTCTCATAGAGGAAGAGACTGATGAGGCCAGAGGAGATCCCCCAATTACCCAGAATCATCTTGGGTCTCTCCCTTTGTTTTTAGCTGCCCTTTCTTGGGGCGGAGGAGAGCTCAGCTCCCCTATCTCTCCTGAGGCTGAGCCAGCCTAGAGTGGAGGGCCCATGTGACCTGACCTTCTCCCCTATCAGATCTGATGCCAGAATGAGCCCTTTTGGGGGCTTTGATCTGACTCTCCCAGGAGGATCTCTGACTGAACCACTCCTCCAAGGGAATGCCCCGGTGGGGCACTGTGGGGTGGGAGGAAAGCACTGGGTAGCAGCATGCCTCGGAATCTTAGCTGCTGAGCTGGGTGGGACCTTGGAGGGCACTAGTCCAAGCCCTTCATTTTACAGGTGAGGAAACTGAGGCCCGGGGAGGGGAAGTGATGTGCTGAATTTGCACAGAGAGCAAGGGACAGCTGAGATCCGGACCCAGGTCTCA
Source organism: Petaurus breviceps papuanus (assembly GCF_028583685.1). Lineage (NCBI taxonomy): Eukaryota > Metazoa > Chordata > Mammalia > Diprotodontia > Petauridae > Petaurus > Petaurus breviceps. The sequence goes on from NW_027187239.1 coordinate 752,216, forward strand.
CAGCTCCCACATCCAACGCTCTTTCTGCTGTGCTATGGCCAGGATGGGGACATGAGTGCCAGCTCTGCCCCTTGTCAGCCAAGTGACTTGGGGCAAGGAACACTCTGTGAGCCTCCGTTTCCTCCTCCATTAAATACAAGGTGTTGACCAGCTGGGTTCTAAGTTTTCTTTCAGCTCAGACATTCCCTGTTCTGTCATGGGGTGTCATGGAGCCCCCCGTTCCACGTTCTGTGTTCTAAGGTTCCTTCCAGCCCCGACATTCTGTAGTACCATGTGAGTCTCCCTGCTGGTGTAAAAGTGCCATGATGCCTCATCAGGGCCCTTTCTGGTCAGCGGTAGACTCCTAGGATCCCAGAGGGCCCCTGAAATGTCTGGCGTGCAGGGCTCCCATTTGTATGGTGCTGTATGGTTGATGGAACACTTACATTGATCATCAGAGGGAAGGAGTTTGGGGTGAAATTATGATTACCCCCATTTTACAAATGGAGAAACTGAGGCTGAGAAGGGGGAAATTACTTGCCCGAAGTCACAGAGTTCCTAACTACCTGAAACAGGGCTTGACTGCCCATCTCTCGATTCCAAACGCAGAAGCCATTCCAGTATGAGGCGTGTCTTTGCAGAGAGAAGTGGGAAGGTGAAGGGGGAGCAGAATGTCATTCTGAAATCATGCTGAATTTCCCTTCCAGGATATTGGGGAGACCACTTAGGTGCTGGGAAGGCATAACAAGGTTTGCAAAGCCTTTTTATATGTAATCTCATTGTCTTCACAACACCCTTATGAGGCAGGCACTGTTACTCCCCCTGTTGTACAGATGAAAGGACTGAGCCTTAGCAGCCAGGGTGGCATAGGAAGCATCTAAGACACATTCGAACTCGAGTCTTCCAGCCTCCAGGTCCAGCAGGGATTTCCCTGGGTGCCCCTGGGTAGAATGGCACAGCAGGATGCCTCTCCAGCAATATACTTCTGGGGGGAAGGAAGGAAGGCCAGGGCCATTTCTGGAAACTGTGACAACCAGACAGGGGATCTGGGAAAAACTGAGGCCCTTCGTGCATGACCTGAGCCCAGAATGGAACAGTTAGCTCTGGAAGCCACAGAGGGGCCGGCCCCGTCTCTGGCTTGGTTGCTCCTGCTGTCCTTTGCAATGTCTCGTGTCTTATCAGATTAGACACAGTCCTGCCGGGCTGGTTCTCGTTCCAGCTCTCCTCTCCCTCCCAGGCTCCCCAAGCCTGAGTCCTAGGGCGAGCTTCGAGGGACTGACCTCACGTCTTGGCCTCTCCTTCTCTGTCCTAAAGTGAATACTTTCTGATGCCCAACCTGATTCCAAGTCTGTCTGGAATTCAGTATCTATCAGGGACTTGTCTCTTGTCTCTCACTTGTGCGCAGACAGATTGGATTCCTAGTCAGTTGTGTCCTCCCCACATATCCCTGAATGTCCTTTTGATCGTTTCCTGATAGCAGGGTTCCCAGAAGGCTCTGGGAGGCCCAGCCCTGACGTGCAGCTGCCTCTGGCATTGCCCACCGAAGGCTATAGAGGCAGATGGAGGGAGGAAGGCCCATCTCCTGGTTTCCGGGGAGGAGGAGGAGAGCAGAGTGGAATTAGCCAGAGATAGACCAGGTCATTAGCACTAATAACAAGGTCCAAGGCAACAGCCAGGGGAGGGATAATTGCTCCTAAATTCTTTGCTCCATTCTGCCACTCAGTGGTAGGAGTCAGAGGACCCGCCTGTGAATCACGACTGCGGCCTACCACCTTTCCAGTGGCAGCCTGACATTGTGATCAGGGCACTGGATCAAGAGTCAGGGGACCCTTTATTCAAATCCTGCCTCAGACACCTAAGAGCTGTGTGACCCTGAGCAAATCCCTTCACCGCCATCTGCCTCAGTTTCCACATCTGCAAAAGTGGGGGAGGGTTGAGAATTCTGGCTTCTAAGTTTCCCTTGCACCTCAAAATCTCATCCTACAGCCCTGTGATCTCATGTGTGACCTGGGTCAAGTCAGTCACCTACCTCTCCGTGCTTGTGTTTCCCTAGCTATAGAGGAAAAGACTGGATTATTCCTAAGGTACCCTCCAGCTCTACAGTGAGAGCTTGTGAATGGGTCTTCTTGAAGCAGCCCTGGGATGGAGACAATACAAGTGTTATTACCCCCATTTTATGGATGAGGAAACTGAAGCACAGATTGGTTAAGAAAATTGTCATAGAGCTGATTTCAGTATGGAAGCCAGAATTCAAGCCCAGGTCTCCTGACTCCTAATGGAACATTCATTCATTCTCAAGAAAATTACTTCCCCTCTCCAAAGCCTCTGAACCAGTGTCCTCATCTGTGATATAAGAGGTTAGACCAGATTGGGGGTTCCTGATCTGAGTCTGTGGAATGGGGGTGGGGAGGTGGGTACGCGGAGTTGACTTGTTTTCTTTAAGTATTTGGATCTCAATGTGATTGGTTTCCTTTGTCATTCTGCATATTTTCTGTTCTTATAAATATTATTCTGCGTAATGGTCCATAGGCTTTCCCAGACTGCTCAAGGTCCCCCTTAACCTAGAGGACCTCTAAAGATCCGTCCCAGATGGAGTGCTGAACCTGGAGTGACGAGAGCCGGCTTTGTCCCCTGCCTCACGCTTGCCCTTAACCTGGATCTCAGTTTCTGTGACATGAGAGCAGTCCTCTCCCTTTTGGGGGTTCTGCTAAAACCCTCCCGAGCCTCCCTGTGGTCTAGCTTAGCCTTCCCAGAAGGTGGGGCTGCTGCTGGGAGGCTGGGCTGGCTTGCAGCGGGGGAAGGGAGGCTGGCCACACCCCCTCTTGACGGTCAGCCTCGCTTCAGATACAGTCAGGAGGACCGGGTTGCCTTTGATATTTTTTTGATGATGCCTTCTGAAGGAGAAGGGTCTCAGGCTGCCTGTCCCCCTGGGGCTCGGGGGAGCTGTCCAACCAGGTTGCCATAGTTACGGCTCTGCTGTGCCATCCCAGATCTGGTTAATTAGGGCTCGGGGCTATGGTGGTGCGTGCAGAGCCTGGTGACAAGCTTGCAAGAGACCCAGGAGTCCTCAAGGCACCAATCCTGGCCGGGTGCCGCCCCCCGCCACGCACACAAAAAAGGGGCATCCAAGTCTGTGGCCCTGGGCACCCTATTTTAGGAAGTACATTGATGAGCTGGGAGCATATTCAAATGACTACAACCGGGAGGGAGAGAGAAGCAGAAGCAGAAGGAGCAGGAATGTTTAGCCTGGTAAAGAAGTTTTGTGGGGGGTGGGGAGGGAAAGACAGGCCCACCACACGCAAACATCTCAAGGATTGTTGTGTGGAAGAGAGCTTAGCCTTAACCTGCTTGGCCCAGAGGGATGAACTGGGAGCTAGGAGTGGAAAGTGTGCAGCCTGGGGGTGAGCTTGCTAACCCTCAGGGCTGAGCCAATGTAGAATGGACTGCACCAATGTAGAATGGACTGCACCAATGTAGAATGCACTGCACCATTGTAGAATGGACTGCCTCAGAAGGTAGTGAGTCTCAGAGCTGGGAATTTCCAAGGAGGGGCAAGATGCCCAGGGCAGCTGTAGACAGCATCCCTCTTTCAGGGACTCAGTGGGCCAGATGGGTTCTGAGGATTCTGGTTGCTCTGAGATTCTATAATTTGGTGAAATCATAGTCAGGGGACAGGATCATGGAAAAGAAGAGGATCCTAGCTCTGGAGTGAAAGCCTCCTGCTGCCCAGAACCTCCTCCAATGGCCTAGGTCCTGCCCTCTCTCCACCTGCCCATCTCTGTGTCCAGTGGGAAGATCTAGGTGATTTAAGTTCAGGGGCTTTCAGAAGCCTCAGCACTGGTATGAAGAAAGCACTTCATTTAGAGGCCTGGGTTCAAATCCTGACTGCCACTTGCTACCAAGGTCATCTTGGGCACTTGACCAACCAGCTTTTATTAAGAGCCTACTATGTTAAGCATTTCAGATACACGAAGGGCTGTCATAGAGAAGGGGTATTAGTCTGTTGTGCTTGGCCCAAACCACACGTCATGATCCCTCTCTGAGTCTCAGTTTCCTTATCCATAAAATAGGGGCATTGGATGTGTAACAAACATTTAATCATTTGAAACAGAGCAGGCACGTAAACTTATTTTTTCTTCACAAAAATATTTTGCTCCCTGTATTTCAGCAGAATTGGTTGCCTTGTAATCCTGTGCCTCTTACACATTTAAAAACATGATTGTAAGAAAGGGTCCGTGGACTTGGCCAGAGGGCCTTGAGATTCCCCTGCCTTAGGGGTCCCCTCTGGCCCATGACCCAGCCAATACATTGGGTGTGTCCCTACCCAAATGAGGCCCAGCAAGTCCCTTGGCCTAGGCTCTATCCAAGCCTACGATGTTGGGCTATTTACTTGGCACCCCTGTCCACCAGGCCAGGAATAGCAGCTGGTATAGCTAGATAGGCATCAGGAGACTCAAGATGGCGGCATCCACTATGACCTTTATTCACTAAGTGATTTCCCAAGTCTCTTGCCCATTCTGGGGTCCTGGAGGAGGAGGAAAGGCCCTGAAATTGGAGTGAGGAGGCCTAGGTCCAAGCTCTGGCTCTGGGTGAATTGCAGTTTTTCAGGACTTCACTTTCCTCATCTGTAGAATGGGGATAATAATGCTTGTATTACTGACTTCAAAGGCTCCTTTGCCAAATCAAGTCAGCAGGAATTTATTAAATGCCTGCTGTGTGCAGGCACCAAGCTAAGTGCTAGGGGTACCAAGAAAGGCAAATCTAGGAATTCCCAGTCCGATGCACAGAGACAGATGCTGTCTAACTTGGAAATATCCAACAGAGAGAAGGCGCTAGGAAGAGGGGGAGCCAGGGGGGCTCTTGCAGGAGGTAAGCGCTTTGTAAATCTAGGAGTGGATAGGGACATGAGTTTGGTGCCAGGAGGGGACTGCTTTCTATGGACAGGAGGCTCCTTCACCATAACCAGAGAAGGCTTCCACCTGGTCCCCTCCTCCAGGACCAGAGGGGAGGAGTCTGGGTAGGGGGGCTGGGTCTGATGCCTCCGGGGGTCCATCTCTCCCACCCCAGCTGTCCCCAGGCTCGGAGGATGATGAGGCCCATGAAGGCTGCAGCCAGGAGAACCTGGGCAGGATCCAATTCAGCGTGGGTTACAACTTCCAAGAGTCTACCCTCACCGTGAAGATCATGAAGGCCCAGGAGCTGCCCGCCAAGGACTTCAGCGGCACCAGTGACCCCTTCGTCAAGATCTACCTGCTCCCCGACAAGAAGCACAAGCTGGAGACCAAGGTCAAGCGGAAGAACCTGAATCCCCACTGGAATGAGACCTTCCTCTTTGAAGGTGAGGCCATGCTCCCTTCCCCCAGGAGCCCCTTTGGGAGCTGGCAGGGGGAGTCCCAAGTTCCAGCTGAGCAGCTTTTGGGGACCTACAGGACACATGAGTTCTGCTTCCTCATCTGTATAATGGGAACAGTGATGGGAATTTGTAGGATGGGAAATTATTACCCATCTGAATGAAAATAATAACAATAGGAAACATTTATTAAACACCGTCTGTGTATGGATCATTGTGCTGGATGAAATGCAAAGTTTAGGCAAGATGTAGTCTGATTCTTGGAGCTCACAGTCTAAGAAGGGATGAGAATGGAAAAAAAATATTTATTAAGCACCTGCTGTTTGCAAATTCCTTTGGCAGATGAATTACAGAGTTTGTAAAGAAATGGTTACTCCACTCAAGAAGCTCATAGTCTAGTACAGGAGCAAAAATGCTTTTATTAAGTGCCTCCTGTTCGCAGAACACCTTGAATTACAGCCTTTGATGAGGTGATTACTCCACTCAGAAAGCTCATCATGTGGGAGTAGAACAAAAAACCCCGTTTATTAGATACCTGCTGCTTGCAGACCCCCTTTTTTAGATGTGTCAGAGCTTGAGATGATGGGATCATGAAGGTGACAGTCTGGCAAGGAAATGTCAGAAACAGAAACATGCATTAAGCATCCGCTGTATGCAGAACACTAAAGGGAGAATAATGACTAAGACATGGCCTCTGCTGTCATGGAGAGAGAGGGATGGTTAATCCATAGATAGATAATATATAGCGAGATATTAGAGATGGTGGATGGAATATAGCTAGATATTGGATGATAAATGGAGAGAGGTGATAGATGACAGCTAGAGATAGATAGAAAGACAGACAGAGAGAAAGACAGACACACAGATAAATAGATGAAAGACAGATAGATAGATAGATAGATAGATAGATAGATAGATAGATAGATGGATGGATGGATGGATGGATGGATGGATGGATGGATGGATGGATGGATGGATGGATAGATAGATAGATAGATAGATAGATAGATAGATAGATAGATAGATAGATAGATAGATAGATAGATTAGATAGATAGATAGATAGATAGATAGATAGATAGATAGATAGATAGATAGATAGATAGATAGATAGATAGATAGATGACAGACAGGTAGATGAAATAAAATAGACAGACAGACAGAGAGCACCTTTATTAAGCATCTCCTCTGGGCCAGGGCAGTCCTGGTTACCCTACCAACCTCAGACCTTTCCGATGACTCCATTTAGTCATCACTCCTGACGTGCCAACCGCATGCAGGGCCCCGGGTTCACCTCTGGCCTCTCAGACCTAGAGGAGGCCACAGCCCTGCTTTTAAGGAGTTGGTGGTGTTGAGGGCAGGTTAATCCCTTAGTCTGATACCAGGGAGAGGCAGAGGTGTTAGGCACATGACCTGTGGGCATCCTGAGGACTGCCAAGTGTGGCCTGAACCAGAGTAAAATGTAATTGGGAAATATTTAACAAGATAAATAAAAATTCAACAGAACATAGGTAATAGGAATATGTGGTTTTCTCAATCACTCTGTGACTCACAGGGCTCCTTATGGCTGTCTGGTTTTGTGGCCTCTGTTTCTATTAGACGCTGACCTTCCCACTGTAGAGGACCCTAAAGAAATCCGGCGGGACTACTCCCAGAAGGCGTAGCCCATGTTTCCATGGGGACAAGGAGGATTTCCTGGGGTAGGGGGTCCCTGAACTAGGCTTTGAAGGAAGGGAGAGATTTCAACTGCTGGAACTGGGCCAGAGCCCAAGGACAAGAGGGAGAGTCTATTCCAAGGCACAGAGATGGGGGGAGGGGGCGATAGGATGGGAGGGCATTGTTATTCTTTGAGCCCTGCCCTCCCCACATACTTTAGTCTAGACACTCTGGAAATGCTCAGCCAGGACTTCTTGGAGAATGGATGATGGGGCCAGGAGATGCCACGTGGCCATTTGGGGCCCTCTCCTGGAGGCTCCAGGAAGCAGAGAAGGAGGCATCTGGTCCAGGAGGGCAGATAAGCAGTAGCATTCCCCTTTGCTGGCATTTTCCTTTGGCTCCTCACCCACAGGGCTAGGCAGACCTTTGCTGGGTATGTGTGGCTGTGGGCTTGATGGTCTTTGCTCTGGGCACTCCCTTAAGGAAAACGGGGGGCACCGTGCAGAAATGCCTGGATCAGGAGTCAGGAGAGGAGGTCTCCGGCAGCATCCTGCCTGGGTGTGTCGTTCTCCCACGTCCCTTCATCTCTCTGCCTCTGTGGTTCTCACCTCACTCTCCCCATTCTGTGTCCTGACCCCATGTTCCCACCTTCTCTGCATCCAGGACACCTCGACATTCAGCCTATTGTGGGTTTTGAAGAGGCCTTGGCTAAGTGGGAAAGGGAACAAAAGGAAATGAGACCAAAGCTCCGGGCACACATGTTTTCTGACTCCCTGGTAGCAAAGACATGTAATAAAAGAATCTGATTCCTTTTACTCCACCCCAGAGAGCAAAACCAGGAGTCAAGTGTGTGTTGGGGGGGACGAGAGGCAGATTGGGGCTTGATGAAAGGAGACATGTCCAGCAGCTAGAGACATCTCCAGAAAAGGGGTGAGTTCCCTGTCACTGGAGGTGGCCCACCTTTGTCAGGCAGGTTGTAGGAGGGAGGGATTCCTGCTCAGCCTCCATCCCAGCTTTGAGATCCTGAGCTATCTTTACCTCTGAGCCCTTCCTAAACCCTATGTGTTACATGGCTTAGATCTGTTCTGTTTGGTACCAGACAGCAGAACTAGGAGTCAACAGGCACCTATTAAGCACCTGTTGTATGCCAGGCACTGTGCTAAATGCTAGGGATAGAAAGTCACAGTCCCTGCCCTCAGTGAGCTTATGTTCTAATGGGGGGGACCGCAGGCACATATTTAAGGTTATATCAACAAATGCATGGTAGCATTGGGACGGATTGCTTCAGCCAGGATTCTGAGAGGCAGAGGTAAGGAAGGGATGGGGCACAGCCTGGGTAAAGGCACAGAGAGCATATGGAGCCTGGAACGTTAGGAAGGGACCAGGCTGTAAAGAACTGGAAATGTCCGAGTTGTTTATGTTGGTTCCAGGAGGTAATGAAACCGCTGCACCCTATTGCGAAGGAGGGTGACACGGTCAGAACAGCCCTTTGGGAAATCCAGTGAAGTGGCTGTGGGGAGGCCAGACTGGAGCAGGGAGAGGCTTGGACCAGGGAGGCCAGTTAGGAGGCTGCTGGAGTCCTCCAGGCAGGAGGTGATGCCGCCCTGGGCAACATGCAGTTAGTGGGCAGGATAGAGGTGATGAGCTAGTAACGAGACTGAGAAGTGGTCCGAGAGGTAGGAGGAAAGCCAGGGTGGGGGGAGAGAAAGAGACGGAGAGAGAGGCAGAGAGAGCAGTGTCACCAAAACCAGAGAGGAAAGTATTTAGGAGGAGAAGGTGGTCAGAAAGGATGAAGAGAGAGGGGATGTTGCTAGACTTTCCGTAGAAGGATGATGAGGTCAGAAGTCAGACTGTAGAAGGCTCGGAAGAGAGTGAGGGGGGGAAGAAATAGCAGCACTGACCGCAGGCCCCTTTTTCTTGGAGTTTGGCTAATAAAGAGAAAAGATACAGCGGGTGGAAGTCACAAAGAAATGGATTTAAGATGAAACAGTTGTGGTGGGGTTTTTTTTGCAGATTTTTACTTTTATTGTTACTCATCAATGTATCTCATTTTTTCTTTCCTTTATCTATCTATATATTTCTTTTTAGTTTCCAACATTCACTTCCACAAGACTTAGACTTCGAAATTTTCTCCCCATCTCCCCCCACCCCACCAAGATGGCGGCATTCTGATCATCCATCCCTTCTCCCAATCTGTCCCCCTTCTATCACCACCACCTCCTTTGTCTTATCCCCTTCCCTTCTATTTTCCTGTAGGGCAAGATAGATTTCTCTACCCCATTGCCTGTATATCTTATTTCCCAGTTGCATGTAAAAACAATTTTTAACATTTGTTTTTAAAACTTTGAGTTCCACATTCTCTCTCTTCCTCCCTCCACACCCACCACTTGTCATTGAGAAGGCAAGTAATTCAATATTGGTTAGATATGTGTAGTTATGCAAAACATTTCCATAATAGTCATGTTGTAAAAGACTAACTATATTTCCCTCCATCCTGCCCCACCCCCCCATTTGTTCTTTTCTCTCCTTTGACCCAGTCCCTCCTCAAAGGTGTTTGCTTCTGATTCCCCGCCCCCCTCCTATTTGCCCTCCCTTCTATCACAGATGAAACAGTTCTTAAACTTTAGAGCTGTCCAAAGGTGAAGGGGAGACTGAAGGAGGTAGTGAGTTACCCTTCACCAGAAGTCTTTGGGCAGAGGCCAGATGGGAACTTGTTGGGGATGTTGGGTGGGGGATCCCCCCCGTGGGCACAACCCTTTCTAGCTGTGAGACTCCAGAATTCTTCTGTCCCTGGAAGGAGGAGCTTCTGGGGGTGGGAGTTCGCCCAGTTCTGACTTTCTTCTGGGTCCCTACAGGCTTCCCCTATGAGAAGGTGGTGCAGAGGGTGCTGTACCTCCAGGTCCTGGACTATGACCGCTTCAGTCGTAACGACCCCATTGGGGAGGTGTCCATCCCTCTCAACAAAGTGGACCTGACCCAGATGCAGACGTTCTGGAAGGAGCTGAAGCCATGTAGCGACGGGAGCGTAAGGCCCTTTCCTTTCCGTCCCTCCCTGAGCTTGGGCCTTAGTCTCTCAGTTGCTAGAGAAGGGTGCCTCCCCACTGCAGGGGGAGGCTTCCCCTCGTCCTGTGGGCAGGAGAGTGAGCCTCTGCTAAGCTGGGCTCCATGAGCCAGGGGACTTGCAGTGTGTGGTCATAAAAGGCAGCTCGGTGTGCCAAAGTACGCAGAGCCCTGGACCCTGAGTCAGGAGGACCTGATTCAGCTCCTACCTTAGACCCTGAGCAAGTACCTAGCCTCGGGCGACCTCAGTTTCCTCATCTGTGAAAGGGGATATGCAGTACCTAACTCTGAGAGTTGCTGTGATAATGATCTAATGAGGCATTCGTGAGGTGCTTTGCAGACCTTGAAGCACTGCATGAATGCTGCTAATGTTATTATTACCCCCAGGTGGGAAGCTGAGACTAGGCCGTGTTCATCCTGAATGTGGGTCGAGGTCAGGGGTCTCCACAAGGCAGAGCCACAGAAGAATGGCCCCACCCCACCCCTCTCCTTTTGTCTCCTCCAGGGAAGTCGAGGGGAACTGCTCCTGTCTCTGTGCTATAATCCCTCTGCCAACTCCATCATCGTGAACATCATCAAAGCACGGAACCTCAAAGCCATGGACATTGGGGGCACCTCCGGTACTCTGGGCTTTGGGGCAGGCTGAGGGGCCCTTCTACAGCATCCACCCGGATGACCCTCTCTCACCAGGCCACTAGCCTCAGCTCCCTCATTCTGTGTCCCCATCCTTCACCCTCTGCGCGCTGGATGGCACCGTGCCATGCAGCAGCCCTTCACAGAATACTCCCAAAGCCAGGGCTGGCAGCCAGCCTTTCTTAAGTGGCTACCAGGTGCCAGAGCCTGGGGCGAGCACTAGGCTCTCTGTGGACCCCCTGCCCACAGAGAGGGGCTTATTCTGGATTTCTTTCTAGGATAAAGAAGGTAGCATAATAATAGAGAGAATGCAAGGCTTAAGTACCGGTACTAATTCTGTTAACTTTCTTGGTGACCCTGAGCTAGTCATGACCCCTCTCTAGGCCCAAGTTTTCTCATCTGTCAAATTAGGTCATTGAACGAAATGTTCTCTACAGTTCCTCCCAGTCCTGACATCCCCTGTCCTAAGGCCCCTCCCAACCCTGACATTCCCCTGTCCTAAGGCCCCTCCCAGCCCTGACATCCCCTGTCCTAAGGCCCCTCCCAGCCCTGACATCCCCTGTCCTAAGGCCCCTCCCAGCCCTGACAT
>NW_027187239.1:763491-763648 GCF_028583685.1 Petaurus breviceps papuanus
AGAGGGAAAGACAGAAGGAGAGATGGAAGGAAAAATAGAGGAAAGGAGGGAAGGAGAGAGGGGAGGAAGGGAGAAGAAAAGGAAGGAAGGAGAGAAGGGAGGAAGGAGAGAGGGGAGGAAGGATAGAGGGGAGGAAGAAAGGAGAGAAGGAGAGAGG
>NW_027187239.1:763658-781000 GCF_028583685.1 Petaurus breviceps papuanus
AGGGGAGGAAGGAGAGAAGGAAGGAAGGAGAGAGGGGAGGAAGGAGAAAGGGGAGGAAGAAAGGAGAGAAGGAGAGAGGGGAGGAAGGAGAGAGGGGAGGAAGGAGAGAGGGGAGGAAGGAAGGAGAGAAGGAAGGGAGGGAGGGAGGGAGGAAGGAAGGAAGAATTCACATGGCCCTGCTTGCCTGTGTCCCCCTCTGAACCTTTACATCTTTTAGTATTTCATTGACATTTCATCCTTCCTTTCCTCCCCCTTTTCCACACCCGCACCCATTTCTCCTTCCCACCCCTGCTCTTTGTAACACAAGCCAAACAAATTTGCATTGGAACAATCCTGCCTGGAAACACCTGGCCCTTTCTGCACCTGAGTCCCTCCCCTCTCACCCAAGGGTGGGCAACCTGTTTGCTCCTTGGTTCTCTGGAGTACTGGGTTGGGCCTGAACTTGAGCAGAGCCCTGAAGTCTCTGGCAGTCTCTTTCCTTTCCAATGCTGAGGTCATCTTAGTTCTCCCGGTTAGGCTCACATCCCTTTTCTTTTCTCCTGGATGCCTGGTTTCTCCTGAACTAGCTCCCTGCAGGGGTGACTGTGGACAAGTCACCTGAGCCCCTTTGGCCTCAGTGGCCTCATCTGTAAAGCCAGGGGTGGGACCAGATACTCCAAATCTGTGATTCTCTGACCTTGGCAGTTGTCACATTTCTATAGGGCCACAAAGTGCTTTTCTTATGAAAGCCTGTAAAAATTATTCCCCCCTATTCCCCCCTTTGAAAGGTCACACAGCCCTGGAGGGTCAGAAACCGGATTGCTGTGCTAGCTCATTAGTGGGCCTCCCTGCACACTGCCAAGTGATCGTCCTAAAATTAGCTTTGACTGTCATGGCCCCCCTCAGGAAACTCCATTGTCTCCCTTCTCACCTCTAGAATCCACTATAAACTCCCTAGATTGTCATTCAAAGCTCTTTGTGACCTTGCCCCTTCCCACTTTTCCAACTGTAGTACACACCCCTCCTCTTCCCACATCTGACAGTCTGCCCCAATGGGCTTCTTGCTGTTCCTTTCGGATAGTCCATCTCCCGCCTCCATGCCTTTGCCCAAGCTGATCCCCCTGTCTGGGATGCCTCTCAGCTACCCTAGTCTCCTTCCAAGGTCGGCTTGCCCACCCCCTGCTGTGGAAGGCCCTCACTGATGACCCGCTCCCTGGCGGTTAGTACCTGCTTTCAGACAATGACTGCGCATACTGTGCACACTCACACTTTTCCTGAGTGTTATCTCCCGTGATAGACTAAAGGCTCACTCAGCAGAGTGTCAGCATATAGGAGGTGCTTAATAAATGCTTGCTAAGTGATCAGTTCCGCCCTTTCCTCTCCTCTCTCCAGATCTACCTGTCCTGGAAGAGTGGTCCTGGCGAGGTGAAGCATTGGAAGGACATGATTGCCCGTCCTCGGCAGCCCGTGGCTCAGTGGCACCAGCTGAAGGCCTGAGCAGGGCCTGGGGAGGCCCGGGGGCGGGGCTGTGGGCCCATGGTTTGGGGGTCGCGCCTTCACACTTTATGCACAACGCCCCGGGCGTGGCTCCCCCATTGGGTGGGGGGAAGGACCCCTGTGGGCTCAGCCAGGGAGGGGGCTCAGGACTCAGTATGGCCATGTTTCTAGGAAGCGCCATCCCCCCAACTGGGGGGGCCTTTGGGAGCCATTTTCCTGCTTGCCCCTTTTCTTCAACTCGCCGACACTAAAGAAACAGGAGGGGGGAGAGAGAGAGAGAGCAAGAGCAAGAAAGATGGGTGGACAGAGAGATGGACAGACGGCAGGACAGAGAGGTCCCTCCAGAGGTCCCACCTGGCAGAGCTTGACTTGTCTGCCATTTTCTTTAAGGTGGCTTCTGGAGCTGTGGGCTGGCCGAGCCTCAGCCAGACCCTGGTTGAAGTGGGCGAGGGCACCGTAAGGCCATGGCGATTGGCCTGGCCAGGATGGCCCTCCTCCCCTCTGGGGTGTTGGGTTTTTTAAAGCCGTCTGGGGGCCCCTGTGTGCCAAGGGGGTATAAATAGCCTGGCTTCAGAGCCGAGGTCCTGTGTACATGTGCTGTGTTCAACCTTTTTGTGTGTGCGCGTGGATGAGTGTGTGGGGAGTCCGTTGGGGGCTCCAGATGGCTCGCTGTGCTGGTCCTGAGGTTGTGCTGAGGGGTGGGGCTTTGGAAAGGGTAAGGGATACAGAAAAAGGAAAAAGGATACAGAGAAGATGGTGGGATAGGGAAAGAGGAAGGGAAGAGAAAGGTTAAGGGGCATCCTTAAGGACAAAAGAAAGGCGATAGAGAGAAAGGAGGAGGGACAGCCTCGTTTGTCCCACATATCCAATATCCCATCATATCTTAGAATCTAGAGCTGGAAGGAGCCTTACAAGACAGTTTTTCTAAGCCCCTCATTTTTCAAATAAGGAAACAGATGCCCAGATTCGCTCAAAGACATAAGTAGCAGAGCTCAGACACGAACTTCGGTCCTTTGATTCCCAAGTCCAGTGTTGTTAATTGCTTAAAGACTGAGCCTTCGTGCTGGCTTGAGAAGAAGAATACTGTTTCCTGTTCTAATCTCTGCCTTCCAATTCCTGGAGACCAGGGTATTATGTCTGAATTATCTGGGCCAGGATGATCCAAACTGTGTTTCTGGCTCTCCCCACCATGGAATGGGGCTTTTGCAGAAAATCCACATGCTGGCTCTCATTTTCCTTCTAAACCATGAAGTAGGAAACTGTGTGTGTATGAAAAAGACTTAGTACATGTGGCATTTTTTTAGTATAAAAATAGGTGTAGGATCCTAGGAGTTAGAGTTCAAAGGGCCCGTTTAAGGCCATCTAGCCCAACCCTCTCATTTTTTGAAATAGGGAAACTGAGGCCCAGAGGGGTTAAGTCACTGAGCCAAGATTACAGCAGTAGCAAGTACAGAGCTGAGATATAAACCCAAGTCTTTTCACTTGTACAAATCTGGTCCTAGTTCCCCTACATCCCACTTCCCATCTTCTCTTTTGCTTCCATATGCCCCATGTTCTCCCCAGAGCAGCCCAGACCAACAGCTGTCAGTTTCCATAACCATAGTTCAAGCCTCTGAGTGCTCTGTGGCCAACCTGGTACATCACCTCCATGGGAGCTAAGTTTCCAAGGTTCTTCCAATAAATAGTCAATCCCCCCAGGGTCATCTCCTTGCTGGGTGACCCCATTTCTGAGAATTTTTAAGTAGGCTAGTCCCAGCCACTGCCCCTAGCATGGATACAGAGTGCCCAAGTGGACCTCGGTCCATTTCGGGAGCCTTCAAGTGGGTCCTGGCCCTTCTTCTCCTACTAAGTGGTCCCACATTCTCCTCCCGCTTCCAAGATCCCATTGCCTTCATTCTCACTTGGAAAAGGGCTCCCTCCAACCCTGTCAGGTATCTCTCCTAGCCTTTTAGATTCTCCCCGGCTCTCTCAGACCCCTTATTCCTGCTTCCCAGCCTTCCCCAGGTGCCTACCCCACTTGTTACCTCCCTCCCCTACTGTCAGAATTGGAGGGGACCTTAGAACGGAGAATCTCAGAGTACAGAACGTGAAAGGTCCAAGCTGGAAGGGAACTTAAAGTGTAGCTATGAGAGGGCTGCGTGAGCCCTTGGAACTCTGAATGGAGACTTTAGGAGCTGGAATATAGATTCAGAATATAGATTTTTCAACCTGGGAGAGAATTTCAAAAATAGAATGTCAGAGTTGGGACACAGAATACCAGCACCGGGAAGGCACCTTAGAAGGCAGAACATCATAGCTGGAAAGCAACATTAGAACATAGATGGCCAGGACTGGAAGGGACTTTTGAATGTCCAACACAAGAACTGGACAGACCTTAGAACGTTGATTGTCAGAGCTGGAAGAGACTTTGGCCTACATATGATCAGAACTGGGGGAGACTCTAGAACACAGAACCTCAGAATGGGGGGGAGGGAGGAAAGCACAGAATGTCAGGGCTAAGAGAGACCTTAGGATATAGAACATGCCATGCCATTCAGATAGTAGATCATAAGAGGTCAAAGCAAGAGCATGAAATGTCTGAGCTGACCATGGAACCTCAAAGGTCCAAGCTAGAAGAGACCGCAAAGGTCATCTAGTCTAAGCCCTTGGTGTCCCAGCTTCCTCTCCCCCTCCCTGCCTGAGCCCAGATGCTAAGCCAGAGGAGGACCCATTCAGCTAGGACCTGGGAGCTGGAGAGGGCCGTGCCTCTTCTGTCACTCCCTTCTCCACCTCTGCCCTTCCTCTCTGCCCACTCCTTGTCAAGAGATGGATGGATGGAGCCATCAGAAGTTTCCCTGAGATGATGAGGTTAGGCCAGTGCCCCTGCCTGGTTCCCATAAAGTTGTAGCCATCTCCCTGATGGCGACAGAGTGATCCCAGCTGAAAGGCAGCTCACCCCCACCCTAGGAGCAGGTTTTGATGACCACCAACAAAGCCAGAGTCCCCTAGGAGCAGGAGTAGACATGCAGTTCCCAACATTGACCACCAGGTGGCAATAGACATCATGGACTGGCAGCCTCTTCCTGCCCACTCTCCAGCAGAAAAGTTGGCATGGAATGGAGAAGAAAAAGCAGATGCCCGGGGTGGGAAAGGGCACCCTAGGAAAGGCTGGAGGTGATCCTCAGAGACCCATCCCCTAGGTCTACAGTGAGTCAATGGTCTTTGGATTTGGGGGTAGCTTCCCACCTTCCATGTCGAGGAGGCTTGGGCTATGCCCTCTGCTTAGAATACAGATTCCTAGAGTTGGAATGAGCTGGAGAGCTCATCCAGTCCAGCTGCCTCAGTTCAAGACACAGAGGGCCATCAGAACGGAGAATGTCAGAGCTGGAAGGAGCATAGAATGGTGCACCCAGAGGGTGCACACTTAGAATGTAGAGTATCTTGGAATGAAGCAGAAGTAATTTGCCCATGGTCACACATGAATTAGAGAGAGATTAGAAGAATCAGATTTGATTCTTCAGCACCACCCCCAGCCTGTCTTAGTGGGCTCTAGTGCTGACCCATCTTCCATCACAGATAATAACTCCCAGCCTTGCCAGGGCATAACTCTGGCCTCTCATCTTCACCCTCTGTCACCCTGGGCAAATCACTTGACTCTCTGGGCCTCAGTATCTTCATGAGAAAAATGCAGGGATTGGGTGAGGTGACCTAAGGTCTGATCTTCCACTGCTCAGTCTAGGATTCTCTTCTCCTGCAAAGGAATGAATGAAAAAGCTGGGTTCCTCTGCTCTGGACTCTGTTCCTGGATCATTTATGAGCTGTGTGACCTTTGGCAGGTGGCTTCATCTCTGTTTCCTCATTGGTGAAATGGGCGGTGGGAGAGTGGTCTCCCTCAGGTCCTTTCAGATCTAAATTCTATGGTCCCATCCTTGGCACAAAGTCTTAGGCTTGTGTGAAGGGGGGCAGTGGAACAGGGGGGTGATGCCCTCAGGGGAAGCTGAAGGAGAAGGCAGAGGGAGGCTCAGCAGGACAGAAGAGACTGTGGCTGAGGAAGCTGATCAGGAGAGACTCTTCTCCTCTTGGGGTCTCAGTTTCTCCCTCTATAACAAGAGGGGCTCAGACCAGACAGCCTCTAAGGTCTGGTAGTGAGTGGGAGCCCTGGAGTCTGGAGTCTGGGGGGACTGGATTAGAGGAGGGTGCATGAAGGATTAACGGGCCAGGCTCTGCAGCTGAGCGCTTCCTGAGTCTCCCCCTTTCTTCCCTCCTCCCCCTCCTTGGGGGTGGGGAGGGACCAGCCAGCCAGCAAGCCCCCAACCTTGCCATTCTTAGCTAGTGATTCCCAGCTGGGGTCTAACCAAATCGTATTAAGAGTGGACAGGTCCAGCACATCTCGTTTTGGTGCTTGGCCTGGGCAGCTCTTAGCCAATCAGATGCAAAGATGCTCTCCAGGTGGCGTCTTTTTTTTCTGAAAGGGGGACTAAATGGATCAGGGATGGGGACCCCCTGATTCCTCCACCTCCTCCCATATCCTTCCCAAACCTACCCCTTACCTTGCATCTTGGGTTACACTGTTAACCCTTCCTGTCCCTGATGAAGTTTCTACTTCATGGTCATTACAGCTGAGAGAGGGAGGGAAGAAGGAAAGGACAGCTCCCTGCCCCAGCCCGTCTGTGGTCTTTATCGGATTGAGGCTTGGATGAGACCACGCACAGGGCACCCAGCCTGTCCTCAGACCACTGGGTGCCCAGCGGGCCATCTAGGTAGGAGAGCCGAATAGGGTCAGGGTGCAAGGAGCTGGCCAGAGGTAGGTGTGACAGGACAGAGGAGAAGCCCCACTGACGTCACCCCAGGGATGTTTTCTCCACTTGTAAAATGGTGGTAACAGTTAATGTTTCACCTACCTCACAGTGGAGGTTGTTAGGAAGCCTGTGTCCAGGGTGCCCTCGATGCCCTTGGATTTTGAAGGGGCGACCCAAGGGCAAAGTGTTATTCTGTCTGCCCTGAGAGTGAGGCCTGCTTTGCCCTGAGGCCAAGGTGCCCCAGTGTCTTGGGTCCCTCCAGTCCCCATTAGGGTGTGAGAGTCATCTGTGGTCTCTGGGGGACGCTGGAGTTTTCAGCTCTTACCTTTTTCAGGTATGCCTTTTCTCTTGTGATCATTCTCCTGTAATTGCTGTACAGAGTTCTCCCCACCCCCAGACCCTCACCTAGTGATGCACCTGAGGGAGGGGACGGGGGAGACAAGGGCCTACAAGGCTCTGTCAGCCTCCAGCCCCAGCCCAGCTGGAGCAAAGGGGTGGGGACCCTGCTGTTTCTATTCTGTTGAGTCCTATTCCATCAAGTGTTTTATAAAAAAAAGAAAAAAAGAAAAAATTCACCACCACAAAACAAAACAAACAAAAACAAACCACAAACCTCAACATTCTCAGCGAAGAGAAAGGAAGAAAAACTAATGGGAAAAAAAAACCATAAAAATTGTTTCCACCACACACACCCTCTAAGCCAGCGAGATTTCCTCTTTGCAGATTCATATTTTTGTGGGAATGGCCCCTGCTTTTTGTGGAGTGGGGCCGTTCTGATTAATAAAGGATAGTGAAAAAGCAGGGCCTTGGCTCCTTCCTCCGCCGTACCTTAGCACCCCGCCCCCCAAGAGAAGGAGGTGAAGGAGATGGGGTGGGGTGGGGCAGGCTGGGGCTCTCTTCACCACACACCTTGTCTCTGGCCTTGGGGGGAATATGGCCTCAGCCCTGGCTCTTTCTCCAAGATCCATTTGCTGGTTCCCTGGCTATCATCCCCCAAGGGGAATTATTAGCACCTTAGGGCCTCCTGCTGTGTCCCTGCAGTCCTAGCTCCCCACTACCATTCCCCCCCAGGAGGAACGGAGACAGACTCACTACCCCTTGATCCACACCTGGGCCAGAGCAGACCAGCCAGGATTGGAGCAGGGGGTGGCGTTTTATGGTGGTGCCCACCAAAACCACCCTAAGGGGAGGCCCAGCTGTGGTCCTGGTTGGTTACAGATAGCCACCTCCTCTTCCCCAGATGTTAATGGGGAGAAAGGAGGAATTGGGCAGGGCCCTGGGCGTGGTGGTCTTGGGCCCGTCAGAAATAGCAATAGCCAAACAAACATTCTCTCCCCCACCCCAGCTCTGGGGAACAGCCCATGAGGGAGCGCTGGCCCCAAGCCTGTGAAAACTGGGTTCCAGTCCTGACTCCTCCCTCTCACTGACTGCGTGACCTTAAGCGAGTCACCGCTGCTCTCTGGGCCTCAGTTCCCCACCCCCAAAAGGGCAATAAGCACCCCAGACCCCGGCCCTCCCAAGGAGGAACTGAGGTCTGAGTTGTGCTCAGGGTTTTCTTGGAAGAAGGTGCTAAATCAGCTTCCCTCATGAGCACAAAAGGAAATTCCAGTCCAGTTTCCTGCCCATCCCACCCTCATTCCTCCCCCTACCCTGATTCCAGAGTCCTCATGCAGTGAGGGTGACTTGTTTCGTACCTGCCCGGCACTGGGCACTAGGCACTGGGCACTGGGCGCTCGGGCTGGGTTTCCATATCCCTTCAGACTTCATTCTTTTTCTCTCTGGAAGCTGATCCCCAGCCAGGGAAGCAATGACGGAAGGGAGCTGGGACTATCAAGTCCAAGTAGCTAGAATAGTTGCCGTACCTCCCTGCTCGGGATGACCCCGTTCTCCTGGGGCCTGGAGGAGCCATGGGAGGCAGCTGCCAAATAACTCGGCCCTGAGCAAAGGGAGGAAAGGCCCAGGATCTTGAGTTTTTCCCATGGAAAATAGTCCCTGGAAAAAAAAAACATACACACAAAACACCGACCAGTCCAGGTGCTCAGGTATTGCCCATTCAAAGGCCTGGAGGTGCCAGGCCTGGCCACTTAACACTTCAGGGCCTTGGGCAAGATGCTTTCAAAGGGAGAGCCCAGGTCCTACTTCTGGCCCATGAGGGAATAGGACCAGAGGAATCAGAGGCCCTTCTTGTTCCGTCACTAGACTCCCCCCCCTCCATTCTGAGGTCCTTCCCAGTCCTGCCTTGGTGACCCCAAGAGCCCACCGTGGGATCTGAGGCAGGAGGATTTCCTGCCCTGGTTGCCAGTGCCCTCCTTGATCCTGGGTCCCCTTCTATTCCCACACAGCTCATCTGCCCCTGTGCTCAGCCCAACCCCATTCTGCAGGCCAGGCTCGCTTCCCCCAACGGGTTATTCCTCCTTCCTCTGTCTTCCTTCATGTCCTTACTCTCTCTATATTCCCTGATCTTTGGAAGCTTCTCCTGAACAATTCCCCATTCCTCCCACCCCCACCCAAAATCAAGGGGATGGGACTGAAGCCACCTCTGTGTTCTAGGTGTTGGCTCTCTGGGGCCATCTGTCCTTCCCTTGGGCATGTCCCCTGCCTCCATCCCCTTCCCTTCGTCTGTGTCCTGTGTGTCTCTGTCTTGTTTAGACTGTGAACCCCAGGGGCAGGGACCCCTGTCTGACTCAATGTTCTGTACAGCACCTGCAGGTGCGTGAATAAATGTTAATCCATGGATCCAAGAGTGCCCAGGTCATCTTGGGGAAGCAGGTTGTGGGACAAGTGGGCTAACCTGGGTGGCTGGGCTAACCTGGTGATGGGCTAACCTAAATGTCAGACTAATCTGGGGAGTCTGGGAAAGGGAGGTGGAGCTTCTGAACTGATTCTAGCCTGCCCTCTCCTTCCCAATGGCCCCAAAGGGGTGCATTCATTAGCAGGTTTGGGAGGGGAGGGCAGAAGACCATCTCTAAACAGAAAGTCCTACTGTGGTACCACCCAAACAGCTGGTGCATCCTATCACCAGGGCCCCCCCCCAAAAAAAAAAAACCCAGCTAGTCAGAGACTTTGAGAGCTGGGGAAGAGGACATAGAATCTGTACCTCCACCCCACCCCAACCAGCCTCAGAACTGCTCACAGCTACCCTACCCACACAAGCCCAGGCTTCCTTCTCCTGCCCCAGGGAAGGTGCAGACTAAGTGTCTTTGCTGACCCAGAAGAATCCTGGGATGGGGGCTGAGGCAGAGATGGGGGAATCATTCTCTACCCAAGGAGAGTATCTGGCAGACACTTTCTTGGTGACAGTCAGCAAACAGTTCAGAAGCACCTATGATGGCCAAGGATGCCGCCAGGCCCGTGGGGTGGGGAGCATCTGCTCCATCTGGGAGACAAAGCTGGGAAAAGGTCAGAATCCTTGTCCTTGGAGACCGGGAAGCGGGGAGGGGCAGAGGACACTCCAAGAACACAGATACAGGGGAGAGCAGACAGAGGGGTCTGGGAACATCTGAGGAGGGTTAGAGGTGAATCAGAGTCAGAAGAAGACTTCTGGGGGGGGTGTACACATAAAGGAAGACTGTGATGGGTAAAAATAAGGAGGGAGGGCATTACTGGCATGGGAGACGTGGGGGGATTGAGCAACTGAATGGAGGCAAGAAGTATGTTTGGGAAGCAGCCGGTAGGCCTGTGTTGTTGGAAGAGACTCAGAGCTAGGAGGGGCCCAAGAGCTGGGAGGAACCTTGGAATATTCAGGAAGGGCAGCCGGCTACAACGGAATGAGCGTTGTATTTGGAATCCGGGGACCCAAGTCGGAAACCCAGCTCTGTGACTTCCCATCTGTAGGACCCTGGGCAAGTCACTTCTCTCTGGACCACTCAACCCCAAGTCTTTCATATGGAGAGGTTGGACCAGAAGGGAAACCCCTCCGGCTCTAGGCCTGTCATACGATGAGGCTTTGATCCTAAGGACACAGAACAGAGAATGGCACCCAATTAATCACCAAGGGCCCTGGCCCTGCCCTCAGGGAGCTTACTTGGGGAGAGAGTGCACATAGAAATATATGTAGGTACACACAAAGTACAGGGCAGTTTGGGAGGGAGGGAGGGCCCTTGGGTGGAGAGGTCTTCTGCACAAAGGGGGTGTTTCAGTTGAGCCTCTAAAGGGAGGGACTCTGGAGAAGCTAGGTGGCACACTGACTAGAGCTCGGGCCTGGAGTCAGGAGGACCTGAGTTCAAATCCAGCCTCAGACACTTAACACTTGCTAGCCATGTGACCTTGGGCAAGTCACTTAACCCCAATTGCCCTCCAAAAAGCAAAAAAATAAAAATAAAATAAAGGGAGGGACTCTGAGGTGAAAGCAAGGAGGGCTTGTGCCGTAGGCAGGAAGGACAGGCTGGGGCCAAGGCAGAGGAGGGGATGCAGTATCCGAGGAGCAGAGATCGGCCCAGCTCGATGGGACCTTCATGTGCAGGGAGGGGATTGAGGTTTAATGAGGAGGCTGGGAACAAACTGGCTTTAAAAGGATTTGATATTTTATCCTCAAGTCAAAAGGAGCCATTAGAGTTGATTAAAGGTCAGGCTATGCTTAAAAATGATCACTTTGGCAGCTGTGGGGAAGAGGTTTGGGGGTGACGAGAGGGGACGGGGAGGCCTCTCATGATGGCCTTGTCTCCGGCCAGTGAGAGGGGCTGAAGGCCTGAAGGGAGACAGTGAGTGGTTAGAAGAAAGGAGAAGTCGCACATGACAGATTGTTCACGTAGACATTATAAGAGTTGGTGACTGGTAGAGTAGGGGGGTGTGAGGAGGGGGGCGGAACCCAGAGCTAGGAAGCTTGGAAGAGGGAAGAGGGATAGGTTTGGGGAAAAGATGGCAAGACCTGTTTGGGCCGTGCTGAGTTGGTGATGTCTCTAGTCTAGGACATTCAGCTAGAAACTTCTGATGGGTAGTTGGTGACTGGACCCAGGAGGGAGCCTGGGTCTGGAGGTGCAGGTGTGAGAGGCATCTACATATAAATCCATGGCAGAGCTAGAAGATACTTTGGAGCCATTGAGTGCAATCTCTTAATGTTATCGTTGGGGAAACAGCTTCAGAGACACTGAAGCATGCGCCCAAGGTCATTTAGCCAGAGAATCATCTGATTGACCCAGACCTAAAGAGGAGAATTACTAAGAGGCAGTTAGGTGGCCCAGGAGACAGCATGCTGGTCTGAGAATTAGGAAGACCTGAGTTTGAATCCTGCCACAGACACTTACAAAATGTATGACCCTGGGCAAGTCACTTAACTTCAGTTTCCTCAGCACTAAAATGGGGATAGTAATAGCATCTACCCCCTAGGTTTGTTGTGAGGCTAAAATGAGATCATATTATGTAAAAGTTCTTGGCAAAACTTAAAGAACTCTCTAAATGTTGGTCATTATTCTGCAGACCCCTCCATAGAATTCTCTCTCAGCCCACAGCTCCCCACATCATTGCTTCTCTCTCTAATGCCCTATCCCTGCTGCCCATGGGTCCAAGGACAGCCAACTACTCTGGTGAGCCCTTCATGTCTAGATGCTGAGGACTGGGCACATAGGAAGCCAAGGAAAGCTGTCAGAAGCAGCTCTCTTCCCCCAATCTGCTCCCTGCTGGCAGCTAGGACACAGGCAGAGGCTTCCCTGCTGGTACCTCCCTTTTAAAGTGAGGACACAGCTCCTTTGACTCTTCTTTCCCCCTTACTCCTTCCTCAGCATCTAAGGTCCCAGCTTATACTGAAAACACCAGGGCACCCCAGATGGATACTCTGAATGTTTTCCTGCCTAGGACAGCCACAACAGAAATAGGAAGTTTGGAAAAAGGCAGGTTTGGGGACAAAGATCATGAATTCTACTTTGGATAGGTTGTATTTGAGATGCCTCTGGGACATCCTGCTTGACATGAGACAATGGGTTGGTGATGCCAGACCAGAGTGCAGGAGAAGCGACTGGGGTCAGACCCAGAGATGTGTTAGACAGTTCCAGTGGCCTCCCTGTCCACATGCCAGTTGGCCTGGGAATGTCCCCAGCTCTGGGTATCATTTACTTTGTCAAGGCAAAGGACAGAGCTGCTGCCCCAGCAGCCACAGGCAGGCCTGAAGGACCCTAGAAGAGGGAGCTAGGGGTAGGAAGGGGGGTAATAGCCTTGACCTACTCACTGGTTTATACAGTTTCATGAGAATGTTATTCAATATGTTCCTTGGTCCCATAAAGCCCATCAATTCCATATTGTGCTCACTTCAGCTAATGCCTCTAATGGTTTCTAACTTTTTTGTGGCCTATCCCCTTTTGCCAATGAAGCCTATGAAACCTTTCTCAAAATCAAGTTTTTAAATGTGTAAAATACATAGGATTGCATAAGAAACCAATTAAATCAAAAATAGAGATTTTTTCCCATCCAAGTTCACAATTCCCCAGAAATCTATCCATGGGTTCCTTTGGGAGGAGTGAGAGGTTCGAGGGGCACTCAAGGGTCCATGGACAACAGATTGAGAATCCCCGATCTAACCTTTCCAGAGACATGCAAGTGCTGAAAATCCTTGGCTAGGAAAGCCTTCATGCTGCACAGGGCCTTGGTCTTTTCAGAAAAAGAGAGGCAGTGGGGGATGGGCCAAAGGCAGAGCTGGGGCAAGGGGTCATGGCAACAACCTGTTCTTCCTCCCTCCCCATTACCCATCCAGCTTCCATCTGGGTTGAAAAGAACCACACTTAGGCAGCCATTTCCAATATATTGGTTGAGTGGGGGAGTCTTCCAAACACCATTGGGAATCATACTAGGGGGTTCTGCAGAGCCATAGTCATGACAAGGGGTACTAGGGAGCTACATCAGGAACAGGGAGGACATGGTGATGGAAAAGTGGCAATAAAGTTTTCAGTTCCTTCTGTAATCAAGGCCCTCCCATCACCTGCCCTAGCTGCCATCTCTAGCTACCTTCCTAGTGTGACTGGTCCTCTGTGGCCACCCCTCCTTTCTATTGGGCTGGGATATCCTTCAGGATACAGCTGGGAGGAAGCTTAGCAATCACTGAATCCAGCCCATTCATTTCACAAATGAAGAAGACTGAGGCCCAGAAAGAAAGTGACTTGCCCAAGGTCAGTAAGGGAATAAAACTCGAGTCTCTGCTGAATCCCAAACGGACCATATGCCAAGATATCTGTGAGATGAGGGCTCCCCTCCCGCCCCTTTGTGAGCAGCTTGCTCCCTACATCTGGCACAGAAGAACCACAGAACATCTTTTCCCTGCCCACAGCCCCTCCAGGGACCACTGAGGCAGGAAGGGAAAGAATCCCCTTGCCCCTCTCCTCCCTCTCAAGGTCAGAGCATGAGTCTCTGAGGCAGCAGAGGAGGCCTGCCCCAGGCAGTGCCAGACTGAACTCCTGAGGACGGCTTCCACTTCTCCATCTCTCTCCATCAGCTTCTAATCTGCATCTCCCTGCCCCACCCCATGGCTCCCTCCCAGCCTGACTGGGCAAGGCTTGACCTTTCAGTCCAAGCTCATGACCCATTGCCATAGCAACGAAGCCTTGGCATCATCCCCCATGACATCAGGAAGGCTTTTTATTCACTCGGCGTAACTGTTTTTCCTGAATGGTTTAAGAAGAAAGAGGAAGAGAATGGACTAAGCAGAGGTGGGAGGGAGTGAGAGGCAAAAGACAGAGAGGGAAGGAGGGACAGAGAGAGGCCAGAGAGAGCAGTCCAGGAGGGACTAGAACCCAGCCGTGGGGGATGGGCCAATAGAAAGGGCAAAGGGCAGGCGCTGGGGACAGACAGACAGACAGCATCTGGGAGGAAGGGAGGGACCACACGTGTCAGGAGATGGCTAGAGGAGCAGAGAGGCGGGGGACAAGCAAGACAGAAGGACAACGACGTGGAGAGGAAGGAAGAGGCAGGCTGTGGGACAGATGAATCCATCAATCCATCAGCACTGGTTAAACACCTACTATGTACCAAATGCCCTGCTAAGCAGGAGAGTTACAAAGACAATTGTGAAAGTGAAACAGACGTAGAAGGCAGACCAAAGGGCCAAAGAGGAGAGGCAGAAGACAGACAGGTAGAGACAGAGAGAAACCAAGCTGGCTAGAGAGGAGCAGGGACAGAGGAGGAGGAGAGAAAGACACACAGAGGAGCAGGCAGGCAGTGCAAGTGGTGGCAGGGGGAGCAGAAGGGGGGCACCCACCAGGGAGACAAGGGAACAGGGGCAGGAAGAATGGGCAGAGAAAGGTGGAGGCACGAATATTGAGGAAGCGCTGGGGAGAGGGATCGGGACAGAAAGCAGCAGAGACAGAAGGACGCGCACAGGAAGGGGAACAGAGGCAGAAGCAGAGGCCAGATGGCGGAAAGAAGGGAAGGAAGAAAGGCAAAGAACACAGAGACGGTACAGAGGAGTGACAAAGTTATCAAGGGGGCGTGGGGGTGGGATAAAAGAGTGGGGAGGAGAGGGGCAGGAAAAAACCCAGGAAAATCTGGGCTAAGAGAAAATCACCACAAGGGCCTAGAGCCTGAAAACAAAACTACAGACAGACCAGAGAGGGCTTGGCCAGAGACTCAAAGCAGAAAGACAGGTCGGGGTCTAGACCAATTGAATCCAGGCTGCATTGACACAGAACAGAGTAAAAGAACACAGGCTGACAAGGAGGCAGGTCTGGTCAGCACTTGGCTGGCCCCACGGGCCCCAGCTCAGATGGAAGGAGAGCAAAGCGGTGGTGCCTGGCACACAGTCCTGAGCCTGGACAGACAGATGGCAGGGCTGCTGGCTGGCTGGGAGAGTGGGGGAGGCTGATGATAGGGAAAGGGCCAAAGTTGGCCAGGCCACCAGAGAGAAACAGAAGGACACACATTAACTGGAACCTAGCAATCTCCCAGGGCTTATAAATAAACAGGCATGTGGGAAACTGGGATTCTTTCTCCAGGAAATAGAATTTATGTTTACAGACATCATTTTTCTTTTAAAGAATATCTTTCTTCTACTTGGTCGCTGTGTCCCCTGACTGTGTCCCTGAGTTACCCCCAGCCCCGGCCCTCTCTGACCTAGCAAATACCTTCCCTTTATTGCTCAGATGGTAGAGATTTGATCCTGGCCGAGGGGAATAGGGAGGGGGCAACTTGGATTGGGCTGTCCCTGGCCCAGGAGGGAAAGAGGAAGTGAGGCAGGTCCAGTAGTTCCCATTCCCTCCTGCTTCACAGCAGCTGCCCCAGATGTGCCCATGTATGGGCATGGAAAGAGCAGGCAGCTGGGAAGTGACAGATTCCCACCACACAGAGAACCTCTCTGGGGGGCAGGGGCAGCTGAACTGGAGACCTAGCGCAGGCCCAACATGGGAATGCCAGCTTCATTTCAAACTTGACAGCTGGAAGGAACAGCTCCCATTCTGGGGGTTGGGGGGGGGGAGAGGCAGTGATATTCCAAACTCCAGAAGGCCAAGGGTTTGAGAAAAGTGGGGTGCAGGATTCTTCCTTTCCTTGTTGCTGAATACTGGTTAGGTGGCCAGTCTTCCAACAGCCTGAAGAGGTATGTAGGATGCCCATGGAGGGTTGGAGGTGATTCAGTGCTAAACACAGGCCTTTCCTGGCCTCCTGGGCCCCAGAAACTTGAGGCTGCCTTACTCAATACTGCCTAATTAGCCTGGTTCTTATGTCCCAGTTCCAGCTCCAGGCAGAGGCGAACATGCCCCCAAAGGACCTCTTCTGAAGGAAGGTACCTGCTTCCAGGCCTTTCAGAGCAAGGTGCTTCTAGGAGATGGTGTGTGGTTCCCAGGCCCCATGAGAGAGGTAGTGACCTTTAGGAGAGGAGGAAGGAGGTGGCCATCAGGAGAATGTTTGATGGTCCTCCCCAGACCCAGTGAGAGATGATGGTCCTAAAGCCGCTGGCAGCCCCAGGAAGTCCTAGCCCTAGCCAGGATGTTCACCAGAGTTCCAGGCCCAGGCAGCAGTAGAAAGGGGAGTCCCTTTGGGCTGCCCAGCCTGGGAGGACTAATTCCTCCAAGCAGTGGGTGGACTGTCTAGTGGGCAGCCACCCCGGTCGGCTGCTACTGGTGTCCAGGTACCCTCTGGGACCTGGAAAGAAGCAAAGTCGACAGAGTCAAGGCCTGGAGGGCTCAGGTGGGCTCGCCTTTGCTGGGGATTCCCAGGCCCCGGGGCTTGCGCCCTGCACAGAGTGCAATCTCTTCCTCTTCCTCTTCCTCCTCCTCCTCCAGCTCCTCCTCCTCTTCTTCCTCTAAGTCCAGCTCTCGCTCTGGCTCTTCCTCCTCCTCCCCCTGCTTCTCCGAGCGCACAGCGGGTAGCGGACCCAGCACCTGGGCGGGGGCTGGCCGGGGGCGCGGCGGCCGAGGCGGCGGTGGCGGCTCGTCGCGTTCGGCCATGCGCTCGACGGCGCCCTCGCCCACTAGGAAGACGGTGTCCAGGACCCGCGGGGGCCCCGTCACGGGGTTGTGGTCGTAGGAGAAGACGCGCAGCCCGCGTAGTGGCCGCAGGTCGGGGAAGCCGCCCAGCTGGTTGCGGTCCACGTCGAGGATGCGCAGGCGGCCCATTCGCAGCAGCACGGTGGGGAACACCTCGAGCCGGTTGCCGTACAGCCAGAGACCGCGCAGGCCCACCATGCTGGGCAGCTCGGCAGGCAGGCCGCGCAGCCGGTTGTCGCCCAGCTGCAGGGACTGCAGCGCCGGCATGCGGAGCAGCGCGCGCGGGAAGCGCCGCACGTAGTTGCCCTCGAGCCACAGACAGCGCAGGCTCTGCAGCTGCGCGAAGTCGGCGGGCAGCCCGAGCAGCCGGTTGCTGCCCAGGTAGAGGCGGCTGAGGCGCGGCAGGCGGCACAGCGCCTCGGGCACGTGTTCCAGCTTGTTGAAGTCCAGCGCCAGGATGCGCAGCTCGCGCAGCTCCTCGATCTCGTCGGGCAGCTCGCGCAGGCCCGTGCCGCTGATGTAGAGCCTCTGCAGGCCGAGCAGGGCGCACACCGAGGCGGGCAGGCGCCGCAGCCGCCGCCCACTCAGCTCCAGGAGCTGCTCGCCGTTACTCAGCTGCTCCGCCACGTCCGACGGCAGCTCGTCCAGCGTGGACTCAGCGATGCCCATCCTGCGCTCATGGCCCCCG
>NW_027187239.1:781100-784412 GCF_028583685.1 Petaurus breviceps papuanus
TGCACTACTCACCCGGCCTGATCAATCGTGCACCCCAGACAGGGCTCAGGGTCCTTCCTCCCGCCCCGTCCCCCCTCCCAAGACTGCCCAGCGAGCTATCACCTCCTGACCTGGCTCCGTCGGGCTGCCTTCTCCTGCCCTGTGCCGGGGATTGGGCTGCCTGTCCTCTCCAGTCCTGCGAGTCGTCACCCCCTAATAGGGCTCCGGCTATCCGCCTCCCTCCCCCCCTCCACTGTCCTGAGCGGCACCCCTCTCCTCCACCCAGGGCTCAGGACACTCCCTCCCGTCCCCTACCGAACACCAGATTACCCCCACCTGTCCTAATCCTGCTTCTCAACCAGGGTTCGAGATGCCCGCTGAGCCTCCCAGTAGCCCCCCTCCGACCCGGCCCCGATGGGGCTTGTCCCCCTCGCGGCCCGATCCTGCCCTCCAGTCCCAGACTCTGGGACGGGAAGGGAGGAGCCGCCGGGCCACTCAGCTGGCCGCCGGGCGGCTCGCCGCCAGTCTCTTGATCGCCCTCCGGGACTCCCCCGCTCGCACTGTCTGACTTGGGTTCCCACAGACTCGATGCTTAGCGACCCGTCGCCATGGAAACCCCCCGACGCGGTTCCAGCTGCCAATGAGAGGGAGGGAGGAAGAGAGAGGGGCGGGAGCGAGACCAGGGAAGGGGGGCGCCCCCTCCCGAGGGCCAGCCTTGGTCCCTGGGCACCGCCTCCCTCCCAACTGAGCAGGAGGGAACTTAGACCAGAACGACCCGGGCCAACAAGTACCCCACGCCACCCTACTCAGATCTCTTCAAGCTGTGGCCTCCCTACCCACTCGCCCCTTACCATCCAACCCCGGTCTCGGCTCACCAAAATTGTCCCACGTGGCACCTTGTCCCAGTCCGTCCTCCCCACCCCCTTCCTGCCCCAATTACACCAGAGCTAAAAAATAAGACAAATTGATGAATTCTCTCTGTAATCAACGACAGCCAGATCCAGACATCGCCACAATTAACCCCTAATACTCCATAGACCATGGAAGAAATGTCTGAACTTGGAAAGACCTTAGAACGTCGAGTGGCATTTGGGAGGGACCTGAGGGCAGGGACCTTCGAAGAGAGACGGTCTCAAAAAGCTGAGGATTCGAGGCATCTTGTGCTGTAGGTAAACCACTTGGAGCTAGGTTCAAATCCTGTCACCTTAAAGGCGTGACCCTATCTGAGAAGTCAATTTACTTGTCCCTGCCTCTGGCCTCACCAAAAAAAGGAGGGAATTGTCCTTGAAAGACATTCAAACTCAACATCCCATAAGTGGCAGCGAAGGAGAGGACCTTAGAATACAGACGTTCACAGCTGCATGGGGCCTGAGAGCTTATGTTGCCCCAACTCCCTTTTTTTACAGATGAGGAAACTGAGGCTCACAGAGGATAAGCAATATATGAATGAGCACAAAGCTCTTAGGGTACAAAATGGAAAAGTGAGACATCCCTGCTGTCACAGGGGGAGACAAGAACACAAACGGAAAGTTTCAGCGTCAGGACAGATGGAAAGGCCCCATAATCCTTAGGGAACAGAGGCAAAGCAGATGGCAATTCGTTAATGTCATTTCCACTGATAAGATCGTATCAGGTTCTGCTGCTGAACCATTTGGCAGTGCCCAAGGCATTGGTAGCAAGAACTTTCTCTTCTCAGCCTTCACTAGCTGTGGTTGCAGTATCCCCAGAAGCAGGTGCCAGGCTGCAAGGGGGCAGGAGGGCTCAAGGGCTGGGCCGGAAGTAGGACTAACGACCAGATGATGCTGTCACTCCAAGGGATCTTGGACCCATCAGTGGCAGTTGGTGTTAGTGGTGTCAAGGAAAGGGGACCTCTTCTCCAGTGTGTCCTCCCATGGTTCCTGGCTGTGAGGGATGCCCTGGAACCGAGGCTAGTGGTCCAGGGTGAGGGACACTGCTCTTCCACTTCCTGTCTGTGCCTTCAGAGGCTTCAGCAAGGCTGGTTTGCCTGGTTTCTCCAAAGGAGTTGCTTCTCTGGATGGTGGCTATGGGGGGGTGGGGGGTGCCTCAATCAGAAACAGGAAAGTTTGGAAGAAAGCAGAATTGAGGGGGAAGATCATATAATTACAACCTGTCATCCATTCCTGCTCAACCTGAGCTACTCACTCCCTCTGAAAAATGAAAAGCGAGTGGAAGGGGAGGGAGCAGGGGATAGCGCTTACTCACTGGCCATAGCTCTGGAGCGCAATCTGCTGCTGAGGGGGGCTGGCAGCAGTCACAAAGTCTCAGGGAGTGAATGGGGACCAGGCCACTGAATTTAGGACTCTTTTGGCAGGAGGGCCCCTGACTCTCAGCTACAATGTCTGTGCTATAGGATTTTGCTATTCAGTCCCTCCCTCACTGGCTCCCAGTGGGTAGAGGTGATCCTGGGGCCACACAGGCTCAGGAAAAGCTTCCTATACAGCAAGGCGCTGAATATGTTCCTGAGGGAGGGTTTTCTCTCTTGCCACCATGGATAGTATGAGGCAGAGGCAGGAAGACCTAGGTCCAGATCTGACCTCTGATATTTTGGAAGCTGTGTGCCCTAACTTTCATTGTTAGGAAGATTTTTCTTATGAAATTGGCCTTACTTCCTTGGGTCAGTTGGCCCTGACTCTGCCCTTTGGGGCCAAGGCTCACAGATCTTTTCTCTCTGCCATACAACAACAGCAACCATGTTTCTGACTTTTTCCTCCAAACTAAACATACCTGGGTCTTTAACTGATTCTGGTGTGGCACAATCCCCATCCCCCTCAAGAAGCTCTCCACCTTGTCAAAGCCTTTCCTAAAATACAGTGCTTAGAACTGACCACAGTGGTTTAACCATACTGGTATACTTGCTGTTGAATCTCCACTCTCCATGCCTTTGCTTCTGCAGTCCTCCATACCTGGAATGCACTCCCTCCTTACCTCTGACTCTTGGAGTCCCTCAAGGCTCAGATCAAGCTCTGCTTTCTACAGAAAGACTTTTTCTTGTCCCTTCCTTGCTGCCCTGCCCTCCCCATGCCATCCTATGTAAGGTTAGCTGGCACCTGTTCTGTATGTGTCTTGTAAAACCTCTGTCTCTGCCTTCCATCTCTAGTAGACTGGACGCTTCTCCAATCTTAGGGACTGTCTTGTCTTATCTCTGCATCTCCAATGCTTGGCACAGAGTAAGTGCTTAATAAAGACTGATAGGTGGATGAGGGGCAGGTGACACCAGGACAATGATTTATGGGGACTGTGTCTCAAATCAGCCTAAGATAGCCAGGAGCCCTTCCTGACCCTGGTGAGCCCCCAGGACAGAGCCCTTCCTGA
>NW_027187239.1:784422-794692 GCF_028583685.1 Petaurus breviceps papuanus
ACCCTGGTGAGCCCCCAGGACAGAGCCCTTCCTGACCCTGGTGAGCCCCCAGGACAGAGCCCTTCCCAAGTCTCAGATGACAGCACCCTCAGGGATCCCTCCTCTGGACACCCAGACCCCGCCCCCAGACATGGGGCCCTTGCTCCTGCTCTGCTCTTTACTGGCCATGTCCTCTCTGTGCTTCAGTTCCCTCATCCACTAAAAGGAAAGTTACCAACTAAGGCACCTCTGCTCCTTGATGTCTGTGACCGTGTAAGAGATGCATTGTGGCACTGATTTCAGACCCTGTGCCTGCCACTCAGATGGTTTCACCTCCCTGGACTTTAGTTTCCCCATCTGTAAAATCAGGCAGTTGGGCTAGATGGTCTGTAGGGCTGGGATCCTCCAAATCTCTGATTCTGTGAGCACAACCCTTCCTTGGAGGCCCGGCTCCAAAGCCACCTCCTTCATGCAGTCTTCCCTGATCCCCCTCCCCCCAAAAACACCCAAACCACTGCTTCCAGTCGCCTTGTGCCCAGATTCCAGTTCCTCAGGTCCTGACTCCTCCCTCCCCCAATAATATGGCAGCACTTTCTGGAGGAGATGGGATCTGGGTTCAAGGATAGATGAGAACCAGCTAGGCCACAGGTTGGGAGGGGTTGGGGGGGAGGGAGAGGTTGAAACAGTTACTCTGGGGAGGAAGGGAGGATAATTATTCTCTTCTCTAGGTGCTCCTGGAGCCTAGCCCTAAGGGCTCTTCGTGGGCCCTCCTGGACAGGTTCACTGGATAGAGCTGCGGTGGGCAGTCTGTGTTCCCCTCTCTCAGCCCCATAGCCCAAGAGCTGGGGACAGAGGCCTGTCTGGCTCCTAGGCAGCAACTGCAAGGAGTGCTCACACACACACACACACACACACACACACACACACACACACACACACTCACACACATTCACACTCACAGGCTCGAGCACCATTCTTTTCCCCTCTGTTAATTCTGTACCTCTGCCTCCCACTGGGTTCGTCTCTGTGGGGGGTAAAGGTAGGATGTGCTAATGTTCTGGGCCCACTCAGGCTGCCAGCCATGAGACTAATGCTGATGAATCACCTGGGTGCCACGCAGCAGGCCCGAGGCCTTCCTAAAGCAGAACTAACCAATCCCTGCCGCCCCCAGTACAGGGCCTCCTGCTCAGTCCTTTCTCCCCCAGAAGATGGGGAGACCTAGGCCCACAGCCTCTGAGAATTAGAACCAGTAAAGCAGAGCCTTTCTCTGTGGATTACCACAAAAGCAGGCTAGATCCCTGGTCAGGAAACTGAGCTTATGTGCCGTGCCCAAGGGTCAGACCCTCTTCCCTCTCTCTCCTCATGGGAAATGTGCCAGAGACTCAAGCTCCTTTAGCCCTATATATTTGTGTCCCCCACCTCCTGCCCCCTAAATCCCCCCCACACACACACGCACACACACTGCTGGTCAACTTTCTAAATAGCCTCTCAGGGAGGATTAAGTATGTTCCCTTTCAGCAACCCACCTGCAACCAACAGTCTTAGAGAGAGTAAGTGCTTACCTATGGTCACACAGCCAGGATACACCAGAGTTGGGACTCACTCTCCAGATGTCACAGGCTCAGGAGTTGAGGACCTTGGCTTGATTATCAGCATTGCTACTTATTGTGAGACTTAGCAAGGAATTGAATCTGTCTGGGACTTAGTTTCTTCGTCAATAAAATGAGGGGGTTGGACCAGATAACTTCTGAGGTCTGTTCTAGCTCTGGAGCCTAGAAACCAATAGACTCTAGTTTGTAATTTGTCAGCGAACAATGGTGCCGTATTGAGTGGCATTTTTAACGTCTCCCCTTTTTTTTAAAAGGAAAGCAGTTTCATTATCTTGTGCCAAGTTGTGTTTGGCATTTTGATTCATACTTTTAAGAGTTAAAAAGGATGCAGCGTTCCCTTTTTTCTTTGTGAGGTGGGGAAATCTGGGTGTGGAATATGACATATGCTGTCAGACTTGGTTGACATGTTGCTTCCACCAGACTGCTTTATTTCTGTGTCTCACTATAACTATATTCAAAGTTTGAGCCCAGTCTTCCCACAGAGGACACACACACACACACACACACACACACACACACACACACAGACTTTCTTCATTTGTTTATTTATTGGATAGTAGTTAACCAGATTTATAGAAAAAAACTTTTGTAGTTACTATTTTACCATTCCATCTAAGTAAATGTCTTTGCTAAAAGTTGTATCTACTGGCTGATTGTTCATGAGAAGTACGCTAGCGGGGACTTATGAGCTAAAGTGTTCAAAAGGACAACCCAAGGGGGTTACTATTAATACTCTCTAAGGTGGGAGGTGGTTGCTGCTGTGAAGCAGGGCTAGGGTGGGGGTGGAGGCGATAATCTAGGGGGAGTTCTATAGATATTAAAATGAAAGCTATCAATCATTTTATCTAACATATGGAGAGGTATCTCAATAGGGACTAGAAAATGGGTTCTTTTTTGCACTTTTTTGCACTTTCTTATTTCTGGATCTTGTGAGTTCAGAGGGTCTGAAATCCTTTTCCCAGCCTGTATCTTGCACCCTAGGGAGTCATTTATGCCTTCTTTCTTGCCTCTTAGCTGGGCCCAATTCCCAAGATGGGGTGGGGGTGGATTTAGAGGGAAAAGCTCTTACATGATGATCCTAGGGCTCCTCAGGGGCTGCACTTGAGGACCTAGAGGCCACACTCCTGGAAATAGGAAAATTCTCCAGCCCAGGGGTAAGGTGGGGACCAGGCACCCCTAGGCACACACCTAGTATGCCCTTTGGATAATACACCACTGAATGAAGCAAGGTGGACAGGGTTTAACTGTGAGAGATAAAGCACCTAGACCCTCCCTCCACCTGCTTCCTCCCACAGGCTGAGAAGACGAGCAGTCTCATCCAGTTGTTCCCCCACCCACCCAGGCTTTCTGATGTTCAAAGTGCCTTGAGCTTGTGGGATGGTCCTGGGAGCTTAGGAGCAAGATGGCCTTCAGAAGGCAGAAGTCAAGAGCATCCCTGGATCCCCTGAGCATCTCAGCCAGGTTTCCTGAAGATTTCTGACTAGAGATTTCAACATAAAGTAGTCACTTTGGACTCCAAGATATAGCTTCCTTTAAAAAGTTCACCCACCCCCACGAAAAGAGTTCCTCTTTCTATGATATATAAGGCTGGGGTTAACAATTTTTTTAAAAATTGAAACAAAAAAGAGAATTCTACTTAATGAGATATTAATGGACACAAAAGATATTGTAAATAGTATATGTTTGATATATCTCCTCCCATCCAACCAATCTTGAGCTACAAAGTACTTTCTGTATAACAAATCTCTGACATAGGCAATGAATGCACTATTTATTCCCATTTTATAGGTGGGGAAACCAAGGCACAGAAAGGTTAAGAGACTTGCTCAGGGTCACACAGCTAATAAGCGTCAGAGCCGGGTGTTCAAGACCAGGGCTGCCCTTGCTATCCTAGGCCGCCTTTTCCCGTGAGTTCCTACACTCTACCTAAGCTCTTAGCCACTGCCTCAGAACGTGTGGAAGCTGCCAGCTGAGGTCATTCTCCTGGATCGTCCAGGTTAGAAACCAGAGCTGAGAGACGGTCTGCTTTTCACATGCTCCCAACAAGAGCAACTCAATACTCTGTCCAGTGTAGGCTATCGAAACCTGAGTCACAGTCCCCTCCCCATGACACATGAGACCAAGGGCGGGAGGCCAAGTCCGAAAGAAGAGAAGGAAACTAGTGTCCTGGAGGCACGTGGTCATACTCGCTTCTCGCCATCGCCATTGCCACCATCAGCATTCTAAATGACCATTAACATCACCCGGGACACCATGAACATGATGAATAACCTCATCTCTGCTACCAATATAATCACCAGCATCTTAACTATTACCGTGAGAGACACTTCCACCATCATCTGATTCAACCAACAAGCATTTATTTAGCACTTTCTGTATGCCGGGCACTGGGGACACAGAGGCAAATAGGAAGCAGTGTTCGAAAGAAGCCTGTGCTTTACTGGGAGAAAACACGAGATGGAGATGTATCATTATATAGGGAGGGGTTCAGAAAAGGTCACCCCTGAGATGCGCCAGAGGCGAGGAGAAAGAGCATGCCAGGCGCAGGACATAAGCTGTGCAAAGTCATGGTGGCAGGAGGTGAGAGCAGCAAACAGGCCAGCTTTCCTGGAAGGTGCCACCATCACTGCCATCATCATCATCATATTATTGTTACACGTTTCAACAACAAATATTTATTAGGTGCCTACTTTGTATAGGTTGTTTTGAGGGACTTTTTTTTTGGAGGGGCAAGGTCTGGACCTGTGATTTCATTGGCTTCAGGGACTCCAGGGGAGGCACCTTCTCCACCCTACCCTTACTACATAGGATCTTAGAGAGGCAAGGTAATTTGTCCAGTATATGTCAAAGGTGAGACTGGAACTCAGGCCTTCTGATAGCAAGGTCAGTTCATGACCATCACATTGTTAGAACTATAGACACAAAGGCCAAAGTGGAAACCAGACCTTGCCCTCGAGAAGCTTACACTCCAATAGGAAAGACCCAGTCAGTATGTTAGAGCGGGGCAGATGGCGCTGCCCAGTTTCCCAGGTGTTTTGTCTCCCTCTGTTAGAACATAAGCTCCTCATGTTTCATTTCTGGGTTTGTAGTCATAGATATGGGGCAGGAAGGCCAGCCCCATCTTTTTACAGATGAGGAAACAAACCCAGGGAAGGCTAAGTGACTGCAGGGTTTGAACCCGGGCCCTCTGGCTAGAGCTAAGCTCTCTCTTCTGTACCAGCACAGTGCTAGGCTCCTGGTGAGCCAGCACCTCCTTAGTGTTTTCTCATTCATTCTTTCTTTCTTTTAATTTGAACTGAACTTTCTACTCAGCTCTAGCCAGGGTTGAAGGGAAGTAGGCCCAAGATCAGTGTGATGACAGAATCCACAAATTGTCTCTCTCTCTCTACAATGTGTTCTTGACTTTGAAAAGTTACATGACTTGCCATAGTCATCCCTTATACAAACAGCAGGCTTGCTTATGTAGGAAAGAAACCAAGTTCAGAGTCTGGACTTCATTATGCAGAGAGGTGAAAACCATGAAGAGGGGCCTGGGGAGTCTATGGATGGGGGAGATTCATCAAACTGGGCCGGAATGGAAAGAAACAGATGCTTCCAAGGCCAGGAGAACAAGAGGGCAGAGAGGGCCAAGCACTGAGAACAGTTGTGCATCCCTGCCATGTGGAGTCAGGAGGACCAACTGTGTGTGTGTGTGTGTGTGTGTGTGTGTGTGTGTGTGTGTAGGGGGGTGGTGTCTGTGTGTGTATATGTGTGCGTGGGTGTGGGGGGTATAGATATGTGTGTGTGTGTGTGTGTGTAAATGGTAACAGCTGCTGCCTGAGACCTTGCTCACTTACTCCATCCCTGAGTGGGGGGGCAGGGCTGCCAGGAAGGAGTCTGGCAGCAGTGCTGAGGCCCAAGGGACAAAGGTGGAATGAAGGCCTCCAAGTAAAGATAAAGGAAAATATAGCACATCTCTTTTCAAAGTGCCCAGACCTCAGGGGTCTAAGGCAAGTAGGGAGGAGCTGGGGATTAGGGGCATCTAGGTGGCACAGTGGATAGAATTCCTAGCCTGGAGTCAGGAAGACTCATCTTCCCAATTTCAAATCTGGCCTCAGACACTCACTAGCTGTATGACCCTGGGCAAGTCACTTAACCCTATTTATTTTAGTTCCTCATCTATAAAATGAGATGGAGAAGGAAATGGCAAACCACTCCTGTATCTCTGTCTAGAAAACCCCAAATGAAGCCGTGAAGAATTGTATGTAACTGAAAACAACTGAACAGCATTAGAGATATGAACCTTGGTGAACAAAGACTAGACAGCTTCCTCCTGGGACAAAAGCCCTGTCTTTAGGTGGATGGATTCTTCTGGATTATTATTTCTAGAGGGAGAATAATTGTTGATGTCCAAGCTAGGACCTACAAAAGACTTTCACTTACTCCTTTGGCCCCCATGGAAGTCTCATGGTTTGTGTATATAGAGCCTTCTAAGAAATAAGTAGCCCACTCTGCTGGCACAGAATGAGAATGGGGGCCTGGTGCCCAAGGCATCTCTTAGTCTACAGATGGAGAGATGCTGCTAGGGACACTGCACTCACTCCCCACCCTCTCCAGTGCCAGAAATTAGCATCACCCTCATGCCCATCACCGTCCCCATTGCAGTCAGATTCATTCCCGACCTAGAAAGAAATCTTAGAAATCATCTGCTTCTATCCCTTCATTTTAAAGATGAGCAAAGTAAGACCCCCAGCAAGTTAAGTGGTGTGCCCAAGGTCACACAACCAGCTTATGGTATAGTTGAGACTCAAATCCAGATCTACAGAATCCTCCTTCATTGATCCCCCCCCATTATCATCACAACCGACGCCTCCATCATGACCATGACCTTCACCAGTATAGCCCATCCCCACCATCATCATCACCACCCCCACCATCACTGCTACTACTACCAGGCACGCTACCACCATCATCATGGCCCTCACGGCCATCCCCAATGTCATCACACTCTCTACCATCAATGCCACCCATCTTCTACATTGTCACCATCTCTGCCATGATCTGTCATTGCTGTCCTCATCCCCACCCCCACCATCATTCTCACCATCATCTTTAATGCTCCCAGTACTATCACCACCACCACCACCGTCACCCCTCATGTGACAGGCATTAATGATCAACTACCCTACCAGGTCATTGAGACAAACCCCCCACTATGCTAAGCAACATCTCCAGTCATTCAGCCGTCTTTTCCTCTTTCTCCCCAGGAAAATTCCCAACTACCAATTTCAAAGGAAAGGCAAGCTTTGTCAGTTGTCCTTGGTTGCTGCCCAGCTCTGGGGTGGGGGTGAGGTTACACTTCCCTTCCATTGCCCAGAGCCTCCTGCCCCACATCTTGCCCAAAGCCTACACTGTCTCCAGGTTCTGACAATGGCCAGATGAATCATATGGAGAGTGAGTAATGCAGAAATACCATCTCAGAGAGATTCAGCCTCATCTTGGGACCTGGGTAGCAGTAGCTGGTTTGTCAGCTGCATGACTGAAGCCAGTGCCCAGGCCCTCCCCCAGTCTGGGTCCAAAGTGTCAGTGGAATTTTTGGCCTGTTTCTTTCTCTAAATGTCTGGTTGTCCAGGGTAATATTCCCTGAGAGTGCCTCCCTTACCAGATGGTCAGAAAGAGAATGAGGGGAATGTTCAGAGTTGTATGTAACTCCATCTGTCTCTGGAAAACAAAGTTCTCACACTTTCTCAGCCAAGGGCTTCCTACCACACCACTGAACCTACAGGCTGTAGGCACACACCACCCCCAACCACCACCCTATCATCTTTACCCTCCCTGGTGGGAATCTTGTGTGCCCAGGAAACCAGACTTGTGTGGGCTTTTGTCATTTTCAGATGGGGAAACTGAGACCCTGCCAGGATTGAAACTATCCTTCCCTACTCCCAGTTCATCACTCTTTGCCCTATACAATGTTGCTGGTACATCACCAACCACTCAGATGGGTGGGGAGCTGCCCTTATCCCCCACTTGCTACCCACAGCATCCATCACACAGCCTTAGGGACATCAACACCTGCCAATGTGTCACCACATGTCAGGCTGACAATGTGTCACATCATTCAGAATGCCACTGTCCCATCAATGCTCTGGGCCCCCCAGTGACAGCCCACATAGGGACACTGCCATAGCAACCCCTGCCAGCCACCCCCAGACATCCGCTGGGAAGGCCCCTTTGTATTCCTGCTGAAAAGACTTAGACCTTCAGACTGTTCTCATCTCCCAGCACACTGTGGGGGCTTAATACAGGTTAATAATAATCTTTCTGTGGATGCCCCCCCACCCAAAATTTCATAAAGTACCTACAGAAATGGGTGGAAAACTCTTTGTCTGGATATACAATAGGTGCCTGCAGGAAGGACTGACTCAGTGGAGCCCAGAGCGCTGTTCTCCATAAAGTAGAGAGAGGAAAGAAAACTGTAGTCTTTTGGATGGAGCTGAACAAAGGCCCGGCCAGGGCAGCAGGCAAGCCCAGCCGGGGCGGGGGGGGGGGGGGGGGGGAGGTTGAATGTCACCCTCGGGGGCCTGAGGCCCTGTCCAAAAGAAAAACCATTATAAAAACTCACATTTCTCCAGCACTTGAAAGGCTCCACTTTTCTTTCTCCCAGTTACTTCATGCCAGCATTGGCTTTATTCTCCCCGTTTTCCAGACGAGAAAACTAAGGTCAAAGGAGGGTGGGGAGAGAGGAAGTGATACTGGCACTCTTACTGCTAGGGTCTAAATCCCCATCTCTCCAGGACCAGTATGTCTCCTTCTTTAAAATGGAAGTACAAGAGAAAAGAAAATTTTTGGAAAATAAACCCTTTCCTTGGAAGGGGTTGCCACATTTTATGGGCATGTAGCATAGGAGAGGAAGGCAGTGAGATGCTGTGGACACAACTTGGGAGCCTGAGGATTTGGGTTCAAATCTTACTACTGACACCCATGCCTGGGACCTTGGGCAAATCACTGGAAGCCCTGAGCCTCAGTTTCCTCATCTGTAAAATGAAGGAGTTAGAGCAGATGCCCCCTGAGGTCCCTACTAGGAGCCTGTGGGGTCTTGGGTAAGTCAGCCTCCCAGGGTCTCATTTTCCTCATCTTTAAAATGAAACAGAGTAGATGGTCTCTGAGGCCCCTTCTGGCTCCAGCTCTTCGACCTCCTGGAAATAAAGTAAGAAGTACTTTTTTTTGGCAGGGGGCGACGTAGGAGGAGGTAGAATTGGAAGGACTATGGCCCAGTCTTACTGAACCCAAAACAGGGAGTGTCTTGCTCAGCCTCGGGCCTCCTTTTATCCAAGCCCTTCTCCTACTGTGGAAGCCCACCCACCCTTGACATTTTGGGATAATTCTCTACAATCCCTTCAGGCTTTCTCCATGAGTGTAGGCTCTGGGATTTTTGTCAGTCTCTATCAATAATTATGTATTAAGTGGCTGCCATCTTCCCAGTGTGAGAGAGGTATTGTGGGAAAACCAAAGATGGATAAGACATGTTTCTCCTGGGCATCTGGGATCTCCTCTGGTCCCAAACAGCCCCACTGCTCAGTGATGACCTGGGTTTGCCCAACCTTTCTGCTCTGGGCCTCCCTCGTCAGTCTTCTCTAGACCTTTCCTCAGCTGCTACCACTGGCCATACTCTGGTCAGGATGGCATCTCCTGCCTGGGAACATCAGGGATCATCTCCAGTTCTACCTCCTTTATGATAACTGTGACAGAAAGAGACAGGGAACTGAAAATCAGAGGACCTGGGCTCAAATCCAGCTCTGATATTGGCCCACCTCTGTGACCGTAGGCAATCCTGGGCCTCCCTGGAGCTCAATTTTCCCATCTGTAAAATGTGAGGATTGAGTAAAAAACTGTCAAGGCCCCTTTATAGCACATCAACCTTCCCAAACCTCAGTTTCCCCCATCTGTAAAATGAGAAATTTGTAATAAAAAGGTCTCTAAGGTCCCTTTCCAGCTCATTAACTTCCTGAGGCCTCAGTTGAATCTGTAGAATGAGATCTTAGAGCACATTCTGGCCAACTCTTGCCTTAAAAATGAGGAATCCAAGGCTTAGGAATAAGGAACTGCTGCTGGGCCCACATACCCTTCCTGTTCATACCTTGTCAGGTGGTTCAGACCTGGAGACCCTGGCTTCAGGTGACTGAGTGTTCTCTTGTCACACACTCTTTGGCACATTAAATCCCCCAGCCCAGCATCCAAGGGATGATTTTAATGATAATAAATTAGACTATGGCTCACAGATCTAGCGGACTCTCCCAAAAGGGGGTAAATAAAGAAAGGTACTGAGTGTAAAATATTAATTTGATGTGGGACAGATCATTTATGACTACACACCCAAGAAATGCTAAATAGAAAAGTGTGGATTGACAGAACAGGATTTAGGGACATAGCTACTGTTACAAACTTCTGGGAGGCCAATATTTAAACCTTGTCAGAATTTATAACAACCTTGCAAGGCTGCTAATCAGGCACTTTACATTTCACCTCTGCATTGCACTGTCCAAACTCCACTCCAAGTACTTGTTTACTGGTGACACAGGGAAGTTTGGGCCAAATCTCCTATACATACCTGTCCCCTCTGATACAGAAGTGTGTGTGTGTGTGTGTGTATGAGACAGACAGAGAGAGAGAGAGAGAGAGAGAGAGAGAGAGAGAGAGAGAGA
>NW_027187239.1:794792-835166 GCF_028583685.1 Petaurus breviceps papuanus
GAGAGAGAGAGAGAGGAAGAGGGTGGGGGAAAGAGAGGTGGGGGGAGGAAAGAAACACTGCTGTCGCTGAACTCACAAACCTCTGAACCTCTTGAAATGCACAAGGTCACCTTCAAATCTGGGATGTGGGAAAACTGGGACACTAATGCAGTGCTGGTGGAGTTGTAAACTGATCCAACCACTCTGGAGAACAATTTGGTACTGTGACCAAAGGAAAAGGAAAAGGACCTATGTGTACATATGATAGCAGCTCTTTTTGTGGTGGCAAAGAATTGGACATTAAGAGGATTCCCATCAATTGGGGAGTGATTGAACAAGTTGTGTTATATAATTGTGATGGTATACTAAAGAAATGATGAGCAGGATGTTCTCAGAAAAGCCTGGAAAAGCTCACATGAACCAATGCAAAGTGAAGTGAGCAGAACCAGGAGAACACTGTATACAATAAAAGCAACATTGTAATGAGTGATGATCAACTATGAATGACTCAGTTATTCTCAGTAATACAATGATCTAAGACAGTTCTGAAGGAATTATGATGAAAAATGCTATCCGCCTCCAGAGGAAGAATTGATGGAATCTGAATGCAAATTGAAGTATGCTATTTTTGACTGAATTTTTTCATTGTTTTTTTTGCATGTTTTCTTTTTTGCAACATGTCTAATGTGGAAATGTGGTTTGTATGATTGCACATGTATGACCACATTAAATTGCTTCCCATATTAGGGAGGAAACAGAGATGGAAGGGAGAGAATTTGGAACTTAAAATTTTTTTTAAAAAATTGATTTTATATGGAACCAGAAAAAAATTATTCTTAAAAAAGTGCAGAATGGCTCAGACATGGCTAAGTAGTGATCTGAAAAAGATCTGGGGATTCTGGTGGACTATGAAGTCCCCAAGTAGTGCTGTGATAGACCACTGGGCCTGGAGTCAAAGACCTGAGCTCGAATCCAACCTCAGACACTTACTAGATAAGATTTGCCCCTGAGCAAAGCATTTAATCTCAGGATACCTCAGTTTCCTCCACTATAAAATGGGGATAATAGCACCTATATCCTAGAATCAAATGAGATAATATTTGTAAAGCATTTAACATAGTGCCCGGCACATAGTATGGACAGCTGGGTGGTACAATGGATAAAGTACCAGTCAGGTGGGCTTGTCTTCCTGAGTTCAAACCTGGCCTCAGACACCAGCTGTGTGACCCCGGACAAATCGCTTACCCCTGGTGCCTCAGTTTCCTCACCTGTAAAAAGAACTGGAGAAGGAAATGGCCAATCATTCCAGTATCTTTGGCAAGAAAACCACAAATGGGGTCATGAAGAGTTGGACACAAGTGAACAACAGCTAGCAAATAGTAGGCACTTAATAACCGCTTGTTTCCTCCCTTCCTCCCTCCCTCCCTTCCTTCCTTCCCTTATGAGTCAATCCTGCACTATGGCACCCCCAAAAGCTAATGTGATCTTCAGCTGCAACAAGAGAAGACCTGTGTCCAGCATGAGGGAGATCCATTCCCACTG
The DNA here is from genome assembly GCF_028583685.1 of Petaurus breviceps papuanus. Lineage (NCBI taxonomy): Eukaryota > Metazoa > Chordata > Mammalia > Diprotodontia > Petauridae > Petaurus > Petaurus breviceps. The sequence goes on from NW_027187239.1 coordinate 796,314, forward strand.
CCCTTAGTCCTGGTCAAACTATATTGTAGACTACAATATTAGGTTCTGGACACCACATTTTAGGAAAGATACTGAAGGAACTCTGAGGAAATAACGAACTAGGATTTTTTTGTTGAGTAATTTCAGTCACGTCCAATTCTCCATGACCTCATTTGGATTTTCTTGGCAAAGATACTGGAGTGGTTTGTCATCTCCTTCTCCAGCTCATTTTACGGATGTGGAAACTGAGGCAAACAGGGTTAAGTGACTTGCCCAAGGTCACACAGTAAGTGAGGCCAGATTTGAACTCAGGAAGATGAGTCTTCCTGATCCCAAGCCAGCTCTCTATCTACTGCACCACCTAGTTGCCCCACCAGAACTTTAGAAGGCCAGTAATGAAAGATGCTACCCACCATCAAAGAGAGGTGAATGAGAGGCCCACACTTTTGGATGTGGCCATTGTGGAAATTTATTTTGCTTGATCATGCTCCTTTCTTATATGGATCTCTCCCTCTCCCTCTCCCTCTCTCTGTCTCTCTCTGTCTCTGTCTCTTTCTCTGTCTGTCTCCATCTCTGTCTGTCTCTGACTCTCTGTTTCTCTGTCTCTCTCTCTGTCTGTCTGTCTCTGTCTCTCCCTACCTCCCCCTCCTCATTTAATGGGTGAGGAGGACATGGGAAGGGGAGAAAATAAATTTTAATTGAGTTTTTTAATTAAGCAAATCAACAAGCCAAATGGAGTGGACTGCCCCAGGGGAGATGGCCTCCCAGTCACTGGGAGATGCCAGAGTCTGTGACATTTTTGTGGGTTATGGGCCCCTTGGGCAGTGGCTGGCAAAGCCTCTGGGCCCCTTCTCAAAATCCTGTTTTTAAAGCACAACAAAGATACATAGGAGTGCAAAGGGAAGCAACAACATTGGAGTCCAGTGACCAAAGTGTTTGTCAGAGCTGAAGCTCACGGCTGTGGGCTGAGAACCTCAGCAGGACAGGCCTTGGCAGGAGGCTGAATGGCCACTTGCCTGAGACGCTGCCAGAAGGACTCTGGTTCCAGGAGCTGGACTCCCCAGCCTCGAAGGTTTTTTTCCGTTCTAAGGTTCTATGACCCTGCAAAGTCCTTTTTCAGAAAAAGGCGAGCTCAGGGAGCCAGCCCCAATGTATGAGACCTGACGGAAGCACCATTTAAGTTGGAGAGGGGTAATGGCTGATTCCTAGATAATCAGAGACTCCTAGAATGCCAGAACTGAGAGGGAGGCACCCTAGAACACGGAACACAGATTGTCTAAGATGGGAGGAATCTTAGAACACAGGACAGAGAATCTGAGAGCTCAGAGAGACCTTACAACAGAGAATGTTAGAGCTGGAAAAGACCAGCTGCCCTGGTGCTTAATAGCTGTGTGACCTCAGGCAAGACACAACCTCTCTGGGCTTCAGTTTTCTCATCTGTAAAAGGGGAACTAGATCCCTCTTGCCTTAGAACACAGGAGGACTTAGAGAGCCCCTCCAAAGGCTCCTTCTTTTCATTGCAAAGGAGGAGGGGAATGAGGCCTGGAGGGGGAAAGATGTGGACCTGGAAGGACCTTGCAAGTCCTGTAGACTGCTGGAGACAGAGCAGGATTTGAATCCAGGCCTCCAGACCTCTGAGGCCAAGTTAGCAGCATACATGTTTGTAGCCCGCTGGCTGTGTTCAGGGAAGGTCCCATGCCTGGTTCTGGGAGGGATGGACAGAAGATGATTTATTCAGGACAAGTGTCCCTGCTGTTCTGGCAGCACTCTTCTTTCAGAACATCTCCTCTCCCTCTGTCCCTTTAATCCTCAGCCCCACTGGGAGATCAAAAGAGAATCCTCCTCACCCTAAAGCACAGAGAAGGAGAAAGTTTACCAGGGGTCACACAGCGAGCTGTGGATGTCACCTCGGTTCAAATGTGTTGAGTCCCACAAGGTATGTGATGCTGTTCTGGGCAGAAGCCACGGCATCTGTTCCCTGGGGACTGCAATACCTCATTCTTCTTGGTTTCCTCTCCGGGTCCCCTGCCTGGCAGAGAGGCCTTGCTGCTCCCTGAGCTTCCAGCAGACAGGAGCAGCACAGGGAAGGCTGGTCCAGCCTGCATGTCCTTGACTCTCCTGTCTCCAGACTCCCTTCCCTGGGGAGGAGATCAGGTATCCTCCACTCAGGTGTGCTGGAAAGCTGAGTCCTGTCAGACAGCTGAGCCAGCTCTGGCTCCCCCAAGGGAGTGCCTGACGACACTGGGCATAGAGAGGGGACTTGGAGCTTCTGATCAAGGTCATTCCCCAGGGACAGTGTGGCATAGTAGACCTAGATTCAGGAGACTTAGATTCAAATTCCGATTCTGACACTTATCAGGTTATATGACCTTAGACAAGTCACTTTACCCATGTGTGGCTTATAGTTTCTGCAAAATCAATGGAAATATTTGGACTACTTGAAGGACATTTTAAAAACTCTGTGCAAATTTCTAGGGCTCTAATAATGGGAGACATTATATCCCAGTATCCTAGGTACACTAAAGGAGGATTATGTGTTGGATTTGAATCAGACTGAACTGTTGTAAGAAGAGACTAGCGCAGAGAGGTTGGCCCAGTGAAAGGGAGAGGGCCTGGGTGTAGGGGTGGGAAGAATAGCCCCAGGGGGTGCACAGTTACCCTCCTTTGGTCCTGCTCATTCAGATGGAGCTCAATCATCCTCTTTCCAAAGACTCAAAAAAAAGTTATAAACTCCATATTATTTATATTTTGCTTTAAAAACCCTATATATTAACTTTAACAAAATAATCATCAGAAATGTCTCATTTGATTTTCTGTCTCCTTCTTGCCCCTTTTTTCTCCTGCAGCCTGGATGTCATGATTGTATTTCTGCTTATCTGCATAGTCACGCGTGTTGGATTCCCCCAGTAGACTGGAAACTCGAGGGCAGGGACAGTTTCAACTTTGCCATTATATCCCTTGGTGCCTAGCAGTGCTTGGCACTCCCAAGGTCCGTGATGTCCAGATGGAGCTGTGATCCATCCCTCCTTCCATGCAGATCTCCCTATGCTACTGTCACCCCCACCCTCCACAAGCTTACCCCAAGGCATCTACCGAGGCCTTCTCCTCCACACACATCCAGGGTACCAGGAGAGTACTTGGTCCAGCCCACCCATCTTCCATCATACATTTTCCTGGTAATACCTTTACTTCCCTTTATGTTTCCTCGTTGGTTAAATGTTGTAGCTTCTCATGTCCACCGTGCTCCTTCCCCAAGGTCCTGGAGATATGTTTTATTTTTATTTATTTTGTTATATTTTATATGTTAATATTTATATAGATTTCTATATTATGTAATTCTAAATTTACTATGATCATCTGTCTACATGTTGCATCTGCCCAGTAAAATCTCAGCCCTCAAGGGCAGGGACTGTTTCCTTCTTATCATTGGCTCTTCAGTGTTTGGCATACAGCCCCTTACAGAAGAGCCTTCATACATTTTTGCTGAATTGCATTCGGTGAATTCATCTTGTGCCTGGCACTGTGCCAGGGAGTGAGGGCTACCAAGGCAATGCAAGGAGCCATCCCTGACCTAAGGGGAACTTACATTGTACCAAGGGATACAGCACACTGATGAGGGTCTACATCATTATGTGAGCACTAAGGGCTGAGGGACCTGGGGAAAGGCTTTCCCTAGGAAAGGGCACTTGAACTGAGCCTTGATGAAAGTCAGGGATTCTGAGAGATGAAAGTTAGGAAAGTATTCCAGGGATGGGGCAGAGATTGAGCAAAGACACTGGGAGAGCAGATGGAAGGTTCCCACTTCCCGTTGACTACCTGACTAGGAACAAAGCCCCTCCCCCATCCTGGGAGAGAGTACTCCTTTAAGATCAGAGGGAGTCCTGGGGCAGAGCCGAGGCAAGCAGGCTGAGGGGGAGTGCCTCCAACATGCATTGTTCCTCTATAACCTGCCTGGGTACAGGACTCCGCCAACCCCTGCCATGCCCTTCATGGAAATCTGTTCTGCTACTGCGCCCTGTCCCCTCCTCTTTTCCTTCCTTCTCAGGGACTGATCATCCTCTTGCCTCTGGCCCCTCCAGCTTCTGAGTGGTCAGCTGCCTGGGCCCAAGCTTCCTTCCCGGAGCAGCTCCCATCCCCACTCCCTCCCCTGTGCTCCCTCTCATACCCATCCAGGTCTGCCCCATCCCACTCCCACCTTCCCAATGTGCTCCCTGGAATTCCTGCTCAGTTAACAAACGGCCCTTTGAATTTTCTCTGTGCGCTCCACCCGGCCATTACTTTGTATTTCATGTGTATACATTGTTTCTTCCCAGTAAGCACCTTGAGGGCAGGTCCCATTTCTTTGTATCTAACCAGTCCAGGAGCACAGAGCCCAGACAGGTCTAGACAATACATAACTGTCTAGAGAACAGTAGGCGCAGGCTAGCTGGAACGGGGTGGAAAGGGGGTACTGCAGAATTTCCCTTCACGGTCTTTTGCCCCGGTTTGTCCAGCCAGGGGTGGACTGAGGGCTCTTTCTCATTTCTTGCAATCAGACCTCTTTGTGGTGATGTAAGCTCCATCTTCGCCATGGGGTGCTGGGAGTGCTGGGAGGCGGGGTCGGAAACCTAGGCAGCCAGTAAGACGCCACCGCCATGTGGCTTCTGGATGCCAGAGCTGACAAACTCAGGCAACCCTCAGCTCATTCCCTCTGCCCCTTTCCCAGAGACTTCCTGCCTCTTTCCTCTCTCAGGCCAAACACCCTCTGACATGCCACATGGGACTGCAGGCTGGGTGTTGGCAGCTCACCTGAGGGCCCTTCCCTAGAATCACTATCCCCACTGCAAGGGACTGTAGCTGGCACCTTGTAAGGTAGGGAGACTCCCATGCTCTGGGTGTCTGCAAGGATAGCAGAAATGTGAGGATCAGAGCTGGAGATCGTCAAGTTCAACCCCCTCATGTTACAGCCAGAGAAACTGAGGCCCAGGGGAGGGGGAGGGTCTTCCTTCTCAGTCCACATAAGAAAGGAAGGGTGAGGATATAAATGCCAGGTCCTTTGATTCCAAAGCACAAGATCGTACTGAGGTCAAGGCATCACAGCCTGAGAGCCGAAAGAGGCTGTCTGTTCCAACCCCCACCTCTTTTTACAGATGAAGACATTAAGCCCCAGAGTCACTTTCCTAAGAGCACACAGGAAGAAAAGCAAGAGAATCAGAACTGAAGCCCCTGGGACTCCAAACCCGGGAGAAGAAGATCTGGGACAAGGAGTGAGCAGCACAGGCAACTCACACACTTACTAGCTGTAAGACCTTGGGCTAGTGACGTAACCACTGTCTCCCTCAGCTTCCTCTTCTTAAAATAGTGTTGTTGTAAAATGCTATTTTTATTTGCAGCAGCAGGAATACCCCAACTTTCCACAGTCTCTAGGTATTTGTTTCCAGCATGGCAAGTCCCATGTGTTACAGTGAAGGCTAAAGCCTTTGATGATCAGGCACTCAATTCTAAAATATTGCCCAGTCTCTACAAACAAGGACCCAGCTGGGATTGACCTCGCCATTGCATGTTGAATTGACTTTTGTTGAAACTTTATCCCTTCTCCCGCCTCAAATGACACACTGGGTTAGAGGCCATCTTCCTGTGCTAACATTCTTATGCTCTCATGTCTCCATTTCTAGGGCTACATAGCAACATGGGGAAATGAACTCTGAAGCTGGAGACTCGAGAACCCAGGTTCAAGATCGGGCTCTAACATAACACTTACCAGCTTTGAGATCCTGGGAGTGTCTGTCTGTCTGTGTCTCCCTCCACCTCGCCCATATCTCTCTGTCTGTCTGTCTGTGTCTCCCTCCACCTCCCCCATATCTCTCTGTCTGTCTGTCTGTGTCTCCCTCCACCTCCCCCATATCTCTCTGTCTGTCTGTCTGTGTCTCCCTCCACCTTGCCCATATCTCTCTGTCTCTCTCTCAACATTCCTTGAGGTGGACTATTATCTCTTTATTTCCTAAGAAAAGTAGCAAGCCAGGTGCCCATTTGGGGGGGGTTGAGGAGTCAGGAGATCATGTGCCGAGCTCCTATCTTCTTCCTGGGCTGTACACAACCTGTGGGCACAGAAGAGACCGCTAGGAACAGAACACACTCTGCACCCCTTTCTGTCTGAGGCTTTCCTCTTCTGCCCCCACTTCTACGGACATTAGGTCCTAACTCTTCTCTGACCAGGGCTAGGCAAAAGAACTCTAAGGGTAAGGAAAGGAGTCTCAATAGTAGGGCCCCAGGGCCCCTTACCAGCTCAGGATGGGGCATACAGGGTAGAAAAGCCTTGAGTGTGAGGGGTGTCTCTGTAGAAGGGATCCAGAGCCGTCAGAGTTCTGCATGGAGAGAGATATCCCAGGAGAACAAGGTGGGGAGGAGCCCAGGTTTAGAGCTGGAACCCAGAGACCAGAGAGCACACCCCCCTCATTTTACAGATGGAGAAACTGAGGTCCAAAGAGAGGATGTGACATGCCCATAGGAAATAAATGCCATAGCTGGGATACCAACCCAGGTCTTCTCACTCCAAATAGGGGAGGAGTAGGTGTGGGCAGAGACAGGAAACCAGACCTGCCCACAGAAGGCATAATAGACAGGATGGCTGGAGGGCACATGGGGAGCATGGTCAGAAATTAGAAGACAGATAGGGATGAGGCAGAGTCAGAACAGAGGCAAGCCCTGGGCACCCACCTGCCCACGTGGGGGTGTGACCTCCGAAGGGTTTCAGTCGGATTGTGGTAACTCTCTATGTTATGCGGAGGGATAGGATGGTTAATCCCATAGCCTCCAGGCTGCTGGGGCTGGATTCCTCCTCTAGTCCAACCTTCCCGGTCCAGCCCCTTGGGAATATTCTCAAAGTATCTGTAGGAACAGACAAAGGCAGAGGTCCAACTTTGACCTGGAACCCAGCGGGGTGCAGTGGGGAGGGGCAGGGGGGATGGGAGGAGGGAGAGGAGAGCGAGATTAGGAGCATATTGAGGGGCCCCATTGTCAGGATGTGTAACAGCCCCCTGGAGGAGGTGGGGGGAGGGGTGGTGAGTCACAAAGAGCTCTCTGAGGCTCAAGGCTTAGGGCAGAGGGAGTCCTGGAGCCCGGGCTAATCTTGGAGCAGGGGACAAAGGGCTGGGTGGGAGCTGGCAAAGCCAGGCAGAGTCTAGGAGGCTGTTATTTCTTTCCCACTTGGGGAGATGATGAGTCCTGGGCTAGACCTTAGGGCTAAGGCTTTCCCGAGCCCAGAGAACTGGGAAGGGACAAGCAAGAGCTCGTGGGAGCAGACCAATTCCTGATTCTCTCTGGGAAAGTCCCAGCTGGGAGGGGATTCTCTAGAATCCCCTTTGTTGATAGGAGTAAAAAGTGAGGTTCAGAAAGGGCACGTGAGCAGACCTAAGTCACACAGTACTTTAGGAGAAAGGTTAGGACCAGAACTCAGATCTACTCGGTTCTGACCCAGAAGCCTTTCTCCATAATGGAACCAGGGCTTCTTTATCATATTCCCACTGGCAGTAGGGACACAGGAATTGCCATGGAAGGGAAGTGGAAGAGGAAGGCAGGGTTGCATCTCTGGCTTCTCAAGCCTAGGGAAGGATGGGGATATCCATTCAGTCCCCAGCATAGTGATGCCACTTAGGACAGTGACTCTGAGTTCCCCAATGGGTGGAGAAAGTTCACACCTTCCCCAAACTTCGTCCTTGGGAAAAATAAGAGGTGTTAAGGAGGAGAGTCCCTCTTCTTGACTCTAGGGGGGCAGGGGCAGGGAAGGATACTCAGGGATGTACAGACGTACTTGGAGGGGGAGCAGCTCACCTTTGATTGTAGGTGGTCAGAAACCTATGATCAGGGTCCGGGGGACCTCGGTTATAGCCGGGATTGTTGGTGCTGAAGCCAGAGGGCTCCTGTGATGAGAGGGGGTGGTGACAGTGTGTAAGAAGAATGGGGAGGAAGGCAATTAGGCACAGAAAGAAGAGTGAAGCACTGACCTTGGCCCCCAGAGTCTCCCGTCCCAGCAAGGCATTGGTGGTCTGGGGCATCCACTGCATGCCCTGGTACTGGCGGTGACTCATGCTGCTAGCTTCAGAGATACCAGGAGGGCCAGTGGATGTAGTCTGCAGGTCAGGGAAAGAACCCAGGATGAAAGCCTGAGGGAGGTGTCCAGGCATGGGCAGATGGGCGGAGGGGCTGTAAAGTTAGGCTTTTATGGAGGACAGGGAGGGAAGGGAAGACAGACCGATAGACAGAGGCACAGAGGCAGAGACAGACAGATACATACACAGAGAGAGAGAGACACAGAAAGATGAAAGACAGAGACTGAGACAAAGACAGAGAGGCAGAATCATAGTAGAAAGATAGGTAGAAAGACTGAGGAGTGAACAATAGAGTGTGAGTAACCCCACCCCCCTCCAGGGCACTTTGGTCTTTGTATCAGCCCAGTGCCCCCCACTCAGTTATTCAGTGCTTGTTGACTGATAGATTGAAAAGTGGTAGAAAAGAGGCAGGGGAACGGAGAGGAAGAGCGCCTGGAGAGAGGCAGCCAGGGAGGAGGTGGAAGAAAAAGGTCAGTCAGTCTGTGGGCACAGGCATACTAATGATAACTAGCATTTATACGGCGTCCTTTACAATTATTATCTCTAATTCTCAAAGCAGCCCTGGGAGGTGGTGGCTATGTATTGCCCCCATTTTAGAGAAAAAGAAACTAAGGTTTAGGATCTTGAATTTCTGAGGCCAGATTTGAGCTCAGGTCTATGTGGACTCCAAACCCTTGGATCTGTCCATGGTACCACATAGTTGCCCCCGTAGTCAGAAGAAAAGGAGGAGAGGAAGGGCAGAAAGACAAGCAGGGACGGGAAGAGGGAAATAAGACCGGCAGACAGAGGTCAGTGAAAGAAGCCTCAGAGCCAGTCCCAGGGGCTGCTTACTGGAGGAAGGACCTTCTCTTTCAGCCGGCTGAAGCCTGTCTCTCTCTCAGCACCTTTGGCCAGCACAGGTAAATACTCATCCCCCTGGAGAAAGAGGAAATGCCAGAAACCTTGAGAGCTACAGAAGCACCCCTCTCCCTCTGCCTCCTGCACCTTCCGCACACATTCCCTGTAGGAATTCTCAACACCTCCTGGGGTCATCCTCCTGCCCCAGACAAAGGGACAGCTTCCCAAGTCACTTCCCATGGTCTCCTTCCCTCCCCATCCTCTCATCCAGTTGCCCTCCTTCCCCCTTCCCCTTCCCATCTCCTTCCTCCTCTTTCTTCTCCCTTCTTACGTGTGGGGTGGTCTTGGGGCCATAATCTGCCCTGGTAGTGCTTCTACTGGGAGGAGGCAGCTGAAAGAGACCCCCGAGAGACCCAGCAGGGATATCAGGTTATCACTCTCTGGTCTAGACTGGGAGCTCTATGAGGTCAGAGCCTGGGTCTATCACTCCCTCCACTGCCCTTCTCTTCCTAGCAGAAGCAGCACTGTGACTGGTCCGTTTTGTTCTGCACAGAGCTATTGCCTCTTTCTTGCTTAGAGCTAGGGGCCCAAAGAGCCACACTGGCCTACCCACCCTCATAGAGTTTACATTCTAATGGGGAAGTGGGGAGAGCAAGGACACAGATAACCCACCAAGGTCTTAAACAAAGGAAATCGGGTTAGCTAGGTGGCACAGTGAGTAGAGCACTGGCCCTAGAGTCAGGAGGACTTGAGTTCAAATCCGGCCTCAGACACTTAGCACAAAAACTAGCTGTGCGACCTTGGGCAAGTCACTTAACCCCAATTGCAATCCCCCCCCCAAAAAAAAGGGCAAAAAAAAAAAAACAAAGGAAATCAAAGTAAGTGCCAGGCCTGGCTATTGTTTCTGTTGGTGGGTTCTCCTGTGGCCATTTGGGGACAGCCCTATTTGCTTGTTTGTTTATAGTTTTGCTTTAGTCATGGATGGGGGGGGGGGTGCCCTTGGCTTATGACAGAGGGCGAAGGGATGTTGGACACCATCTTATTTTGCAGAGGAAGAAACTGAGTCCCACAGAGGGGAAGGAACTGGTGGATCAGGAACTGGATCCCCTCCCCAACCTCACCCCTTCCCCTAAAGTGGCTTGAGAAAGATGTGTTGAATTATTCAAGGAGAGGTGGGATGGGGAGGAAAAGGATAAAGGCCAGTCCTCTCTGGGGAGGAGCAGAGGCCTGGTCTTGGGGGCAGGGTGAGAGAGAGGAGAAGGAGGAGCCTGTGGGGAAGGCCCCTCTGGGAACTTCCCAACTCAGAGCCCTGGGAATGGGCGATATAATGGGGGCTAGAGAAGGGACTGGGGAGGTGGTCTGCAATAACTCACAGGATCTCCAGGGAGGGGCTGATAGGCTATGGGATTCATGGTGGTCTGTTCTGTAAAGCCCGTCTCCTCCTTGGCACCAATTGTCTTCTTTTGAAGTAAATCTGGAAAGGACTTACATAGCATGGGCTTGCCTGGCCTCCTAGGGGCACCGGGAGGGCCCCAGGGCCACGCCACCAGTGACCAAGAAGTGCTATGTCTGGGTGGCCACCAGATGCCCTCATCCCCAACAAGGCAAATGCTTTGTTTGCCCTGCTGGGGCCATTTCAGATGGGAAAAGGGTATATCTGTCTTCTATTCCAACTCTGCTGAGGAAGCATAATCTCTCTAAGGTTTTCCTTTTCCCTCTTCTCCTCCTTCGATAGCCCAAATCCCTTTGTTGTAGTCTTGGAATCTCAGAGTGGGAAGAGAGGCCCAAGGCCTGACAAGTAGTGACCCCAGGATTTAAGCCTGGGTCCTTGTCTAACTCAGAATCCCTCCAAGACCTGGCTCAGGATTCCCTTTTACCACATGCCACGTCATTGGGCTCCCAGTCTCCAGCTGAACCCCTCCTGGGCAGGGAACCTACAGCCTGGGCTTATTTCCAGGATGGATGGGATAGCCAGGAGGGGGGGGGGGGCCTGGGCTGAGCTCTGGGGCAGCGGAGGGCCACATCTGTAGAGCTTCATACCTGGTGGGGCTGGGACTTCATGTCGGTACTTGGAAACATATTCTGAGGTCATAAACTTGGGGCCCTAAAGTACCAAAAAGGAAAAATCAGTGGGGGCACCAATTCCAGACAGCTACCTACCATCACCACTCCCAGGTCAGCCCTGGCTCTTCTCACCACCCTTCCGCCAACTCTGGTCACCCAAAAGGGACCAGAAAATGGGCTATTGAGGGTGGGGGACCAGAGTCTTGCCCGTATCTGGGGAAACTCAAGCTAGTCCCATTTCACAAACCCTCTCCCTTCCCTCAGATGCTAGTTTCCCCCAAATTCCACCATTACTGATTATTTTTTTTGCTGGAGGGTCAAGCTCCTATGGAAGGAAACAGCAGTAATCCTGTTACTGGGGGGAGGGCTGTTACTTGGCTATCAGTCATGGCTACATGAGAATGAACTAGTCTTTCTGGCCTTTCCTGGGATAGCTAGTTGGGAGCAGGTTTGAAGGAAGGGTGGGAGAACAGCCCAATTTACAATCTCCTGACATGTAGGAGGGGTTTCCTTGGACCTTACTCTGCTCTTGACCTGGCAATCCAGGATCCTGGCAGCATCGTTTTGTAGCCCATAGACCACAGAACTTACCCAGATCACTGAACCCAACCCCCGAATTTTACAGAGGCCAGAGGGAGGAAGGGGTTTGCTCAGGGTCACAAAGTCATAGAGCCTGGCTTCAAATGCACATCTTCTGACTTGAACTCCAGCACTCTAAATCTTTCTCAGTTGGGCCGAGAAACCCCTTAAGGAATCCCATAAGCTCTAGAAAAGCTACCTTTTCACCCTCATCATTATTACTAGTAAGAACAGTGAGCATTTATATGATGATAAACATGTGTTGTCTCATCTGATCCTCACAACTAGGAGGTAAGTGGCGTTATTATCCCCATTTTGCAGATGAGGAAACTGAGGCTTGAAGGAGTAAAGGGCCGTAGAGTTAGGAAGTGTCTGACCCAGGATTTAAATTTGCAGGTCTAGTGGAATATTCACAACACAGACCCCCTCTCACTGCCTGGTTTCATTCTGAGGGCCTCCTTTCTTCTCCACGAGGTCCCCTAGGAGTGGTTGCTAGGAAGCATGGTCTGAGCCCAGGCCCCAAGTTGCGGCCCTCTGACACCCACCAGCCTGAAAGGTCCTTTCCCTGCCCTGCTGGTCCTAGAAGGCAGCAGCCTGCAGCCTGAGGCACCCAACTCACATATCTGTAATTCTCCACGTCACAACTTCCTTTGCCCACAGACTGGTGGAGGACAGGCACAGTCTTGGGTTCTAATCCTGGGACGACCTGTGAGCCATGATCCTGGGTGTTGAAATGGACTTTCTTGACCTGGGAGGAGGCAAAGAAGCCGCAGTTACCCCCAGGGCAGAGCAAGGCCTACAGCCACCTGAGACCTCAGAGCAGGGTATCCTTACTTTCCCAATCAATAAAATGGGGGAATTGGCCTGGACCCCTCTGGTCCTTTCTGGCTCTGATCCCCGAGCTCTGCAGGCCTCTAGATTCCTGTGGATGAGGGCCCCTGAGAAGCTGAGGAAGGAGGACGGTTTGGGGGGTGGACTCGGGCTGCCTCCCAGAGGTACCCCGCCGACCACCCGCGTAGTAGGGGCTCAGGAAGAAGCCCAGAGAGCTCACCTCTTTGGAAGGGGAGCAGGAGTGGGTTTTCTCACGAGCATAGCCAGAGCCAGGCTGATAGACGCTCCAGGGCAGTGGGTGCCTGCCATCGGGCAGCTCCATGGGGCGGTAGCTCTGAGTAAACATTGACTGAGCGTTATCCTTAATTTGTTCTCTGTGGCAGGGCAGAAAGAGATCCAGGTTGCTGGTTAGAGATCGTGGATGATAAGCAAGGGAGAGAACCCCCCCCCCATAAATCGAGAACTGGCTGGTTCAGGTAAAGCCAGAGCCATTCCAGGCTTGACCCCACAGGGGCTTTCTGTCCTGGGATAGGGAGATCTATGGCTTGCCAGAAGCCTCCACTGTAGCCCCTCCTCCCCCATTTCCCAAGGTCCTTTCCCCTATCAATACAGAAGGCCTTAAAATTTATGTCTTTTCTCTCTCAGGAGCTAAATGAGCACCTTGCTATGGGCTGCTATTCTCCCCATTTCCCAGATGAGGAAATGGAGGCTCAGCCACCTGGCTAACAATAGCATCAGAGGAAGGATCCTAATTCATCAATCAATAAGCATTTATTAAACACCTACTATGTGCCAGATTCTGTTAAAGCACTAAAGATATAAAAAAGGCAACAGAAATTCCCTGCCCTCAAGGAGTTTGCAATCTAATGGGGCACCCATTAAGACCCCGAGCTTTTTAACTCCCAAATCCAGCTTCATAGGACTTTGAGTCAAAAGGCCTTCAGAGGTCACTGAGGGTTCCTCCTCTGTTTTAGAGGACAGGGAAGTTAACACTCAGAATGCTTCCTCCCCTAACAAGCAGGAGCGTCAGCATTTGAAATCGGATCCCTCATTCGGAGAGGAATGGTAAAAGGAGGGGGGTGAAGGCCTACCCTGCAGCAGGATTATCCAGGATGTCCAAGCTGGGCTGGTAGTTGATCATAGGTCGGTAATTTGACTGGTATCCAGCACCCTTGTGCTGACCAACTTGAGGTTTGAAGCCCTCCCGACCTGCCAGAGAGGAAGGGACATCATGCCTTGGTGAGAGGAGGCTCCCAGGGCTGACACTAGAAGCCTCAGTCCCAGAGTCCCAGAGAGGCTCTCTGGGCTGGTTCAGGGTCCGACTAAAAGAGGGCCTGTGTGTCACTGATAGGCAGAGGGCTGTTATGAAGGAGTCCAGGTGATGGTGTGGGGGTCAGTGGATAGGCTTAGGGAGCCAATGGAGACAGGCTGACTCGATCAAGGTCCTTCCCTGAGGGACGACAGAGGCCACTGATGCTGCCCCTGACTTCCAGTCCATTCCACCAACCCCATAGGACCTAGTCACAATCAGCATCTCAGTCTACCTCACCACAAAGGGTGGCCCAAGATCTTAACTTTCCTGGGCCACCTGAGACTTGGGCTCTCCTCAACTGGCCAGAGCCCACCCTTTGGGGAACAGCCATGAGTGGAGCTTTATTTCCTCAGATCAAACAAAGACATGACCCAGAGCATGACAATGAAACAAATGTGTGCAAGTTTTCTTATACCCTACTTATGTGGGCAGCTAGGCGGTGTGGCAGACAGAGTGCTGGGCCTAGAGTTAGGAAGACTCATCTTGAGTTCAAATCTGACCTCAGCTGTGTGACCCTGGGTAAGTCACTTGACCCTGTTTGCCTCAGTTTCCTCATCTGTAAAATGATCTGGAGAAGAAATTGGCAAACCATTCCAATATCTTTGCCAAGAAAACCCCAAATGGGTCATGAAGAAGCAAACAGGACTGAAAAATCAACAGTTGTATGAGTGACTTTGCCCGCTCGGTTGGCACATTATTCAGTAAGTCCAAGAAGCTCCCTCCTGGATTTGCAGAGGATGCTGCAGATGATGCTGGCTTGATCAACTTGTTGATTAGTTTTGCTGAATTGATTTCCCCTCCTTTTTCTTCTTTGTCATAAGGGGCAGCTCTCTGGGAGTGGGAAGAGGTACACCAGAGGGCGTGAGTGGGATTAAAAGCAAGATACCAACAAACTAGTAAAAAATAAACCTTGCATTCAGTTTAAGATGGGCGTGGTTCCGACCTTGCTCCTTGAAATCCTGAATGTGACCCTCATGGACATGGGCCAGGAAGGTCTGCTCCCTCTAAGCTACAGTGACCAACCAGGTCAGTGGTGGCATAACATGGAGTCCACAGGTGGAGGTGATTAGGGTGGGTGGGTCAGTCCTCCGAATGGGGTGACAAGGGCAGTGGTCCAGAGGCAACTTTTGATTGGTCATTGGGATGGGGAAAGAAGTCACGGGACCCAAGTGATGGGCTCCCAAGGACAGGACTGCTGCAGCATGAGCTGGGAAAGACCTCAGAGGCCATTGAGGCCATATTAGAGATGGGCAGAGATTGAGAGCCCAGAGATTAAATGATCTGCCAAGAGTCACAGGGACAGGATCTGGAGCCAGTTTTGACCCCAAAGCCAGCCCCCTTTCCACTCTGCCACACCGTACTGCTCTGGGTCTCAGAGTGTTAGGGTTTGGGTGGCAATGGTGCCTCTGCACAACCCAAATTCTGAAGCTCAGCCTGATGGGGGCAGAGAAGCAATGGGACAGAGCTGGGGGGATGGTGATGAGCCAAGTTCCACTGCCCCCCCCCCAATCGAAGATCTGCTTCCTGCCCTGTACCCTGAGGGGAGGACAGAGGAGATGGTGGCCTGAGGGACTGCAGAGGGAGAACCCTTACTGTAGGCTGTGCAGTAGCTGGTGGCATAGAATTTCAGGG
Organism: Petaurus breviceps papuanus; assembly: GCF_028583685.1. Lineage (NCBI taxonomy): Eukaryota > Metazoa > Chordata > Mammalia > Diprotodontia > Petauridae > Petaurus > Petaurus breviceps. Next base: position 811,635 of record NW_027187239.1, read on the forward strand.
GGTCTGCACAGCCCCCTGAACTCATCTTCACATAAGGGGAAACAACACCCAGGGGCAGTTTGCCCATCATGGTGGCAGCAGGAACTGGGCACCAGGACCACCTAGGAAAGGAGAGACATGTAACAGGTATCAACAACTGATGCTGGGCTTGCCACCTCCCACCTCTGCACCTTTGCCCTGGCAGTCCCTAATGCCTGAAATGTATTCCCTCCCTTCTATCCCTTAGAATTCCTAATTTCTTTCAAAATTCTATTCAAGCTTGACCTTAATACAAGCCTTTCCTGATCTCCCAGCTGCCAGTGCTGTCTTCCACCCCCACCCCTTTTATTTATATTTTTCTATATTTGTTAACAGACATGCTGTCTCTCCTGATAAAATAGAAGCCTTGCAAGGGCAGGGACCTTTCTTTTGTCTTTGTCTCCCCATGGGGGCGGGGAGGGGGAGAACCTAGCATAATGTATGGCATACAGAGGGACATGCTTATTGATTGATTGATCTAGCCTAATCCCTTCCTTTTACAACTGAGGAAACTGAGGCCCAGAGAAAGGATTTATTCAAGTAATGGAGCTACTCAGCAGCAGGGACAGGGTCTGAAGCTAGGTCTGCTGACTGCGAATCACTTGAGGGCAGAAACTCATTATTGCCTTTTTTTTTATACCCGGTGCTTAGCTCAGAAGCTGACATACAGTAGGTGCTTCCTAAATGCCTCTTCCCTTGGCTTTCACTGATTTCTGATTCCAAGCCCAGGGCAGGGTAGTCCACCTAGACCAATGCACTGAACCTGAAGCCAGGAGAGACCTAGGGTTGAATCTTACCCCCAGTGCAAAACTAACTGTAGACCCTGGGCCAGTCATTTCATTGCTGAGTCAGTTTTCTCATCTGTAAAATGGGTATGATCACACCTGCACTGGATACCTCACTGTGTCCTCTGCAAAAGGCGATTATAATAATCACATGGTGGAGCAGGACGGGGGCTGGCTCTGGCTGCAAAGGACTTGGGTTCAAATCTTGCCTCTGACATTTGTTACCCATGTGATTTGGGGCAAGTGATTTGACCTCTCTGGGAACGGGTTTCCTCATCTGTAATAATAGGTGAAGACTAGCCTAGATGACTTCTGATGTCCTTTCCAACTCCAAATCTATGATTCTCCCTCATGAGATTATCAGCAAAGATCAAATGAGGGGAAAAATCGGCTGAATAAATGCTTATCGATTGACTGACATCCTTACAGATATCCGCAGAAGCCTCCATTAGAGCAGGTCCCTTAGGATTTCCCATTAGAATGTGAGAACAAGTTTTTTTTTTTTCTAATTATACCCCCAGGGCTTAGCACTGTGCTTTCTTTGCAAACAGCTGGTGCTTAATAAATGCTTCATTCACTTGCCCTCAAGCCTAACTGCATGAATGGTGGCCATTAGTACTATTTTTCATCAGCTAGAATGGGTGTCCCTTCTATGTCTCTCTGGGGGGTGGGCGTAATTCTGGCCTCTGGAAGATTCTGCATACCAGCTATAGTAGTCTTCCCGCCCAAGAAAGTCTCTAAGTCAGGACTTAGGGACAGACTGGGTTAGATACCCAGGGACCAAGACATCTGGCTAACTGCAGAGGGGCACACCGCCAGAAGCCAGGCTGCCAGGTGATTGCAGGTGAGCCTCTCCTAAGGAAGGGCTGGGGGCTGGGGAGGGCAGGACACAGAAAATGGCAGAGGCCATTTTCTCCAGAACTTTGCAAAGGAGTCTCCTCAGTACTACCCTGTTAGGAAAACACAGCTACTCTTCTCCTTGTTTGACTGGTGAGGGAACTCACACTCAGAGAGGCAAGATAAACCTGCCCACAGTCAGAACTGGTAAAGTGGCATCCAATTCCAGGCCTCCAAAGTGATTTTTCATGACCTCAGACTCCCAAGGTTCCAAAATCCCCGTTGGTGCTCTCTCTAGCCCACACTATGTCGTGTTGGACGTTTGCGTTCTTGTCTCCCCCGCCCCTTGTTGGACTGGAACCTTCTTGAAGGTAGGGACTGGGTCTTCTCCATCTTTGTAGCCAGCCCAGAACCCCAGTTCCTTTAAGGTCTATTGAATTCAAGGAGCAAGTGAATGAAGGGGTAGCTGCCTGCCTTCCAGGGATTCGTGAACTAGAATGCACTTTCCTGTTGGCCTCACGGGATCTCTGGTCTCTCTCATCACTCCCATGGACCTACTTTTCCTTCTCCCATTTTCCCTCCGGCTTCTGTCCAATCTCCAGCTGCTTCTTGTCTCTAGAGATGCTTCACGGGAGGCGGTACCCAGCCCCCGTTGTCTTACCTGTGCCCTCGTGGCTCTGAGTGACAGGGAGAAGGACTCCCGAGAGGGGCTGGAGCGTCAGGGGAAGGATCTGACTTCAGCAGAAGCTGCAACCAACTGGCTGGCCCTTCCCCAGAGGAGACGGCAGGCTGGGCTGCAACAGCAACAATAAGTTGCTTGGCAACAGGAGCTTAGCAACCAGCTTCCAAACACCTCTGGAATCGGCTTCCCCTAGGGTCCAGAGTGCAGAGAGAGACAGAATGAAGGGGTCTAGATGGATGGACGGGCGAGGGGGCACATCTGCCTGGGGATGTTTGTCAAAGCAACAGCACAAACTCAATTCACTTAACTCTGGTCATTAAGCATCTACCGATTACTACAAATAAAGCCTTGTGTTGCACCCTGAGAGAGCAAACTTTAGATCAGGCTGGGTTCCAGCTCTTCTGAACTTTTTAGTCCAAAAGGGTGCTAAGATCCAAACACAGATAATGCTTATTCCCAATAACAATAATAATGACACATTAAGAGAGGAATAAAGGGCCCCGTGAAGTCTGAGGGCGTTTGTGGAGCTGCTTGAAGGAGGTTCTATTTGAGGTGGGTTTAAATGAGGGAGGGGTAGTAATTACACAGGCAAAGGAAAGGGAGGGTATTTTTTTTTGGAGGGGGGAGGGCAGGGCAATTGGGGTTAAGTGACTTGCCCAAGATCACGTGGCTAGTAAGTGTTAAGTGTCTGAGGCCGATTTGAACTCAGGTCCTCCTGACTCCAGGGCTGGTGCTCTATTCACTGCGCCACCTAGCCACCCAGGAAAATGCAAGGTGTGTTTGGCAGGAAAACGACTGCTCCCTCACATAGAAAATTAGCAGAGAAAAATTGAAATAATATGAGCAAAAGTTAGAACAGTCTTGTGAGATCAGATCAGGGAGGACACTGAAAGCCTTGCAAAGGAGTGGAGAAAACTACAGTAGACCACAAGCCTGTCCCACCCCTGCCCCCGCCAGCCTCCCCAACTGATGATTTTAATTTATTCTGCCCAGATTCATACATCTTAGTAGAACAGACATTTCCTGAGAGCAAAGATGGTATGGTTTCCTCACTTCTGGCTGGTCTCAGTGCTTGGCGCATAGTGGGTGCTTAATAAATGGATGTGAGTTGGTTGGTTGGTTGACTGGAAAGAAACCTGGATTTACTGGGTCCAAGTCCCAGTTCTGCTGTTTTCGGCTTGTGTGCCTTGGACAAGTCCCTTCCACTCTCTGGGCCTCAGTCTGCTCATCTGTAAAGTGAAGACACTTGGACTAGGTGACCTCAGAGGTCCTACCCTTCACCCCCAGTCCATCCAAGCACAGCCCTATCTCCAGATCTCAAAGCAAAGCCCACCTTCCCACCCTCAGCTGGCTCCCCAGGTAGGTGGATGGGGTCAGGTCTCTGGGCTAGGGAGCAAGCTCCTCTGGCTAAGCAGCATTTCTTTAGGAGAGAAAGAGCAGCTCCTTGATGCTGGGGACCTCTTGGGCTAAGGAGAATGCATGAGGAAATTCTGGGAACTTGTACTGGGGCTCCCAAGGCCCATCCATTTGGCACAAGGGATTCCCTCACTGACCTATGGACTCTTGGTAGCTCTGTGCTTTTTGGCTTGTGGCGACACCTCGTGGCCGACTTTCAGTGATTCGCAGAACTCTGGGGTGCAAAGCCAAATGGCTAGCTCCTCCCGACTTTTCCCAGACCAGCCCAACCCTTCCAAGGCTGCCTTGATTTTCCTTAATGGAAAAAGGGCAGATGGCTCCCACAGGAGGGACAAGCCGGCTTGTAAAGGAGGACATTGGCCGGGGAGGCCCTAGGGTCGAGCCAAGGCTCTAGGGCTTCTCTTCTGGTCCCCCTCTGCAGCTCCCCTGGGGTGGCCCCCTCTCTTCTCCGGACTCAGCTCCCTCATCCAAAGAGAGGGCTGGTCCAGATGTTCTCAAAGGCCCCTTCTTGCTCTCACAGTCTTCAAGGTTAGAAATCCTGCCCTTCTTGGTCCCCACCTCATTCCCAGACCTAATACAATCAATCAGCAAGCCCTAATTGGTCGTGATATGTGCCTGGCAATGCGCTGGAGTTGTCTAAACCAGAGAGAGCACCATCTTTTGTCAGTGACTTAGCCCTAAAGGGGTAGAGGCTGCTCATCAAAGGTGCCTTGCCCAGAGCTGGGAAGGATGACCGCCACCCTCCACAACAGGGCCTTGGCAGGCTAGAGATCTGAGCTGAATCCAATCAGCTGAAATTCATCACAGATAAATGGAAAGTCTTAGACGACTTCAAAATATCAACTTCCCAAGCCTAAGGTGAGGGAGACAGAGTCAGACAGCAGTTCTGAAAAAGATCTAGGGGTTTCAGCAAGTTCATTTTGAGTTAGCAGTGTGATGTGGCAGCCAGTCTGTTAAGCAGCATTTATTAAGCACTTACTTTATGCCAGGCATGGACAGCTAGGTGGCACCATAGTGTACAGAGCACTGGACCTGGAGTACAGTCAGGAAGACTCCTCTTCCTAAATTCAAATCCAGCCTCAGATAGTTCCTAGCTGTGTGACCCTGGGTAAGTCACTTAATTTTGTTTGCCTCAGTTTCCTCATATGTAAAATGAGCTGGAGAAGGAAATGGCAAATCACTCCAGTGTCTCTGCCAAGAAAACCCCAAATGGGGTCATGGAAAATTGGACACAACTGGGAAAATGACTTAAAACAACAACAAAGTGGAGAAGTCTGACTTGGGAGTTAGAGGATGCCCTGTTGGACATCTTCAAGCAAAGGCTGGACAGCCACTTACTGGGTCTGTAGTAGAAAGGATCCCCTCTTGGATACGGGGTGGATAGAGGCCATGAGATCTGGGCAGACTCCATGCTTGTCAGAGTCTGACTTCACCAATAAAAACCTTTCTTGAGTGTGTAGTGAACAGACCAGGTCTTAAAGCCAGAAGATCTGGGTTTGGAGTAGACCTCTGACTCTTAATAACCATGTATCATGACCCCGAGCCTCTGTTTCCTCATCTGTAACATGGTCTCACTCGCAGCTCCTACCTCAAAGGGGTTTTGTGAGGATCCAAGGTGGTGAGTGACATGTTCACACTACCTTGCCAACTTTAAGGCATTGCAAACATTTGTTATTACTGTAAAAAAATGTGCCTTATATCAGGGCTGCAGAGAGGGAAAAGGGTTCAGCCCCTGCCCTCAAGGAGCTTACCATCAGTCTAAGTCCACCAGAAAGCAGGATCTCAAGGTGTGACCTTGGGCAAGTCACTGATGTCATAGAACCTCAGTTCCCTCCTTGGGGGAAATGCTTTGTAAGTGGTGGGAGGCCCGGTCAATAGCAGTCACCGTTACTATTACCCTTTGTGCTCCAAGCCCCTCCCCCCTTCTGGGGCCTGAAAGAACAAGGGAAGGATGGCAAGCTGATAATAGCAAGGGTAATAAAGCTGAGTATCTGTTCTCCTGAAGCTAGCCAAGCCCTGTGTTTTTGTCATCGCAAGTGCCAGTCAGCATAGCTTCCCAAAATGCTTCTGTCTCAAGGCCTAGCTTGCACCCTTTACACACATCCAGCTTCGTTCACTGGTCTTTATTAATTTGCTCATTTTAATTCAACACACTTTTTATTGTGACTCTCACTTGCTAAGTACCCACTGTGTGCTCTGAGTTGGGGTCCAGAAGAGATCCAGGGTGGGAGTGAGGAAAGGCCAGGCAGCTCCACTGACCTTGCTAGTCACAGGACCTGAGGGGATGCCGGCTTAGCCCAGTGCTCCCCGAGGTGCTGAAATCTAGTAAGGAAGAGGTATAAACATGGATAACTGGAATACAAAGTATTCTGAGAAGAGCTTGGAAGGATGGCATGGTAGAGCTGGCCTGAGGGTCAAGCAGGCCCCAACCAGAGTCTGTGACCCTGAACTCTGACTCCAACCCTAACACTTATTAACTTAACCATTCAGCTCCATGGGCAATTCTCCAAGAGTGAGAACTGCAGAGCCAGTGCCAACCTCCATTGGCAGAGAATTTCCTCATTGAAGGTTCCCTCTGCCAGTGCAGTCACAGCCTGGTTGAAATCCAAGGGCACGGGAGCCTTCTAAGCACAGTGCCCTGGAGGCCAACAAAAGGGAAGGGCTTTACTGGTGGTGGGTCTTGGCATTTGAGGGGGCTTTAAAGGATAAGGAGGAATTCATCATAGGGAAGCTAAGTGGCACAGTGGATAGAACATCAGGCCTTGAATCAGGAAGCCTTCTCTTCCTGAGTTCAAATCTGGCTTCAGACAGTTCCTAGCTGTGTGACCCTGGGCAAGTCACTTAACCCTCTTCACAACTCCCTCATCTGGAAAATGAGTCAGAGAAGGAAATGACAAACCACTCCAGTATCTCTGCCAAGGAAACCCCAAATGGCATCATGAAGAGTCAGACACAACTGAAAACAACTGAACAACATTACCAAGAAATTTATCTGGAAAAGAGGGCAGAAGGCATGGCAGTACAAAGGTGTGGAGCTGGTAAAACACAGGGTGGGCCTCCAAAACAGAAGACCATCCTCCTTGGTTGTAGAATGGAGTGCACAGAGGGGAGCAGCATGAGGTAATGCTGGAGAAGCAGGGCAGCCCCTGATTAAGAAAGGCTCTGAATGGTTTCCGGGGTCTGCTAGAAGGAACAGAAGTCAGCACAGAAAGCTAGGTGTGATATAGGTCTGGTGATCATGGGCTGATAGGACCTTAGATCACTTTGTCATGGGATAAATGAATCAATAAACCCTTATCAAGCACGGGAGATACAAACAAAAGCAAGGACAACCCCTGCCCTCCAGGAGCTTACATGCTACTACAGAAAGTAGCCTAAGTCTACTAGGGAAAGGCAATATAAAAGGGAAACTGAAAGGGGAAGGAGCCACAATGAAGCTTCCAGAGAAGCCACAAAGGCTCTCAGCTGGGTGGGGAATGGGGAGGAAAGCTGTGCTGAGCCCCAATTAATTAGACACCCTGGAGCCCGTGGCCCTGCCCTCCAGTCCAAGGGCCCAAACAGAGGGGACTTAGGAGATGCCAGGACCAGGAGGGTTTGAGATTCCCAAGGATGACTTTCATGGCCTAGGAAGGCCCATAGCAGTGACTGAGATCACTGATTCCCAGCTAGAAGAGACCTCAGGTTATCAAGGCCTACCCCCTCATTTTACAAATGAGGAAACTGAGGCCCAGAGAGTTGGGGAGCCTTGCCCAAGGCCATCCCTGAGGTAAGATTTGACCCCACGGTTCCTGATTCCCAGGCAAGCTTTCTGGCCAATCCCAGTTAAACCTTGCCTTCAGCAGAAAGCCTTCCCAATTACCCTCAACTCTAACACCCCCAGATGCTGGTTCTCTCCAAGTCATCCCCTCAAGAGCTCATCTGCACAATCCCCTACTGGAGGGGGAGCTTCTTGGGGGCAGGAGCAGTCTTTGGCCTTTCTGTGTACCCCCGGAGCACAGCCTGGCTCTTCACAAATGTTTATTGACTGACTGACCAGGTCTGCATTTTCTCTCTCTTAGACTTTAAGTTTCATGAGGTCATCAATTCCATCCCCTCATTTTACAAATAGGGAAACTCAGGCCCAGAGAAGTTGAGTGAATTTCTTGAGGTCACACAGGCAGTAAGATTCAAATCCAGGTCAACCCTGACTCTGTTTTATGGCAAGTGTCTCAGAAGGAGGCCAGCCTAAAGGATTCTCTGAGGTGTGGGAGGCAGGCTTGATCCTAATGATCAGAGGGACAGAGGAATTGGTCTAATTAGAATCCCCAAAGCTCATTTCCACCCCCAGCTCCCTTCCTGAGGGGAAAGTTACACTGTGCCATTCTTTCATGGTTGCCCTGCTGGCTGTTTTTAGGGGAGTCCACAGAGAGCAACCAAGTTGATGAAGATTTTGGAAGTGGGCCCTTGAGGAAAACACTAGAGAAGCTGGGCCTAGAGTCAGGCTATGGGGAGCAAGGTGGTAGCCGAGGCTGGGTCTAGAGCCCTGTCTCTGACCCACTGGGCTGTAGGACTTTGGATAATTCCCTTCTCTCCTGATGCTGCCACTGTCCTGGGATAGACCCTCATCACCTCAGGCCTGGGCAGTTGCAGTGGTCTGCCCCAAGTCTCTCCACACTTCTATCCAGCCTTCACTCACCAGTCAATGCAGGTCCCTCTATGTCAGCCCTAGACTGAGTAAATCCCAGTGGCCCCTGTCACCTTCAGGACCAAAGCCCATCACTGCACTCCTTCCTACTGTTGACCTGAAAGTTTGGTTAAAGGAGGCAAACAGGCTAGGTGATATATAAATTCATATGGTTTATTCCCTTAAAGCTAGATGAAACTAGAAAGCTTGTACGTACAACGAGCCCAAACCCAAGTTCTGACCTCATGATACCAGCATGACAAAGTACTTTTATGTGTTTTAGGACAATCCCAGGATGTCTGTGTTCCTCAGACTTTGGGTCTCCATACATTTTTACAAAAGAAGTTTCTTGTTGGAATAAGTTTGTCATTGCAATCAGACAAGACAATTGACAAAGTGGTGTCATCTGGAAATTATGACCCCAGGATACTTGAGTTTTTCCCCATATGAAGTATGCTCCCAACATAAGAGAAATTCCACTACTCTGATTGCAGGCATCCTGTCACAAACAGGGAGAATACCCATTGTCGACCTTATCTGGTCTTTCAAGTTACTGACGTAGGAAAGGGCATTTTTACAGTGAAGCCAAGCAGTCTGATTGATTAGCCCAGGCTTTGGATCTTATTCAGGGTTGCCACTTCCTTTCCAGCCTCCTGACACCTTCCTTCCCCCAGGGATACAGCCTCCTGGCCATTCCTCCAACAAATGCCTCCAGGACCACTCTCCAGTCATCTTCACTGGCCATTCTCTGTGTCCCCCTCCTCACCACTGCCTCAGCCTCCTTCCAGTCTTGGATAATGTCCCACCTTCTTCCTGAAGTCCTTCTTTGTCCCTCTCCATCTTACTGCCTTCCCTTGGAGGGTCTCTCCAGTTTATGCCATAAATACCTGACTTTCCAGGGTAGAAGTCCTCCCCCCCCCCCCCCCCCTCTCTCTCTCTCTCTCTCTTTCTCTCTGTCTCTGTCTCTGTCTCTCTCTCCTCTCTCTCTCTCCCCCCCCCCTCTTTCTCTCCACCCCTCATTAGACTGGGAGCTCCTTGAGGGCAGGGACTCCCTGGCGTGGTCCTGAGGGTTCATTACAGCACCTAGCACACAGAGACCTCTCTTGGTAACTGCCTTTCTCTGCTCTTCTGTTTTCCGTATAATTAGGAGACCCCATTCTACGCTGCTTAGCTCCCTTCCAGCACTGACGTCTATGAGTTCAATCTCTATCTTGAATTCTCTCTGATCTTGTGTGAAGCCTCCTGCCTCCCTGCTGCCAGGACAATGGAAAATTTTTCTTTTATTCCGAGTGAGTTCATTAGGCCCACATTAGGATCCAGGAAGGCCAGACCAGGAACCAAGATTGTTGAAGATTTCAATGTGAGACTACCCGGGACTGAGATTGTTTACTGGAGGTAAAGGAGGATGAGAGAAGGGGATGGAGAGGGCAAGGCGAAGGACATGCCAGGGTGGGTTGGCTGAGGAATCCTGGTTTATAGCCTGGCAGCTCCCAGAAAAAGAAACATCTTCTCTCTGGCTTCTAGAACCATCTCTCTATTGTGCTTTCCACATCCTTTTTAGAAAACCTCGTCGGAGGGATACTTAGAGTCCAGCACTCTCATTTTACCATTGGGGAAACTGAGGCCTAGAGGGTAAGTGATTTGCCCCAGGTCATGGGACTAGCTGGGATTAAGACAGAGGAGATTAGAACTAGGGTCTCCTGTCCCACCCATTCTGACACACTTTCTCCATCACTCTGCTGCCCAGGTACTCTGTAAAAGTCACAACTTCTGTTTGCCTCAGTTTCCTCATCTGTAAAATAGGGATAATAATGCACCCACCTCTCAGGGCTGTTGACCAAATAAGGTAACATTTGTAAAGCATTTAGCACAGTGAAGGTGCTTAATAAATGTTTCTTTCTTTCCTTTGATTACCTTCCTTCTCATCTCTGCCCCCCCCCCATTCCAGGCTTTCCTATCGGGTCACCTTTTGAAGTACCATGCTACTGTGGGTACCAGCTGGGTTCTGCATTAACCAGGGTGAAACATCCTAGACTCTTCCCTTGGCATTCTATGGGAAAAGCACAATGCTCTTAGGAATATCTCAGAGCCCCCAAAGACAGAGAACCTCTTTCTTGGATCCAACCTGCATAGAACTAAGGTTCCTCAGCCCCCAAGGGAAGCAGGATATTGCCTGAGAGAGGAAGAAGGTCAAGGAGAGACAGAGACAGACAGAAACATATTCAGAGAGAGGAAAGAGAAAGGGGGAGGGAGAGATGGAAAAGGGAGAGGGAAGAGAGAGACAGACAACCCCCCTCCCCCCCCACTCAGCAATTGATCTCCCTCTCCCGGTGACTAAGGGGAAGTAGATGGATGTAGGACAGTTGACCTGGAAAGCTGCTTGGCTCCCTACTCACTTCCCTGGTCTGGGGATTGGACTGGACCCCATCTCCCAAAGTCCCTCCTCTCTCTAAATCCTAGGCAGAAAGAAGCGCTCCGGCTGCTGGTGACCCGCTTCAATGAAGCCTCTGACAACTGAAGACAGCCTGCCAAATGCCTCCTGTCATGGGGGATGATCACTCCCCTCCTCCTAGGTCAGCACCACCTGTCACTGGCACCTCCAACTTCCCATAACGCCCTCTTTGGAGGTCTAGACTGGACAGGCACCTCAAGCATTCGTTAATGGCTCCCTGTGTGGGGGCACCTTGCTAAAGGCGGAGGCTAGAATGACAAGGCCAGGCCCGGTCCTCCAGGGGCTTATGATGTGTAACTCTGGTGGATAGACCAACCCAGGAGGGGAGGACCCGAACTGCTGCCCGATCTCCAGTCCCCAGCTGGTGTTCTTGGAGGCCCTTTCCCCAGGGCAGAGAAGGAGCAGGTCTGGCCTGAAGCCTTGGAAATCTGAGAATTCTCCTCCTCGGCCTCCTGGGTAACACTGATCCCATCCTGAGATAGAGGACAATGAGCACACTTGGGGGTTAAATGAGCCCTAATCTCTTTCAGTTCTCACATTCTAGAGCCCGTGTTTTTAGGTCCCTATCAACTCTGATGTTCCACGTTCTGTGTTCTAACATCTCTTCCAGCTCTGACAGGGCCCTTCTAGTTGTGACATTCGGGGAGGATTTTTCTATCCAGGGGAGGGGGTTGAGATTGTACCTCCCTTTCTGACCCAGACTGGGGTGCAACTGTCCCTCCCATTAGCCCACAAACTCTTCCCTGCTGTTTCCAGCCAGGGTCAGCTCATGCCTCCATTAGGCAGCTTGCTGCCAACCCCACCCCACTGGATATCATTGCAGCAGGGCCACCAGATCAGCCTTAATCCTTCCGCAGCTCAAGCCTCAGGCTGCTGGGTGGGAGGCCTTGCAGGTGTTCACCCTTCCCTCCCCCTGCTCTCCTTCCACATCCACCTTCTCCTTCTCTGGCTTGTGTCCTAAGGGGCCTCCATTTGTGACATCCATGATTCTTACATCGCAAGTCTACCTTGTTCTGGGTCGCACAAAAGGAGCAGACAGTCTTCGCAGCTAAGGTTCCCCCTAGCTGCTCCCTTCAACCCAATAGGGTGAGGTGAATGTATGCCATGGTAGAGGGAGGGCCTCCTCTGCCCAGGATTCAGGGCCAAAGACCTCTCTGTTAGAGCGCGTGGCACATGTCCATTGCTCTGATCACCAATACAAGAGGGTGAGCACTTCTTTCTTTTTCTTTCTCTTTCCTTCTTTTTTTTTCTTCCTTTCCTTCCTCTCTTGCTCACTCTTTTCCTCTCTCTCTCCCTCTCTCTGTCTCTCTGCTTCCCTTTCTATCATTCTCTCTCTGTCTGTTTCTGTCTCTGTCTCTGCCTCCCTCTTTCTCATTCTCTCTCTCTCTCTCTCTCTGTTCTCTCTGTTCTCTCTCTCTCTCTCTCTCTCTGTCTCTCTCTCTCTCTCTCTCTCTGTCTCTCTCTCTCTCTCTCTCTCTCTCTCTCTGTCTCTCTCTCTCTGTCTCTCTCTCTCTCTGTCTCTCTCTCTCCTTCCTCTCTTTCATAAGTCACCTAAGGGGATGACTTTGGCCACAGGCATGGTTTCCCTCCACCTGGTGCCACTCTATCCCCATCCCTTGCAGGGGCTTTGTTCTTCACCCCGCAGGTTCTTCCTGAAAGACCAAGATTCCTCTTATTTGAGCTTCCATTTCTGGCTGTCCTGTACCTTCCCCTTTTCCTCTGGGTGAACCAGTTGATCTCACAATGGTTTAAAAATTCATGACTAGTTGCGTAAGAAGCAATAAGCCTGAGCTGAGCCAAACACCAAGATTCTAAGGCACAGCTGCAGAATCATGTTATGATGTGCCTACCTGGCAGGGTATAGAGTGTGGGAATCAGGAAGACCTAAGTTCAAACCCTACCTGATACTTGCTAGTGACATGACCCTGGACATTTAATTTCTTTGTTCCTCAGTTTCCTCATCTGTAAAGTATGGATAATAATAGAACTTATGCCCCAGAGCTGTCATGTGAACCAAATGAAATAATAAATACAGAGTGCTTAGCAGGCCTTATGGTGCCATCTAAATGCTATTGTTGCTGTTACCCGGTATAAGGGACCTGGGAATGTGCAGAGTCCAGTAACTTCCCTTTCTGACACACCACCCTCCACAGAGATGCCAAAATAATCATCTGAATTCACAGTCAATAAATATATATTTTGTACCTACTATGTGCCAGTCACTGTGCCAAGCACTGGGGAGACTAGAAGAGGCAAAAGGCAGTCAGGCCCTGCCCTCAAGGAGCTTACAATCTAATGGGACCATCTCATTCTTCTGTTCAAACATCTTCTATGGTTCCTTATTATCTATGGGAAAAAATACAGCTGCCTTAGGCAGGTATTGAATGTTCTTTCCCTCCATCTTTTGTGAGATATGTGAGGCAAAGGATCCGAAGCCTGAGGCCCTGGGTGTGAATCCAGACTCAGCAGTTTACAAGCTGTGCAGCCCTGGGGAAGGCATGAGATTTGTCTAGGCCTCCTTCCCCTCAGCTCCACAATGAGGACATTTGCACCAGCCAATGGCTACGGGCCCTTCCAGATCTAGTTTTCTCTGATCCTGCTTCTCAGGTAAGAGCCCACATTTCTCCGATGCCCTCCTGCAGACCTTTCTTCATTCCTGCAACATACTCCCTCCTTCCTGTCTGTGGATTTGGGGCTAGGAAGAACCTCACAGACCTTCTAGAGCAATTCCCTCATTCTTATTCTTGAGGACATTTCCCCAGAGAGAATCCCAAGGACAAGAAAACATAGGCCCCAAATCTGACTTACCCAAAGTCAGAAGGCAGCCCCCACCGCTGTCCATTACCCTCTGCCTCCTCCCCAGGTTGGAGCTAGGTTATAGCGGCCCTTCGAAGACAGACTAAGGAATTTCTTTGAAGCCTCTTTTCCCATGAAGTATTCCTGGATCATCGCAAGGTGAAGGTGGTCCTCCCCCCTCCCTAACTATTCTCAAATGAGACAATGTCCATAAGAAGTACTTAGCACAGTGATGAGCACATAGTAGGTGCTCTAGGAAGGCTTATTCCTTTCCCTCCCTTCCCAGGCTCTTCTTTTGGCAGCCAGCTGGAAGGTGGACCGAAGATGAGGGAGAACAATTAGGAAGCTATTACAGATTTGAGCACTGTGTGCAATTAATAGCAGCCAGACTTAGAAACGCACCAGTTATGGGCATTGGTTCTGGGCAATGGGAGAAAAGTCAGAAGTGAATCCTGAGGGCTGGAGAGGATGGGTGCACTACAGAAGCAGGGATGTACGAAGGAGGGGTGGGAGAAGGTTCTGGGCCCCGTTTTAGACAAGCTGACTTTGCGATGATGGTGGGATACACAGAGATGTCCTACAGGCAGGCAAAAGCTCAGGAGGGGTGGGGGGTGCAAATAATCCACCACCAACCTCACAGGGCTGTTGGGAGGCTTGAATGAGATCATGGTCATGATCAAAGTCTTTGTAACCTTTAAAAGGCTCTCTGAATATTAGCTGTTATGTTACATATACCCTTGGGATCCATCTGTGTTGAAACACTTGACCCTATGGAGGCAGATGAGATCAACAGAGCTAAGAACACTTCAGTAAGGGTGCTTGAAATGAAACCTGGGGATTCCAAGCATCTGGGCCATCTGGGCCATTCTGTATCATCAGCTGTCTGCTGTATTGAGAGGGGATGGCTTGGGGTGGGATATTGGGGAATAGTTTAAGCAAAAGTTCCCGGGCAGAAATCATAATAGTTGCTTATTTCTATGCCATCTTATGGCTGTCAAAGAAATCTCTTCTTGACCAAAATCTCAAGAGGTGATTATGCAGGTGAAATCATCTCTATTTCACAGAAGAAACTAATGCCCAGAGAGGTCAACTGATAAGCAGATCTCTCAGCTCTAAGGCCATCTCTCCATCCACTCATGGCCTAGGGAAGGGACAGGAAGGAGGATAACCAGACTGAAGCAAGAGATCCTCCCCCTCCTCCAAAACCCATCCACCACTCTTCAAAAATTGCCTGCGCGACTACCTGAAGAAATAGTCAGTGCTTAAGGCCGGGGCCCTGCTAACATAATAAAAATGACAGTGCTTACCCAGGTTAATTTGCAGTTTTAATGCTATGCCAATCAAACTATCCAAGAAGCACTTTTCAGAACTCAATAAAATCATGAAATTCATTGGAAAAATAAAAGGTCAAGAATATCCAGTGAAATAATGAAAAGCAGTGGAGATGAATGGGGAAATAGATCTTCCAGACCTCAAACTATACTAGAAAGTAGCAGTCATCAAAACCATTTGGCACCGGTTAAAGAATAGAGGGATAGATCAATAAAGCAAGATAATCAAGGGACAATCAGAAATAATGGAACCCCATAACCCAGTGTTTGACAAACCAGAAAACATAAATTACTTAGGAAAGAACTCCCTATTTGATTAAAAAAAAGTGCCAGAACAACTGGAAAGTAGGCTGGCAGAAATTAGGCTGCTCCATGGAGGAGCTGGAAAGTTGGGAGACCTCTCTGACGGAAGGCTTGGGGAAGACTTAGTGTCCCACCTTCCAGCCCCCCAAGCAGAGGGGAGAAAACGTGTCAGTATCAAAAACTGAATCCAGCTAAATGATGATGAGATTTCAGGTGATCAGCTTGTCTTGCTGATGGAAAATGGAGTTTGGGGCATGTCAAGTTAAAAATGTCTGCTGGACATCTAGTTTTAAATGTCTAATGGTCCGAGGTTTGCATTCGGAGGTTAGGAAAAAAACTATAAGCAGATCTGAGAATCATCAGCATACAGACGACTGAAACCACAGGAGTTGGGTAAGACCGCCAAGTGAAGTGGGATAGGGGGAGAAGAGAGCCCAGGACAGAACCCTAAGGGACCCCTATGGTTAGAGGGTGGTATCTGGAGGAAGATCCAGCAAAGGAGACATAGGAAGATAAGTCAGAGAGGGAGGAGGAGAACCAGGTGAAAGAGGTGTCACAGAAACACAGAGAAAAAAGGGTATTAGGGAGGAGAGGTTGATGGATAAGGTCAAAACCTTCAGAGAAGGCAAGAGTGATAAGGGAGGGTTGATAAAAAGCCATTAGATCTGGCGATTGAGAGGACACTGGTAACTTTGGAGAGAGCAGTTGGGGTTGAGTGATGAGGCTGAAGTCAGACTGCAGAGTTAAAAGGAAAAAGGAGTGAGAGGGAAAGAAAAAGAAGTATTGATCACAGATCATAGGCAGGCTTCAGGAGCATCAGCCATAAAAGAGAGAAGAGAACCAGCATTGTAACTACTGGGATCGATCAGAACAACCAAAGGTGTTTGAGGGAGGGGGGGACAAAGAGCTGTTTGCAGGTAGTAGGGAAACAGCCAGTAGACAAAGAGAGACTAGAAATGAATGAGTGAGGATAGGAGAGGGGCCAGTCTGCTGGAGAAGATGGGACAGAATGAGATCACACGGGCATTGAAGGGGTTTGCCATGGTACCTCTTCAGGGGTGAAAGCATCTGGGGGATGTGAAATATGGAGAAAAGGTGGCTTACTTTGGTGGATATACCAGCCATTCATGATGGTCACTTGGGTAATCAGCCTTTTGTAGGAGCTGAGCAGTTCATGGGAAGCTAAGTATCACCCCTCCCTCATGCCCGCCCCACCTTGAGAGTGACCATGAAAAGTGGTGTTGATCCTGGGCCCCTGAAGTATTGCATGCCTAGACTGCCAATGTTGGTAGTGGAGGCCATAGATGATTCTAGCCGATATCCCCCTTGGACAATGATGAAGGAAAGAGCAAGGACCTAGCTATAGCCCCCCATCTTGCTCCCCGGAAGGCAGGAATCCAAGTTTCCCTTGGAAAAGGGTGAAGCAGATCCCAGATTGGATACCCACAGTGCCAAACATAAGCCAACCATATCTATATATTTAGCCAGCAACCACACATATTTCTTACACCTACTTCTTTCAGAGGAAATCAATCAACAGACACTTAAGGCCTGGGGTCCAAAGAAAGGAAAGGATAGCTCTTGTCCACAAGCAGCTCCCATCTGAAGAGGGGAGCCAACATGCAAGTGACCAGGAAATGAAGGTGCTTCAGAGGAAAGGGCGCCAGTGGCTGGGGAGACCAGTACAGGCCTACAGCGGAAGGCATCCTCAGCCTTTCAGTCTCTCAGGTCCGTAGCCCCAGTTTTGACCTTGAGCCCTCACCTGCCCCTTCCACACCTGTGGACTCCTTTTTCTGTTCTCATGGCTGCCATTTTAATTCAGGCCCTCCTAGCTCCTTTTCTGGACCTCTCTGCAGTGGCCTCCAAATTGGTCTTCCTGCTTTAAGCTCCTCTCCACTCCAAGGCAATGCCCACTCCACACAGCCGACAGTCACTCCCTACTGAGGAACTCCAATGGTTTCCCCTAGGATAAAATAGAAATCCTTCTGCTTGACTCTGAAAGCCCTCCACCACCCAGCTGTGACGTCGATGGTCAGTGACCTTCAAGCATCCTCTAGCTTGGCAGGCCAGGTCTTATCTCTGTTCTTCTCCTGCAGTAATCCCATAGTCTTTCCTGGTGCCTTTGTCCATCCCTCAAGTCTGGAATTCACTCCCCACCCCCCACCTCCCCTTCCTTGGGTTTCTGCCTTTAAGATGCAGGTGAGACCTCTATCAGATTGCTTGCTGTCCTGGGGAGGGGAATGAGAGGAAGAGAGGGAGAAAAAATGGGAACTCAAAAATCTTATAAAAAAAATAAATGTTGGAAATTGTCTTTACATGTAATTGGAGAAAGTAAAATACTATTTATGTAAAAGCTTCTTTAGTGTGAGCTTTTGCAAGTGCAGACAGATAGCAGCATCGCTCAAAGTAAACTTTGCTCATGAAGCAATAAACCATGACCTTCCTGACCCCCCCAGATGCAGGCTAGGCACCTTCTTCTACTCAAGCCTTTGCTGATCTCCCTCTCCCTTCCTCCCAAACTTGTATGTCCATGCCATTTAACCTATATCTGTTCTGTGGATAATGTTATTCCGTCATTTTCAGTAGTGTCTGACTCTCCATGACCCCATCTGGCACTTTCTTGTCAAAGATCTTAGTGTTTTGTCATTTCCTTCTCCAGCTCATTTTACAGATGAGGAAACTGAGGCAAACGGGGTGAAGTGACTTGTCCAGGGTCACACAACTGAGGCTGGATTTAATTCAGGAAGAGGAGTCTTCCTGTCTCTAGATTCCCTGACATCGGGCACTCTGTGCACTGTGGCACCACCTAGCTGTAGATAAATACATAGTGTCTCTCCTGATGGACTCTACAATAGTAGGGACTGTTTCATTCTTTCTGTTTATATCCTTCCGGACTAGGATAGTTCCAGTATACAATAAGTGCTTAATACATGCTTGTTGATTGACTGACTGAAGGAAGTAGTCAGAGTGAAGGTGGGAGCCCAGCCCGCACAGATAACACACAAAGAACAGCTCCTCTGTTTCATTCCCATCACTTCCTTTTCAGGGTGCTGAGGAGGCTGTGCTGTTCAGTGCCAGAAGCTGGAAAACGTCTCTCCTTTTGTTCTCTCCTGAAACCCTTCACCCTTCACCAGGCTCTGTGGTGGCAGCGCCTGCCCTGCCTGGCAGGGTCAGGAATCCCACCTCATTCTCCTCCAAGTCACAGCACTGGGTTCTTTTAACATCTTGGGCTTCTGGGGAGCCTGGGCACAGCATCAGAAAGGCCCAGATTGGACTTATTAAGCCTATCTCCTGATGCCTGTGGGCACACACACCAGGGGAGCTAAGCTCCTTTGCAAACGGCTCAGGCTCCCAGGGAAAGGGAGACATCTACTTGTTGGCAAAGGGCCAGGCTCAGAATCTCAGAATCTGTCACAAAAGTTTTCAGCTCAATCCTCATGCCTCAGTGACCAATTTTTTTCATTAATCTAAGTTTTATTGTTGACTTTTGTTTTTATTCCACAATGGTCTATACACACACACACGCACACACAACCTCTCCCTTACAACAAAAACATTTAAGCAAAACCACTGACATCCCACATACCATATTCTCCATTCCTAGTTTCCCACCTCCATGGTTTTCCATTCAAACTTCTCCATGCATCTAGAGGTTGTTTATGAATAGACAAGTTTCAATGCCTTTGACCATGGCAGAGGGTAAAGAGAGCTGATTGGGCCTTCGGTCAAGATGGAGGGTCCAGCCTGGCCTAGACCACACAAGGGCCCCTGGACCCTGGGGCATTCCCCGTGAGGGCCCAGTCATGTTCCTGAATCCTGAGAGTAGGATCTGGTACAAAAGCAGGGAACTGGCCTCACTGGGGCAATTGTGCATGCTGCTTTCTTAAAGCCATTTCTTTGACTCTGGGTCACTTCCCAACAGTCTTCCCAAGTCTCTCTAAACTCCATTGTTCCTATGATGCAATGACATTCCCTGTTTATCCATCACATTGGTTTAGCCTTTCCTCAGTCAATGGAGAGCCATTTTATTTCCAGTTTTTTGCTACCACAAAAAGTACTGCTATAAATATTTTGTTAAATATAGAACCTTTCTATCTCAGTGACCTTTTTTTTTCTTCGAGAAAGATTCAATTCAATTCTCTAACCATGTATCAAATTGCTGCTACTGGCAGAGTACTGGGTGCTGGGCACATGAAGACAAAACCAAGGGGTCTTGGCCCTGAAGGATCTGCTATTCTGTGGAGGAAGAGGGGATACAAAATGCATACAGTTGAGTCAATTCAATAGAAACAGAATCGATAAAGGGGAGGAGGGGAAACAGGATTCAATCAATCAATCAACATTGATCTTTTTTTATGTTGTTGTCCACTTGGAAGTGAAGGTGACACATTTGTGGATTGTAAATTAATAAGAAATATTCATGTAAGGAAATCCAGGACCACAAGAAGCATTTGGGGGAGCGTTTGGTAGGGAGGTCAGAAGAGGAGCCAGGAGGGCTCTGGCCATGGGGGCATGCTCCAGCCCCATTGGGAAGGAGTCAGCTGGGGGGTCTGAGAAACTGCTCACAGCCCTGGCATGGAAGCCAGACATTCTGGTGATGGAGATGAAGAGAGTCTCAGTGCAGCTAGATTGAGGCAAGAACACCTAGCCATAGGGGTGACTCACCTAGGCCAGGGTCATTCTGGCTATCTCTGGAGAATGGGCCCAGCAATAAACCCAACAGAAGAAAGACCAGTGATTGTATGGGGGGGCGGAGCCAAGATGGCAGAGTAGAAGCACGACCCTTCAGCTCCGGCTTCCACCCTCCCCAATCCATGTAAAAAGGGGACTCTAAACAAACTTTGGAGCTGCAGGACCCACAAAATGACACAGAGAAGCTAACCTCCCTCTGAGAGCAGTCCAGCAGGCCGGCAGGAATCGGCCAGCGCAACACTCTGGGAACCGAGCCCAGCACTGCCCCGAGGCTTTAGCCCCAGGGCGGGCCTGACCAGCCGCCAGCCAGAGGGACTCCAGATCAGCAGCAGCTGTGGCCTTTTCCAGATTTATCAATACATAGATGTGAAGGACAAAGTGAGAGGCCAGTGCATTCTGGACTTTGGGACCCAGCAAGTGGGAGTGCGTGGCTTTTACCCCCGGGGCGAGAAACCTCTGAGACGCTGGCACAGCCTGCCAGCGCCACCTGGCGGCTTCAGCTCCTGGCCTGCAGAGTGTAGGGGGACCAAGCACCAGTCTGAGGGGTCATCGCTCTTATTTTAACCTGCTTGGATCTGGATTGCGGTCTAGGGTGGAGGTCCTGGGGTGTGTGTCCAGCTTGCCAGAGCTTGTGGAGACCTCAGAGAGGGCACCCATCTAATACCTTCGGCAGCTGAGAAAACCCTAGCGTTTGGGACGAAAACTCCCCTGTCTAGTGGCAGAGTCCTACTGTGGCAAAAAGCCCAAAAGTCAAATCATTGAGTGGCAAAATGATCAGGCAAAGGAAACAAAGCAGACAGAAGATTCCAACGTTACACTCCTATTTTGGGGATAAGAAGGAGCAAGGCATGGAACAGGAGGAAATCAGTGAAGTCAGAACTCCTGCACCAAAAGCTTCAAAGGAAAATACAAGCTGGTTACAGGCCATAGAGGACCTTAAGAAGCAGATAAGAGAAGTGGAGGAAAAATTGGGAAGAGAAATGAGAACAATGCAAGAAAATTATGAAATGAGAGTCAACAGCCTGACTGAAGAAAATAATACCTTAAAAAACAGACTGACTCAAATGGCAAAGGAGGCTCAAAAAGGCAATGAGGAGAAGAATGCCTTAAAAAGCCAAATTTGCCAGATGGAAAAAGAATCTCAAAAGCTCACTGAGGAGAATCATTGGTTCAGAATTAGATTGGAGCAAATGGAAGCTAATGACTTTATGAGAAATCAAGATGCTGTTAAACAGATCCAAACAAATGAAAGAATAGAAGGCAATGTGAAATATCTCATGGGAAAAACCACTGACCTGGAAAATAGATCCAGGAGAGATAATTTAAAAATTATTGGACTGCCTGAGAGCCATGACCAAAGTAAGAGCCTGGAAAGCACCCTCCAGGAAGTTCTCAAAGAAAACTGCCCTGATGTTTTAGAACGAGAGGGCAAAATAGAGGTTGAAAGACTCCACCGATCACCTCCTGAAAAAGATCCCAAAAAGAAAACTCCTAGGAATATTATAGCCAGGTTCCAGAATTCCCAGATTAAGGAGAGAATATTACAAGCAGCCAGGAAGAAACAATTTGAATATTGTGGAAACACAATCAGGATAACCCAGGATCTGGCAGCTTCTACACTGCTTGGAATGTGATATTCCGGAGGTCAAGGGAGCTGGGATTAAAACCAAGAGTCACCTACCCAGCAAAACTGAGTATCATGTTTCAGGGGAAAATATGGTCATTCAGTGGAATACAGGACTTTCAAGCATTCTTGCTGAAAAAACCAGAGTTGAATAGAAAATTTGACATTCAGATACAAGAAGCAAGAGAAGCATGAGAAGGTAAACAGGGAAAAGAAATCATAAGGAACTTATCAAAGTTGAACTATTTTTTTTAAGCAATTGGGGTTGAGTGGCTTGCTCGGGGTTGCACGGCCGGTTGTTTTTTCTGGGTGTGGTGCTGGGTGTCTGGGCCCGGATTTGATCTGGGTCGTCCCGGCACTGGGGCCGGTGCTCTTGCTTGCTGAGCCACCTGGCCAAAGTTGAACTATTAACATTCCTACATGGAAAAACAATAATTGTAACTTATGAAACTTTTCTCAGTAGTTGAAGGGTTTAGAAATATATATATATATTATACATATATCTCTTTATATGAGGGTATGCGGGCATATGAATACATATGTGAATGTGTGTATATACGTTTACAGGTATACATAGATAGAGGGCACGGGACCAATTTAACAGGAAGGGATGATACTTAAAAGGTGAAATTAAGAGATGAGAGGAATATAATGAGAGGAGATGGGGAGAGACAGAGTGGGGCAACTATCTCATACAGAAGAGGCAAGGGAAAATGGTTACAATGGAGGGGAAGAATAGGAAGGCAAAAAGGAATGGGTCAACCTTATTCCTATTGAATCTGGCTTGAGGAGGGAGGGAAATACACACTAAATAGGGGATCTCACCCTCCAGGAGAATAGGGGGGGAAGGGGATGTGAGGGGGGATGATGGAAGGGAGGGCAGGCTGGGGGGGGAGGGAAGTTGGAAGCACCCACTTTTGAAAAGGGACAGGATCAAAGTAGAGAATAGAACAAATGGGAGGTGGGATAGGAGGGAGGGAAATATAGTCAGTCTTCTACAATACATCTACTATGTTATTGTTTTGCATTAGCCGCACATGTACAACCTATACTGAACTGCTTGTCTCCCCAGTGGGGGTGGGTGTCAGGGGGGGGAGGGAATGAATCTGGAATTGAAAGTTTTAAAATCAAATATTCAAATATATGTATATATATATATGTGTGTGTGTGTGTATACTATTATTAATACCATCTTACATGTTATTAAAAAAAAAAAGATATACAGGCACTGAGGCATAGAGATCCACTGGAAAAGTTGAAATGGGTATGGGAGAAAATATGGGAGAGAGCAGATCGGAGGTGGGGATATCCTGTGGGACTGCTCTTTTGGGGGGATGGGTGGGGGAAAAATGGGGAGAAAATTTGTAACTCAAAATCTGGCGGAAACGAATGATGTAAATCAGAAGTTAATAAAGCATTAAAAAAAAAAAAGAAGACCAGCTCAAGAGTCTGAATTTAGGGTTATCTCAGTTCACCCAATGGGGTGTTTGGTTGTAAGTAGGTATCTCTAATAACCTGGTTAAAGTGCAAGTCTTTTGATTACTGAAATATATGGCAAGCAAGTCTGGGCCCAAAGATGAGATACAAGAAGGCACCTTTGTACAAAGAACATGCCTTCAGACCTTTAAAATATGGTGGTTTAGCTTTGCTGAGTTTCCTCCCCCCATTCTTTGGTAAAAGGCACAGGCCTCTGGGGAGGGCTGGGGAAGTGACACAGTGGGATTGGGCTGATGGGAAAACAAGAGAGAGTAATAACTTATTTTAAAAAGAAATTATATACAGTAATATGTACAGCACTGCACTGGGTCTCTGAGATGCCTAGAACTGCTATGCCCTGAGAGAGCAAGACAGAAACAGAGAAACACATTCAGAGAGAGACAGAGAGAGAGGGGGAGAGACACACACCCACACACAGACACATGCAGAGAGAGAG
>NW_027187239.1:835176-854858 GCF_028583685.1 Petaurus breviceps papuanus
GAGAAAGAGAGACAGAGGGAGGGAAAGAGAGAGGGAGGAGAGAGAGACAGAGAGAGGGAGGGAAAGAGAGAGGGAAGAGAGAGACAGAGAGAAAGAGAGACAGAGGGAGGGAAAGAGAGAGGGAGGAGAGAGATGAGGCCGCCTACAAAGTCCTTACACTGTACAAAATGCTCTTACCTGGAGGAGGAAGACAGCACATGAAGGGAGGGCAGCTTGCACCCTCGAAGGCCCAGAGTAGGTGAAGGAAAAGAGAGAAATAATTTACAAGTTAAAGGAAATCCTTACCAGGCTTTAGGGCTCCTTGGTGCTGCTCATTAACTGACCAGCAGAGGCTGGGCTGAGCTGTGGTGGGGGTGCCCACTGGAAGGAGTTTGCACTGGTTGGGGGAAAACTCCTGGCAAGTAGAGCCTGTTCCGTTTTGGGATGGTTACTCTGAGAAACATAGAGCCTAGCACTGGGCTTTGAGTGCAATAGGCAATGAGAAATATTTGCTGAAATGAATTAAACTGGATTGAACAGCAGAGAGGCCTGTGGAACCAGCAGAAGGCCCCGGTCTGAGACTGGGCTCTCTCTGCTGCTCACTAGTTGTGTGGCCATGAGGAAGGGAGGAAGCATTATACAGGACCTACTAGGGGCCAAGTGCCCTGCTACAGGCTTTACAGATATTATCTCATAAGCAAGTCACCTTTTCTTTCTGGTCTTCCTCTTCCTCATCTGTGAAACGAGGGAGTTGGAATGAATTAACTCTCAGGTGGTTCCAGCTCTGACATTCTGGGTCCCAAGGTCCTTCCTAGCTCTGACATTTCAGGAGCCTGTGAACTTGGTTTAAAAAATATTTTGATAACTGAATTTTAATATAATTGTTTTCCCTTGTCATCCTGTGTATTTTATCTTGTGCGTATAAAAACGTGATTCTGAGCAGGGGCTTTTTGGCTTCCCCAGTCTGCCTGACAATGGGGTCCAGGACACAAAGAAAGTCAATGGGCTCCTAGTCTCAGGCCTCACTTCACTCCCTCCGACTTTCTTTATTCTAAGGGCCCTTCCAGCTCTGGAGTTCTACAGCATGATTCTGTGGTTCTGTTGTCCTAAGCATTTCTTTCTCCAAAAAGATAAACTCACCTACTTTCCCCAGCCCTGAAGCTTCATTCAGCCCAACCGTTCCTCTGCTTTGGCCAGGGCAGAGCCGGGCCTGGGCCCTGTGAGCACGGGAGGAAGGCCCAGTGAGGAGCTGCTTCTGTGTAACTTTATCACAAGAGAGGCAGGTGTTCTGATTATCCCCATCTCACAGATGAGAAAACTGAGGAAAGGGAAGTGATTTGCCCAGGATCACCCAAATAGTAAGTGTCTGAGTCAGGATTTTAACTCAGGTTGTCCTGAATCCAAGTCCAGTGCTCTGTTCCTAGTAAAGGAGCACTTACATAGCCAGGCTGTTCCTCTGTCTATCAATAGCGTGTCTAGTAGGAGGAGGAGGAGGAGGAGGAGGAGGAGTGGTGGTGGTAGTAGTAATGATGGTGGTAATAGTAATGGTAGTAGTAGCAGTAGTAGTAGGACCCAATAAGACTTGTGCCATTCAACAGCCTTGGGGTGCCACTTCCCCCAGGAAAAGAGGGGGCCTCCCTAGAGGAAGCACAGTCCCTTGCATTTACAAAGTGTCTTACAAAACACTTCGTGTCCTCCAAATGATCCTGTGCAACAGAATGGGTGAGTGCCATTTGTCCCCATTCTACAAACGAACTTAAGACACAAAGTTAAGAGACTTGTCCAAGGTCTACATAGCTATAGGATCCCCCTGTTGAACAACAGATTTGCTGAACAAGTAATGCTACCCAGGGGTGTGTAGGAAAGGGTAGAAACAGATGGTTTGGCCAAAAATCATGATTATTTCCCTATTTCAAATGTCTGGGAGCGGGTCTGACAGTGCATGTGAATAGGGGCATCCAGCCCCTGTGTATACTTTCCCATTTATTCAGCATGTATGTTGGGTTATAACAACACACCTATTGTGGGCAAGGCACAAGAGACCAGAAGACGAGATGCTCAATAGTCCCTGCCCTCGAGAAGTTTCCACGCTCTACCTAACAGATCTTTGCTGACCTGAATTAGAACTCAGCTCTGTAAGGGTTTCCCCACACATCTGCTCCCATTCCTGCTTTATTTCATCCTTCATCCAAACTGAGAATATCAACCACCCTCCCCCCAAGACACACATACACACACACACACACACACACACACACACACACACCCTCAAATGAATTCTCTAGGATAACACAGGACAACAGAACCTTCCCGTGGTTGGATCTCTTCAGGTCTCTTCCCCTTCTTAGGAGTCTGAGCCCCCATCAATGGTGGAGCTGAGGGTGGGGTCCACAGAACTTCAGAATTGAAAGGAAGCCCAAAGGTCATCTGGCTTATCCCATACCTGAACACGATTCCCCTTTCCAACACCTCTGATGAGTGCCCTCCAGCCTTTGCTTGCACACTTCCAGTGAGAGGAAACTATTATCCAAACAGGGTCTCCTCTGTGCCAGACACTGTTCTAAGTGTTGGGGATGGAATTAATAAGAAGACAATCCCTCCAGTTAAGGAGCTTACAATTTAATGGGAGGAGATTTTGTAAGGTAAGCCCCAGTACATTGGGCCGCATCTCTATGGTGAAGAAACTTTCCCTTACAGGAAACATAAAGGCGCCTCTCTGCAATAGGCCCCCTCTCTGGTCTCCAGCCTTTCCAAGGTCCCTAAAAGAGGTTTGTTAGATCTTTCCTCTGGCCAGGTGACTAGAATTCCTCAGGGGCTTGGCTAAGTGACCTCTCAATATCTCTGTCCCAATCTTGGGTATCAGCTTTCTTTGAATCATGATTGTTCAGCCCTTCCCTGGTCCAAAGATCATTCTCCTTGGAACAGATAACAGAAGCATAATTTGAATTCAGCAGCTCTGCCTCCTCCCTGTCCCCTATCATTATCACCCGGCCCATCCATCCCAGATCTGCTGACATCCCATTCCATCACAGCAGAGCCATCAGGAGGGGTCCTGGGAGTGAAGGGCTCTTGTGACTTGTGGAAGAGGGAACACACATTTTCATTTTAATACACTGGTGCTCCTCTCCTCTGCCCAAACTCAAGGGGACGTAAACAACCACTCGCATCGCATTACTTAATTTGGCTGAGGAAGTGCCCAACCAGGCTCCCAGCAGTTTTATAGCCAGTCCATTCAGAGAAGCACCAAACAGCCTTCTGTCCACTTTCTGATACCCCTGTCAAGTAGGGCTTAGGAAGGGTGGTTTGTTTGTACACTCCTCAAAGCCTTGTCAATCAAAACATTCCTTGAATAGAAACATCTCGAAGGCAGGTTTTACTGGGAGCAGGACGGTCCCATCCTTTCCATATGGAGAAAGCTGCCAGATGCAAATCCTGCTACATTGAACTTTCAAAGAATGCTATAAAATGCATTAATAGATAACATTTATATATGCTTTTGAAGGTTTGCAAAGTCATATGTTTATATACACATAAATATATATATATATATAACTATAAATAAATGTATATATGTATACGCACACAGAGTCTCAGCTGATCCCGGTGTCCCAGGATCCCTGCTGAGGCAGAGGGAGGTGGTCACATGCTTAGGATCACATAGGAATAATAGAACCTATAAGTTCTTGGAGGTCCTTGTATCCATAGGCTCAGCACAGTAGCTAATGCATTAGCAGGTGCTTAATATTAACAATGAATGAATGAATTTTTTGTTCCCTCATGTCTGAACCTTCATGACCCCATTTGGGGTTTTCTTGGCAAATATATTGGAGAGGTTTACCATTTCCTTCTCCAGCTCATTTGACAGATGAGGAAAGTGAGGCACCAGGGCTAAGTGACTTACCCAGGGTCACCCAGCTATAAGTGTCCAAGGTCACTTTTGAACTCAGGAAGATGAATCATCTGACTCCAAGCAAGGCATTCTATCCACTATGGCGCCACCTAGCGGCCTTAATGGATGAAGAATAGGGATTTAATTATAGTTCACCAAAACAAAGGCCACAAATGTGTTTTGTCCATGGTGTGGTTGAAAGAGAACTGGATTTGAGGAGTAAAAGAGGAAAAAAGGATGGCAGGGAGTGAGGGAGGAGAGGAAGGAAGGAGGAAGGAAAGAAAGGAAAAAAGATGGAAGGAAAGGAGGAAGAAGGAAGGAAGGAAAGGAAAGATAGAAGGAAAGGAGGAAGGAAGGAAGGAAAGGAGGGAGAAAGGGAAGGAGGAAGGAAGGGAGGGAAGACAGGGAGGCCTGTTTTTTAATTCCCCTCCCCAACCCCATGACTGTGTGACCTTCAGGAAGTCACTAATCTCTCTAGCCCTAAGAGTGGTCATCTGCAAAATGAGGACTGAATGATTGTAACTCCTTGAGCCTTCACGTCTTCTCAACATGAGGTGTGAGAGGGCTTCTGAGGTCCCTTTCAGCTGACAGTCCCATGTTCCTGAAGGCTGGCTCCATTTATGTGACTGGATTTAGGCCTTCCCTCAAGCTTCAATGTGACTGTATTGGCCTAAAGGCAAGCGAAGTCACTGTTAACAACCAATGTGACCCAGACATTTGTTAAGGCCTTCCTATATGCCAGGCACTGTGCTAATCACTTGAGACAAGACAGTCTTTGCCTTCAAAGAGCTTTCATCATAGTGGCAGAAGACCAGACCCAAAGGAAGTTGAAAAGGAGATGGTTGGGCGAGAAGGTTTCAGAGCAAGGAGTCAGGAGCGGGGCCTGCCAGTGAGTGAATGGTGGGCCTGTGTACTTCCTTGTGGAACCTTGTGGGGACAGCTTTGGCAAGCCTCAGTCCTGGGAAAGGCTGAATGATGAGGCTCAGTAAAGGCCATTTCCTGCAATCCCGGGTGGAGACAGGGCAGCAGGTGGATGCTGGTGTGGAGAACTCTTCAAAGGTGAGTTTATACAGTATGACCTTCCGACAGCAGACATTTTGAGTTTCTTGTTTGAAAACTATGGAGAATAATTTTCTGGCTCATCTGAAACTGAGATGCATTATGGGGCAGAGAAATACCATAGCATTTTAAAAGATAATAAAAACCGAGAAGAGAGAATAGGAATAATTCACATTTACATAGCACTTGTGGGAATTGAGTGAACCACACTGACTCTATTCTGTGACTCAGTTTTGGAGCCAGCTTCCCTTTCTATTCAGTTATGGGTCTAGTCCAATTTCTGTCTTGTGAGACTTTATTCGATTTTGGGAACTGTGAGAAAACTTTGCTTTATCATTTGAACGTAGTCCTGCATGGCTGGGAAGCTATGTGTGGTTCAGAGATCCTGAACGAAGGACCTAGGTTATGCTGACCAGAAACCTAGTCAGAGCTGAAGATGGATGCACTGAGGTTTTCTGTTTTGTTTTCATAATTAGACATTCCAAGCAACTTGAATATTTTATCTGAAGACTGGTCAAGCAGCCATTGTTTCCACGTACCTTTGATTGAATACAGATGCTTGTGGGGAGTATGACATCTTTTTTCTGATTTCAGGGAATTGCGTCTGTTTGCTCTCCCCCTCTCAACTTGGAAAGTCTCTTATCTTTCCTCCAATTAGAAATCAGATTACCTAACCTTAGATCCTGGTTATTTTTCTTTTGATGCAAAAGAATCTGTTTCCCCCTGTTTAGGGGGCCCAGTGCCAAGCCAAGGAGGCCTGATTCTATTTTGTTGTGCAATTGGCATGAACTGCTTAATAAATCGATATACTTGGAAGCTCAAATCTTTGTTCCCTCAGTTACTTCAGACTTCATCTGTCACATGCTCCAAAGTTGACACAGATAACAGGATTGTGAGCCCAAGGACCACCACCTAAATCCTGGTTCCACTGCTTACGACCCCCAGGTCGGTCACTTAAACTCTCTGGGCTTGAGCTTCCTCATGTGCCAAAACATAGGGCTGGACTGGATGGTCTCTGAAGTCTCATCAGGCTGTAAATCCAAAGGTCCTAGGCAGGGAGCCTGAGTACGATTATGCTTGTTTTTCAGACGAGGAAACTGAGGCTTTTCAACAAGTCATTTGCCCAAGGTCCCCTTGCTAGGAAGTATAAGAGCCTGTTACAAACTCTGTTCTTACTTGGCACCAATCTTTCCCATTACCTGTTGCTTCTTCCATGTGAGACGGGAAGCTAGGCAGGCTTCAGGGACCCAGGATACTGGCAGAATTTGTCCAGCAGGAGCCTGGGCCATAGCATTAAGAGAACAGAAGCACAGGGGCCGGAATTGGAGCAGACGCAAGTTCTGAAAGCACATAGATGTGTGAACAACGGTAATGAACAGCTATTTGTCAAAGTGGAAAGGTTGGACCTACTTCCTGTTCCTTACAGCTCCTTGGTGTGTTCCTGGTGCTGGAGATATGTTTGTTAATACTCTCTAAAAATGCACTGTAGGTGGCCTATTTTTATTTAATGTCTAATAAAAGGGAAAACTGTTTACATTGCTCCTATCAACCAAACACTGCACAACAGATGGTAAGGCCAGTCACTTCCAAAGATGACCCAAAGCCTAAGGTCTGGATAAGAAACATCTCACTTCACTCAGCCCCTTTCTTTGGGTGAGCTGGATAGTGATGAAATACTCCATTAAGCAAACTTGTAAGACAGGAATGGGAAGGGAAGAAGCTCAGGAAAGTCATTAGCCTGGCATTGCTGGGGACAAGGGGAGTGGGAAGCATGAGTCCTAGGATGGTCTATTTTCATTTCTAGCAAATTGGAAGTTTCCTGCCTGTGACCTCAAAGGTCACCCGATCAGAGCCACTCAAGTGGAATTATACCTCTCCCTAGAAAACACCTGTGTGGCCTTGGAGAATGGAGGGAAGATGAACCCAAATGGCCTAGCAAGGGACTGGTACAGGCTAGGCCTTGGGAGCAGCCTCTCCCCAGACCATCACGGACTTGCTCCTGTCCTGGACCTGCTACCCTAACTTGGGAGGTGGCAGCTGCTACCCTAAGGGGGTGGCAAGGCTTGCATATTGAACCACAACTCTGCCCTTGCTGTCCTCACCTCCATCTCTGGGGTTTTGTAGATGTCTCCCGGCCAGTAAAATGGCCATGGACTGGCCTGCCTGGTTCTTCTGGTAAGCTTTTTAAAGTTCTAGCCACAGACCTGGTGCATGCCATTGCTGTTGTCAGCTTTCTATACAATGAGGGTTCAAGCAGGATGATCCCTAGAATCCTTTCCAGTGTTATGGTTCTGGTATCTAACAGGTTCATAGTAAGGTTCATAGTAAGCAGATATGGAATGGAGATGCTGCATGCACAATCCAGAAGCCTTTCTCCATGTAAGCTCTTCTCTTGCCCTGTGAAGTAAGGCTTGAGGGTAGCCAGGGTAGGGAACAGTTACCTGCAGCTGCCGGCTCTGATGGCTGCCCCTTCCCTGGCTCTCTTGCTCAATTCTACCTTCCATTCCTTTCCAGTACCTTCACTACAGAGTTTTCCCGAGACCACATCTCAAGACCTGTTGTGTCTTGTTTTTCTTCCTCAAACAAGTGGGCAAGTCACTGGGTTTTCCTGGCTCTCAGTTTCCTCATCTCTAATGGCTGAGCTTGGGTCCTGTGAGGGATAATTTGCAGTGAAGTTTCCCCATTTTGAAAAATCAAATCTAGAGTGGCTTCAGCCTCCACTAGGCCTAAGTTTAGAGGTCACCTGACCTTGCAGGAATCTGGGACTTAGAGCAATGGGGACCCTCCCCAGGCCACCTCAGCACAAGACATGCCAAATGAGGACAGAAGTGCTTTTTCAAACGTACATCGGGTGCCCTACCGTTTCCTTGTTCCGGTACTTGGGGTAGATCGTACACCTAACTTCCAGCCAAAGGGAGAAAAGGGACAGGGAGGGGGGTGGGGGAGCATTCCTTTTGTAAATTACTTCTCCTCCCTGCCCATTTGTCAGGAGGGTGGCCCTTTCTGGAGATCGTATTAAACCATTCTTTTCTGCTTCCTACCTTGAGGAACCTCTGAGTATTATTTGGGTGAGGGTTTCTGTTGCACACAGTCCCCTTTGGCTCTGACATCCTCTGGGACCTTTCTTGAAATCGGCAGGACCTAAAGCTAAATGAGCCGGAGCCGGAGCCAGTGTTCAGCAGAATCTCTCTCCCTCACGTGTTCTTGTCCACCATACTGGCTCAACCGCCTTCTGGTTGTCATGGCAACCCCATGGGCCCTGCCAGGCAGGTTGAGGGAATTTCAATTAAACAAAGATTACGGATATGCTGAGAGCAAGGTCCTGCATGCAGTTTGGGGAATGCAGAGATTTAAAAGGGCAATTTCTGTCCTTAAGAAGCTTGGAATTTAAACGGTAGCGTAGGGATGGAAATATGATATGACATAAATGTGTCTGGGGCAAAAGGAAACCTTTAGAAAAGAGGCCATGAAAAACTGGAGGGAGAGAAGCATTTCAAGCAGAGCCGAGGGGAGGCTCAAAGAGCCTTTAACAGGACCGTGAATCAGAGGGGCACTGCCCGGGATGGAGGGCTGCAGGCATGTACAGGCTCCAGACTGGGAGGAGTACCTGCCGGAAATGGAGGGTGGAAATGGTCCCAGGAGCCAACAAAAGCAGCCGCAAGTGGGGTCTGCGAGCTGCCAGGTGTGGGCCCAGAAGGGCAGGCTAGCATCAGCTGGAGGAGCTCTGCCAAGATAAGGAGAGGATACTTGAGGCGTGGGGAGCCCACAAGATTCTGAATGGTGAAGCGATCAAAGCAATGTATTAGCTAGACTCCACAGGCAGGGCTGTGCATTTGAAAGGAATCCTGGCAGGCAGGAAGCCCAGCTTGGCTTACGCTGCTCTCTGGAGGCCACCAACTCCATTCTTATCAAATTCTGGCTTTGAAGTTGGTCAAGGCCTTCACACCCTGCCTGGCCCAGAAAAGCAATATAAAGAGAAGATGGCTGGGTGGTCCCTGGGCCCCAGCTCAGAAATAAAAAGCCCCTTGCATCACAGATGAGTGGAAAGGGGGAGCCTCCAAGCACTGAGCCCGAGGCAATGACAAGGCAGTGGGCTGTCTTGGTACAGTCCATTGAGAACAGAGGGCCCGCTCCTCCTTTCCCAGTCCACCCAGAGGTTCCCTTGATTTGGTCTCTTTATGTAGCCTTTCACATGCATCCATCCCCAATACTGTGAGGACCCCCGTTACCATTCCTAGTTCTGGCAATCTTGCTCATTCTAAGCACTTTGTCTCCTCATGTCAGCATTTTCTCTTCAATGACAAGCCATTTACAGATGCAACCTAATAAGCATCTGCTTAGTACCTACTATGTGCCAGGCTAAGGTAGGATCTGGAGATATAGATACAGAAAAACCCCAAGCAATGCCTGCCCTCCAGGGTGCAGGACTGAGCCATGCCATCTAAGTCCTGTGGCTCTGGGGAGGGGGGAAGCCAGGAATTCGTATCTCCATGTTGCAGACCAGTAAATAGGTTCCGAGTGGCTGCAGACCTCTGGCGGAGCAGCGGTTAGAACCTAGGTTTCCAGCCTCCCTGATTCCAAAGGCCCAGCTCTTTCAAGAACAGTCAGTCAGTCAATTGGGGATTTAATACATCAAGATGAACATGGAGCACTTCCCTGGTCAGGCACCCCTCTTTACCCTCACACCTGGCTCAGCCCCTCTCCACCCTCACACCTGGCTCAGCCCCCCTCTCCCCCCTCACACCTGGCTCAGTTCATCACAGAGGTTCAGCTGTCTCTCTGAGAGAACATCCTTGTATAGAAATGTCAGAGTGGCATGGAGGTGACCCTTAGGCTTTTAAGCACTCTGCCAGAGGAGGGCAGGCCCTGGGAGGTCCTACCAAGCTGCAAAGGCTTGTGAGTGGGGCCCGGTGACAGACACTCATCTGAAAGCTGG
This sequence comes from Petaurus breviceps papuanus, assembly GCF_028583685.1. Taxonomy (NCBI): domain Eukaryota; kingdom Metazoa; phylum Chordata; class Mammalia; order Diprotodontia; family Petauridae; genus Petaurus; species Petaurus breviceps. The sequence continues at coordinate 845,040 of NW_027187239.1, forward strand.
CCTAGTGCAGACCAAACCATTTTCAAAAGGATGGCCATCAGGCAAAGAATTTTTCTGCCCACAAAGAATCATATAACCATCTACTAAAGCACAAAAGGGTAGTGACCACTAGGCATGAAAGGTGTAACCACACCAATGAAATCATAGATTTTTAGAAGCAGAAGTATTCTAACTACTTGGAAGTAGGAAGAGAAATTTTAAACTAAGCCTTGGGTTGGGTGAGGATCCCCTGGGCTCTGGGCTCCCCCATGGGCTGACTTGAGCAGGCTTCATCCTGTCCTATTAGAATGAGCTCTTGTGTTGTATTCTGGAGTCTAGAGAGGAGGGCTGGACTGTACAGATAAAGAGACAAAACACCACTGAGGCCATGCAAGCTGAGATACAAGAAGTCCTTTTATGAGAAGTGATGTGAGTGACACACTCTGGGAATGGGGCCTTCTATAGTCTGGCTTGGTGGTGGGAACAGCAGGTGACCAGAGGCTAATGTGCGTCCTTTAGGGTCCTGCCCTTGGGCCAGGGCAGAATAAAGCTCAGGTTGATTTCTCAAAGAGGTACTCAAGATCTGGGGCTCGCAATCTCTGCTCTTTCTTCTTGTTCTTGGCAAAGTCTCTCAGCATCATCATGACGTCATTTTCAAAGATCTTGGGGGTTGGCTTTGCTTCTGCAGAACAAAAGAAGATGAAGGGGTAAGAGACAGCCTCAGGCTTTGGTTCTCAGCTCTGGCCCTGTGCTCTGGCCCAGGGCTCAGGGGGACTACCTCTGCAATGACCAGGCCCATACCCACCTCATCCCACAGCTGAGCTTGGGACTGACCTGCTTCTTGGTTGTTTCTAGTATGTATAACATTCCCCAGACTGTGCCTGCTCTTCAAGCTGGGACTTTTATACAGAGGTAACTGTGGGCGGAGGAAAGTGGGAAGCGGCAATGTGGAGAGAGAGCACTGGGCCTGCCTGGAGTCAGGAAGACCCAAATTCAAATCAGCTTTTTCCTAGCTGTGTGACCCTGGGCAAGCCACTTTACCTGCCTGCCTCAGTTTCCCTAGCTATAAAAAAGGGATACTAATAGCACCCACCTCACAGGTTTGTTGTGAGGATCAAATGAGGTCTCTGTAAAGGGCTGAGCACAGTGCCCAATGCACAGTAGGTGCTGTCTGCTACTCTTCTCAGTCACTGTGGCTACTGGTGTTACAGTCATCATGTGGTGCTCAGCACACAGAAGGCACTGAGAAGACTGCAATTGATCTTCTATCACTTTTCTATTGATCCTATTCACAAGTAACAGCCTAAGTTACGATTCTTTGTCTCTGCACTTGGCTCAGCACTCAGCTGGCCCGGAATGGGTTACGGTTACAAACTGACTCTCCTGCTCACCCTGGGGAATGTGAGGAAGCAAGGGAGCTTGGGCCCAGCAGCTATCCCACCCAGCTATCCTTCAAGGACGTCTGGCTTGCCACAAGTCTGGGCTGCTCTCTCACACCTGGACTCAAGAGAACTTCTCAGTCTCATGAGAGAAGGAAGGGGCTCACTGCTAGGCCCCCTCACCAAACTTCCAACCTCAACTCTGTAAGTAATCAGGCTGCCTTCAATGCCGTGATGTCACCTACCCTGCTCAGTAAGGGGAACTAATGGAGGAAAGCCACTGACCCATTTGACAGGTAATACATCCCAGCTAATAAATGTTATCTTGCTCAGAAATCCGCCTCAGTTTGCCCTGCTGTTAAAATCTCAATTGAAACAGAACTGACATCTGATTGGATTCGACAAATGAATCACACAGCTAACATGTGGGACAATTGCGCCAAGTGCTTTCTTAGTCTAAGAATCCCTTTCTGAGAACAGCAATCTTGTTGCTTTGTCTCTCCCTGTTGGATGTAAGTTCCTTGAAGGTGGGAACTTTCTTGATTTTTAAATGTGTCTCTATGTGGAAAAACTGAGGCACTAATGCACTGTTGGTAGAGCTGAGAACTGATCCAACCATTCTGGAGAGCAATCTGAACTATGCCCAAAGGGCTACAAAGCTGTGCATACCCTCTGACCCAGCAGTACCGCTGCTAGGGCTGTACTCCAGAGAGATCATAAAAATGGGAAAAGGACCCACATGGATAAAAATATTCAAGCAGCTCTTTCTGTGGTGGCCAAGAATCAAAAATCAAGGTGATGTCCATCAACTGGAGAATGCCTGAGCAAGTTATGTAATGATTAAAATGAATTACTGTGCTAGAAGAAACGATGAGCAGATGGATTTCAGAAAAACCTGGAAAGACTAACATGAACTGATGCAGAGTGAAGTGAGCAAACTGGGAGAACATTGCACCCAATAACAGTAATAGTGTATGAACTGTGAATGACTTAGCTATTCTCAGCAATACAATGATCCAAGACAATTCCAAAGGACTCATGATAAAAGATCAGTCTCCAAAGAAAGAACTGATGTGATATGAATGCAGATCAAAGAATACCATTTTTCACTTTCTGTATTGTGTGTGTTATTTTTCCTTTGGGTCTGTGTCTTCTTTTACAACATGACTAATAATAGTAATATGTTTTGCATGATTGAATATGTATAACCTATAAAAAATTACTTACTGTCTTAGGGAGGTGGGAGGTGAGGGAAGGAGAGAGAAAATTTGGGAACTCAAAATTTTTTTAAAAGAATGTTAAGGGGCGGTCAGGTAGCACAGCGAGTAAGAGCACCGGCTCCAGTGTTGGGATGACCTGGGGATCAAATCTGGGCTCAGATACTCAGCACCACACCCAGAAATAACTGACTGTGTAACCTTGAGCAAGTTACTTAACCCCGGTTGCTTAAAAAAAAAGAATGTTAAAAATTATCTTTGCATGTAACTGGGGAAAAATAAATTATTTTTAAAAAAATATGTCTAAGAACACAGCCTTGCCCATAGTAGCACTGAACAAATGCTTTTCTCATTCTTTTGTTGTCACTCTAACAATGGTGACGTTCTCAGGCAGGGCTGCCTGCACAGTGTCTACCACTGGTGTGGCTTAGGGAAAAGAACCCTGGTCTTGGGAGTGAGGAGACCTGGGCTCCCGCTGGAGCTGACACGTGTATGAGTGGGGTGTGGTAAGCAAGTCCTACTATTGCAGAACCTCAATTTCCTCATCTGTAAAATGGGGGTAATATTCTCTTTTGTGAGTTTCAGGGTGCTTGAGATATATAAGCCAAAGCTTGGATAATGACACAGATGGAGGATCTCTCCTTCCGTGTTCCACCCTCTTCTTCAGACAGCACATTCAGGTCTTCTCAGCCCGGATCACTGCTATCCATGCCTTTCCAGAGATGCTATGGTCATGCGCTGGAGGCCTCTGAGCTGGCCTATCGCGGACATTTTACATCTAAGGACACCGAGGACCAAGGAGGTTAAGGGATCACAGGACCAGAATAAGCAGCAGAACCTGAATTTGAGCCCTGTGCTGACTCCACAGCCAGTCCAGTCCAGTGGCATCCAAAACAATAGGGGCTATTGCAGAAGTCTTCACTCTGACCAGATCACAGGTTCTCTAATTACCAAAGTCTATCATTTTAAGCTCAGTTGACAGATTGACAGAACTTGGCTGAATGATGGGACAAAGCTCAAACATAAACTAAGATTCGTTTTTAGGATTTCTTTTATGCCTGTCCTTGGTGGATTATCCCAGGGGCTAGCCAAAGAGCAGCAGGCCCACCACGCAGGGAAGCAGACACTGAGTCTGCAGCCTGGCCGGGCTACTGCACACAGATCTTCATTAAGTTACTGGCCCCTCCAGCTCTAACCTGTCTGATGACACCATCTAGGGGCCCCTATGCATGTGTATGTAATGTGGCGGGGACAGAGCAAAGCCCAGGGTTACCATGTCTGTTCTAGGAGCTGAGATCTAAGAGGCAGCTTGTTATCCTGGGAAGGGCCAGAATGTCTGGGTTCAAATCCTGTCTACTAACATCAACCTGATTAGACAGGTCACTTCCTCTTTAAGACTCTGCTTCCCCTGATGTAAAACGAGGAAGCTGGACCAGATAACCTCTGAAATTTGCTAACTATAAAGGCACATGGGCCGAGTCTCTGTCAAGAACAAAGAGAACACAGTCTTCAAGGCAAGGCTGTTGGTGTCAGCTAGCTTCCAAGGACCCCCATTTTGCTGTGCTCCAGGATCTCACCAAGGGAATGTAGCTTTCAAGGGAGAAGGGCCTTAGGCCATCTAGTCCAACCCTGCCATTTCTCACAGTAGGCTCAGTTCAGTGAACATCTTGTATTAAAGCCAAATTGGAACCCAGGTCCCTGACTACAGGCCGTGATTGCCAGCTGGCAGTACCTGTTGCCCAGTAGTAGATATCCCAATCATTACTGGGCTCGTTGATCAGTCGGTCATAGAGGCTCAGCTGCTTCTCCGTCATTTGGTGCAGATTCTCCTTGGCAAAGAGACTAAATGAGAAGAAAGAAAGGGATTCAAGGGGCTGCTTGTGGCTGAAGGGCTGAGAAGTCCTAGCCATCGGGGCGGGTCCCTCCACCACAGCCCAGGGGCTCCTGCTGCCCTACCTGAGCAAGATGCAGTTCTCCAGCATTCCTCTCTTCCTGCTCTCATACAGCAGGCGAGCCCTCTTGGTTTCAATTGGTTCATCTGTTCGCTCTTCCCATGGGGGTAAGGGAATTTCAAGCATATCCTTTTGAGAGTCTGCTGGGCTGTCCCCTCGGTAGAACCGTCTGGACAATAAACTACCCACAAAGGAAGACACAAGAGTGTGCTTGGACAAGGCAAGAAGCTGCAAAAAACCGAAAACAAAACCTTGACTGAATCAAGCTGCATGCAATTCAATAAATATTATTAAATGCCTACTGTGCGCCAGGGACCGCACACTGAAAAGAATGTGCAGATTCATAAAATGTTGAACTTGGATGGGACCCAACTGATCATGAGCAGGAGGCACTAGAGGCAGACAGAGTAACTAGCTACTATTCCAAGGAAGAGATGCTCTAACTCAATTCAACAAACATAACAGCTGCTAGTTAAGGCACAGTGCTAAGTGCCGAGGGTACAAAGGTGAAACAAAGGTGAAACGAGACTGGTCCCTGGCCAGGATCAACTCCCATTCTACAATGTAAACAGAAAAGCCTAACCAAAGGGATTGTGAGGGAGAAGGGAATAGTAACAGCTGGGGAGAGGGGGGAGGCAGAAGGGCTATCTGAGCTGGACATTAAAGGAAGAAGACTCTCAGAAAGGCAAGGATGAAGAGGGGAAGCCCTCCAGGCATGGGGATATTTGTATGTGAATGAATGAATGCATGGCAGTAGGAGATGGAAGAGGATGCAGTCCAGTCTGGCTGGAATAAAGAGAGTCAGGGGACAATGTTAAAGCTAGAAAGGTCCTTTTTTGGTTCGTTGTACATGGAAATATTAATGTCTGTCAAGTTCACAATGAAGAGAATTTACAGGATTAACAAAATAAACCTGGAAGGAATGGTTAGCACCAAATTATGAAGAGTTTTCATTGACAAGAGGAATTTAAATTTTCTCCTCGAGGTTAAGATTGTTTCAGTTGCTAAGGTTTTAGAGTTGAGAAGGAACATGGCCACAACTCATGGAAGATGGACCTAGATGGAGACTGGAGATGGGAAAATCACCTGGGAGGGGATCCAGGGTAAAGAGGCAAATATCCATGGGAAGGGAGGAGACAGGACTGGGGAAGTAATCAGATAAAGAGGCTGAAGAAGAGCAAAGAATATGCCTCCAAGGTTATGAAACCAAGTAAACTTAATGTGGAAAATGTTTGTTCTCAACAGAAACTGGATTTGGAGAAGGGTTTGGTATGGGGGCAGATGAGAATTAGTGTGGTTTAGTGGCAGAGCATCTGGGTGTGACACTCTGACGGCCCCGAGTTTCCACATAAACATATGTATCTAAGTATAAAAGGGGGTTGGACTAGTTGATCATCTCTAAGGATTCCTTCTCGGTCTAAATCCTGGTCTCCCAGCATTCCCACTAGGTGTGATGCACTCTCACTCTTGATCTCTCCCCTAGGGAGAGTTTGGAAGGCCTAGCTCTGCTCCTCTTCTCTGGCAAGTCATTTAACTCCTCAGGGTCCCAGCTGATCAACCAATGGTCCAAGGAGAAGAACAAGAAAACCTAAACTATTTATAGCTATATGGAAAACTGCTCAAAATAAATAATAACTAGGTATGCAAATTAAGGCAACTGACAAAGTTGACCAAGGGGAATGATGAATGCCACTGGAGGGGCTGTGAGTAAATAGACTCCAAGTGCACCATCTGGGAAGCTGGAATCTTAGCCTTTGACTCAACAATACCATTCCTAGGACAGTGCTCCAAAGATCAAAGAGAAAAAGGGCCCCCACAGACAAAAATGTACGTCATCGTTTTTTGTAGTTGCCCATCAGCTGGGGAACTGGAGAACAAATTATGGTGTCTGAATGGAATGGAATACTATGGTGCCATATTTCTATATTTATTATGAGCCAGGGTATTGTAGTTGGACACAAACCAACTCAACAACAATAAGCCAGGAACTGTGCTAAGGGCTATTACAAACATTATCTGATTTGATCCCCATAACACCTGGACATAAGCTGGGAGGGAAATCGAGGCAAAGAGAGTTAAGTGACTTGTCCAGGGTCACACAGCTAGTAAGCATCTGGGGCTGGATCTGAACACAGGTCTTCTTCACTCCAGGCCTAGTCTCATACCCACCCTCCAGGAGAAGAACTTACACAACAGCCTGAGGACTGGGGGAAAAGAATGAGGGACCTTTTTTGGACTTGGCAAACATGGGAATTTGACTATGCAGAGAGGGTGGAAAAACAGACAAACCTAAACACCTTCTCTGGGCCTTAGTTTCCTCACCTGCATCATGAATGGCTGGGCTAAAAAGGTCTCCAGCTAAAACCCCTATGAGTCCCCAAGCTGCAGAAGCCAGCCGTGGGAGGGCCCAGAGGCACAGGCCTGGGCAGGGCTGGGCTCCCGGCTCTCTCCCAAGCAGCCTCGCAGCCATCTGGGGGCCCCCTTTCTCTAGGCCTGGTCCTCCTAAAGAGCCTTCCCTCCCATCACACATCCAGCCTCTTTAAACCACGAGTGGGCCCAAAGTCCATCCGGGTCCCGGTCCAGGGCTCCCCAGAGAACTAAGCCGACGGTGCCACTAAGGACCCCGAGGGCTAAAGGCCCCCCCTCGCCCAGGAGGAATGAGGGGGGGGGCCCCGCAGTGCCCGAGCCTGTGGAGCCCGAGCCGGCTGTGTGCCCCGCAGCCCGGCCCACACCACACCCTGCTGCGGCTTCCCTCCGGCCCGCTCTGGCCCCCACACTGCGCCCGCTGGGGCTTCCTGCAGCGCGCTCCAGCCCTGTCTAGCCCTACACCCCATCCCTCCGACCCCATACAGCATCCAGTCCAGCGATCAGGCCCCACACCGCACCCTGCTGCCCGCTCCGGCCCCATCCAGCCCCACATAGCATCCCTCCGGCCCCGCTTCGGCCCCATACGGCATCCGGTTCGACCCTGTCTGGAGATCCGGCCCCACCGCCTCCAGCCCGCTCTGGCCCCACACCATGTCCCTCCGGCCTGCTCCGGCATGGGCCACACCCTGCCCCACTGGGGCTTCCTACAGCTCTGGCCCCATACGGCAGTCAGGCATCCGATCGCGCCCCCAAACCATGCCCCCCTGGGGTTCCCTGCAGCCCGCTCCATCCCCATCCGTCCCCACACCGCATCCCTCTGGCCCCGCTTTGGACCCATACGGCATCCGGTTCGACCCGGTCTGGCGATCCGGCCCCACACCGTGTCCCTCCGGCTCCGGCATCCCCTCCCGCGATGGGGCCCCACACTGCGCCCTGCTGGGGCTTCCTGCAGCCCGCTTCGGCCCCATCCCGCATCCCTCTGGTACCGCTTTGGACCCATACGGCGGTCCGGCGTGCGATCCCGCCCCACACTGTGCCCTGCCGCCTCTGCCCGGCTCGGGCCCCACACCGTATCCCTCCGATCTGCTCCGGCATCCCGTCCCGCGATGGGGCCCCACACTGCACCCCGCTGGGGCTTCCTGCAGCCCGCTCCGGCCCCACACCGCATCCCTCTGGCCCCGCTTTGGACCCATACGGCGGTCCGGCGTCCGATCCGGCCCCACACCACGCCCTGCCGGGGCTTCTTCCGGCCCGCTCAGTCCCTGTACCGCATCAGATCGGGCCCCACGCCGCGCCCAGCTGGGGCTTCCTCCGGCCCCTTCCGGCCCCACACCGTGTCCTTCCAGCCAGCTCCGGCGTCCGGGTCTCACACTGCGCCCCGCTGGGGCTTCCTCCAGCCCGATCTAGCCCCATCCGGCGTCCGTCCGGCCCGTTCGGCATCCGATCGGACCCACACCACGCCCGGCCGGGGCTTTCTCCAGCTCCACACTGCGTCCCTCCGGCGCCCGGTCCGGTCCGGCCCTGTCCGGTGTCCGATCTGGCCCCACACCGCTCCCCGCAGGGGCTTCCCTCGGACCCCATCTGGCATCCGGTCCGGGGCTTTCTGGGCAGACGCCGGGCTGAGCCGGGTGGCCGAGACTCGCCCAGGACCGCATAGGGCCGTAAGGCCTCGTGAGCAGCCCCTTGGGCCCCCTCCCGGCGCGGCCCCGGTCTTAGGGGTGCTTCCCTAGCGGAGGAGGACCGAACCACCGCGGCGGGGAAGCGCGGCTTTGTGCAGAACGGTCCTCCCGAGCGCTCCCCAGCCAGCATCCATTAGGTGCTAGCTGCACGCTGGGCGCGGGCGGCCCACTGGCAGGATGTGGGGCCGGCCAGGGGTCCGACCTGGGGCTGGAAGGGGGTGGGCCTTGGTTTCCGGGCCCAGCCAGGACCCTCCCTCCGGCCCTTAAGGGCACTTCCTGTTAGGGGGGGGCGAGACCACAGGAAGAGGGAGGGGCCTCGAGCAGCCAACTAGCTTAAGCGACGGAGAGGTAAACTGAGGCCCAAGGGGGCGGCGCGTACATGCGCTGTCTGGGGTTGAGAAGCGCTTCGCAAACGTTTACACACGTCATCTCCCTAGACCCTCTGGGAAGGAGGTGCCGCCGTCATACCCGCTGGACAGAAGAGGCGACGAGGCTGGGTCGGACATTGCGGAGCTGGAGCCGGAGCCGAGCCCGAGCAGGCCCGACTCCAAGGCCGGAGCCGCGAAGAACATCTGGCTCGGCTCCTCATTTTACACATGGGGAAGCCGAGGCCCGGCCTGGGGGGGCGCGGCTCTCCGCGCCCTCATTCCAGGCAGGGCCGGCCGGCCGGCCTTCTCTGCGGGGCTCCGAGGCCTCCCCCCGCCCGGCCTCGGCCCACTCTCCTCACCCGAAGCGCGGGCGCAGCCGCCGCCGCCATTTCTGCTCAGGCCCGGCCGGAAGCGCGTCTGCCCGCCACATCCGGGCACCTCGCGCCGGCCCCGACCCGCCCGCGGGGCCTCGGAGGGGAGGTGGGAGAGGCGGGGCTGGGCGCGCGTGCGTGCTGCGTGTGTGCGTGGGGCGGCGGCGCGCGTGACGCCAGCGCGTGGCGCGGGGAGGGGGGACGGCGGCAGCAGCGGCGGCGGCGGCGGCGGGAGCAGGGGGCGGGGCCTGCGGCCGGGCAGAGGTTCGCGCGCTTCGGGCCTAGTCCAGACTCGCCGCCGCCATATTCCCGGTAACGGGGGCGCGCGGCGGGGGGCGGCGGGGGCCGGGGCGCGGAGGCGGGGGCGCGGCGGTGACCGCGGCTCGAGGGGCAGCGGGGCGGGCGGGGCCCGGAGGGCGGGCGGCGGGGCCGGGCCTAGGCCCAGGCTGGGACGGAGCCCGCGCTGAGGCGAGGCGGCGCTGGGGCCCGGTCAGTCGGGGCGGCGCG
>NW_027187239.1:864858-887869 GCF_028583685.1 Petaurus breviceps papuanus
CGGTCAGGGATGGTGTTGTCTCCGTGCAGCCGAGAACTGGGCCCTCCGCCCCCAACGGCATGCGAAGCTGAGTTTGAGGAGATCATGAATCGGAACAGAGCGATTTCCAGCAGTGCCATTTCCAAAGCTGTCTCTGGGGCCAGCGCAGGTAACTGCTTTTACCTTTGCTTCCACCTCTGTCTCTCTTCCCTCATCATCTTCTCAGGGTGGGACTGCTTGGCGGCATGCTTTTCCATCTTGAGGGGTTTTGAAAGGGATAGATAACTTGGGGAAAGATGGGTTTGCTGGTGGGCGTATAGTGTTTGGGGAAGGTATTTGTGGTAGGTTGGAATCATTCCCGAATTTACCTTTGTACAATATAAATCCAGCTTTGCACCTGGGACAGAATGTTACATGCATCATTTCATTTCTGCCCTGGGCTGTAGAAGGACGTCTCTGCCTTGCAAATATCTGACTTGAACAAGGGACCACCCGACCCAGGCAGAGATAGAGTGGTCTAGAGTAACAGTGCTCCAGGTCAGATTTGCCATTTCCATGTTGACCTTTAGGATTATGGGGGTGTAGTTTCTGACAGACTTTGACTGTTCGATCACAGTCTGGGCATCATAATCAGGACTTTAGATAAAGATGACCGATGGCTCAGCACATGTCCGGCCATCCCGGTTGATACAGGCTAGCCTGGGGCATCTGCATGGAGCCAGAGTTGGGAGAGGCCTGGGCCCTGCCGGTGCACCGGGCAGTGCCGGGCTTGAGGGCTAGTCTCACTGTTACCTCCCAGGGTGACGTGGGGTGAGTAGGTGCCCTCACAAGGTAGAGGTTTATTTAAAAAATGTTCGTGTGGTGGTGGACCTTTCTTGTTCTCTGCTAGGTCTAGGGCTTTGGGTAAAATTGACAAGCTGGGATGCCAAGAAGAAGGTTGGGCTGGAAACATTAGCATCATCCTTCCAGGGATGGTCTTTTCCTGATCTTGGGCCGTGCTCCATGGGGCTGTTTATTGGATTTCTTTCCCACCTGCAGATGTGGGTTAACAGCAGGAGGAACAGGCCTACATTTTCCTTTCCTGAATTTTTTCTAAAGAATCTTCTTTCACATTTGATTAAACCTTTATCCAATTTTTCTTGCCTCCTGCTGTATTTCTCTACTGCTGTTGTATCTCTCCATCTCTGGTCTTTCCTTTTCCCTCCAAGTACTTGTATCTGGTCCCTTAGAACATCCTCAAGGCTTTGTTCTCTGTGGACGCCGTCCTCGGCCTCTTTCCTTCTTTACCTTGCCGTCCGTCCCAGAGGGTCTTCGCTATGGCCTAATCCCTGGCTTCCTGAGCATGAGGCCCTTGCTAGCCAGGGCCCGGTGGAAGCTGTGGATAGCTGCGTGGCTCGCTGGGCAGTCCTGGGGCACGCCTGGGCACCTCTGGTCTGGCTTGTCTTCCGTCTTCTTCCTCTCGAGCCATCTTGCTTCCATTGCTCTCCTACTTATTCTTGGCCTTTCCTACCCATCCTGCATCAGGGGACTATAGTGACGCTATTGAGACGCTCCTCACAGCCATTGCTGTCATCAAACAATCCCGGGTCGCCAACGACGAACGTTGCCGTGTGCTCATCTCCTCCCTTAAGGACTGCCTTCATGGCATCGAAGCCAAGTCCTACAGCGTGGGTGCCGCTGGGAGCTCTTCCAGGTGAGTTCTCGATTGGTCTGCTGGTCTACCAGCCCCAACAGCCCTCTCCTAGGGATTGGTGAGGGGGGACAGAAAGCCTTAAGGTGCCTGGTAAAGTCATAACCTCTCTAGGAGTAGTACAGGAAGAGAAAGGAAGGCAGAAAGTTTTTATTATCAGCTTAGGCTAGCTAGGCAGCTGCATTAAGACAATACATTGTTATTTGTGTAGGCCTTGTGTTCTGACATAAATGGAGACTGTAGCCTAGGGAAGGTTAGCTAGATGCTTATGCAAACAGCAACACCAAAAAAATTGTTCTTGAGCACCTTGCAAGGTGCTCATTGGGCCCCTCTGGAGAACCCTGAAGGAAGAATCTTTTCCAACAGGAAAAGACACCGGTCCCGTGAGCGATCACCTAGCCGGTCCCGCGAGAGCAGCCGGAGGCACCGGGACCTGCTCCATAATGAGGATAGGCACGAGGATTATTTTCAAGAAAGGAATCGGGAGCATGAGAGACACCGGGACAGAGAACGGGACCGGCACCACTGAGAAAGGTGAGACTGGCTCCATTCTGGCTGCCTTTCAAGAGCCAGAGGGCCATCTGCCCAGCTTGGGCTGGCTCTAAAGGCGGTAGGGAGTTGTGTGAGCATGGCCTCCTCACACAACTCCTCACACTGAGTTAGGAAGCCAGGAAGGAAGGACAAAGCAGCAGTTCCAAGGCACGTAGATCTGTGGCATGCCAGATTGATGGTTTTGAACACAGGGCCAGTATATGAAAAAGATGACGTTGGGGGTTATTTTGCTTAGAGAAGGGAAATGGGGGGAGGTGGTTACCTTTCAGAATGAGGGATTATTTCATAGGAAATGACAGCCAACTGTCTGACTTTTGAGTATAGATTGAGAGGGGAGGGGCTTCCAGGATTCAGGCTAGTTAACAGGTGTGCTTGCTGAAATACAGCACCGCAAAGATGGATGTTACCCAAGACTGATCGCTTCCTTTGAGGTCTTCAAAATAAGTTCAAATCCCCGTTTGCCTGGGATGGGCTGTGTTTGTTCACTGCTTTATACAGAACATTAACTGGAGGGCCTTCAGGATCCCTTCCCAGCTCTGTGGCTGGAGACATTTTTAAGCCCAAGCATGTTTTCTCCACTGTTTCACAAACAGTGCATTTGCAGCCCTGTTGGATCATGTATGTCATGGTATTTCTGTGTTTGCTCTTTCCCTAAGGCCAGAGCTGGAGGGAAGGTGAGAGGTGTAGAGGTGGTGGTCAGCACAGTAGGGAGGAGAAAAGGAAGGGTGATTGTGGGGGTGGGGTGTGTGTCTGCATGTGTGTGTGTCTGTGTACGAGCACACGCAAGAGTGTGGTTTGAGAAAGGATGCAGGGGGTAACAGGTGTGTAGTGGACTTTTAAAAATGTCATTACTCTGTTTAATTCTGAGAGTTCCTCTTGTCTGATGAGCTGTTTGACTGTAGGTAGTGGAAGGTAAGAAGTGAGCAGTCTCTGGGGACTGTCCTCTCCTCTCCCTCAGAGAATCATGTCACGAGGCACTGGTCCTAGTAAAACATGACGAGTGTCAGTATTTGGTGTGTTTGGTATTAGGAAAGTCTCTACCTACTGATGCATTTCTGAGCTGACTCCTCTCTGCTTTGAAAGCTTCCTTTTCTTGCTTCATAAAAACCAGTGGTGGTGGAAGGCTCTGACCCTGGGCTGAGCTGCTGTTTGGTCCTGTACGATGGCCCCAGGAAGCTTTCTGGAGTTTGCCACTGGGGGAGTTTGGATAAAGGAATTTTGAGGGCAGGTCCTTGCCTAGGTCATGTCTCCAGGATAAACTAAGGAATAAAACTGCTGACCTTTTTACTTGGATTTGCTGTAAACTAGGCACGCCTCTCTAATTGACACTAAGCCTGCTCCTTTCCTAGAAGTAAGTGCCAGCTTCTCTGTCTTTGGCCTGTGCCCTGCACTTCCTAGAACAAGAAGATACTTTGAATGAAGCCTGCGCACCAGTTTGGTTTGCCTCCATTGTGATGGAGCTGTGTGTATTCCCCTGGGCTGTCTCCTCCATGCACTGCTGGCTGCCGGCAGCATGTCCTTTGGCGCTGGCTGCCTTCCGGCTGCTGCCTGTGGCTCCTGCCTGTCAGATGATGCCCTTCATTCTTACCGTGCTGAGGGTCTGATAGGCATTTGTCGCATTTAGAGCCTCAGATCCAGATCACCTCGGCCAGGCAGGGAGTGCTCTGGGCTCTGAGCCCAGGTGTGCTGTGCCGCGTTGCTTCTTGATTGAGGGGATGATTGAAGATCTAGAAATTAAGGAGTAAGAACTCTGATAGCAGCTTGTACAGTGAACAGACCGAGCATGTGCTGTGTGTGGCCCTTGGCCTTGGCAAAGAGTGGTTCATGTTCAGCTGCTTTTAAAAAGGTGATTTGATGATTATTCTATGCAAAAAGTGGAAATGAACAAGGAAGCCTCTTTAGTTTTTTGGTATTTAATCTATAAGATAGGCTGAATTCCCATTCATGATTGTTTTCATGTTAAATCATTAAGTGCTCTTAATTAAATTTGTCATGGACCTGTGGGCAGGTTTCCTGCCACCCTGGGCTCTCTTCAAATGTGGGTTCTTCATTAACAGCAGGACTCATCCCTTCATAGGCAGTTGGGGTGAAATTCAGGAGCCAGATGCTCCATTTGCTGCTTTTATGGTCCCTTTTTCAGGTTGGCCTCAGTGACCTTGGGGGCACTTTGATTGTTCTCCCTTCTACTCAGATTGAGCAGAGTCAAAAACTGTATGATGTCTGGCTTTTAAATATTTATCAAACTCTGGTACAGAGGCTCTTAATTCTTGCCAGCTGCTCATAGTGAGCAGGCTGCTGCCCATCACCCAGAGAAAGTGGGAGCAGCCCCCGCCTCCCTGCCCAGCACTTGGCTCTGAGCTCTGTGGCCTCCTGCCCTCATTGGAAGACGTCACCTTGGTCTGTCTTTGTCTGAGCAGGTGATAACTGTTCCTCTGCTCCTGGACAGCAGGAGATCTCATCCTTCCATCCCATGTGTCTCGCCCATTTCCATTTTAGGGCCTCATCTGGAGGACTCCTCTCCCAAGAATCTTTGGCTTTTCCAACCTCCACTGAAAACTCATTGCAAGAGTCAGAGGTTGGTTTAGAATGAGGCTCCATCTCATTCCCTTTGAAGCCATTGAGCTCCTTCTCCAGTTGGGCAGGGATACTCCATAAGAAACATTTCACTTGTACTGGACATGTCCATTTTTTTTGGTCGCTTGAAGATGACCTAAGACTGCCTGTGGCTCGGACTTAATTCCGATATTTGGCCAGTTGGCATATTATTCAGGGATATACAAAAATGATCTCCACATCCCTAGAAGTATTCTCATTCCCATTCTTACCCTTTTGTCTCAGGAAGAGCTGTTTGTTGTGCACTATTGATACAGTCTGACTCACCAAAGCTGAGGACAGTTGGGTTCTTTTCCTTGCATCATTACCTCACCTAGATGTTGAATGCCTCTGTTTTCCCACCTGTAAAATGAGCTCATGCATTTTTTGGGATGCTTTGCTACTTCAGAGGGAGGGAGGGAGACTTTGAATAGTGAGAGTTCCCAAGTTGAAAGTAAAAATCAGAAGAATGTACAGTAGATGTTTGTGGAAGGATTCAGCAGCCTTTTTTCTGTCTCTCATGTGGATTCATTAAATATCACGAGACCCTCAGAAGTCATCTAGTTAGTCCAAGCCTGCATGTCACAGAGGAGAAAACAGAACAAAAACGTCCAGTGACTTGTTGAAGGTCCCTGGGGGGATCACAAGCAAAACTGGGATTTATACTTGCAAGCTGCACCTGGGTGGGATGGCTGGCCTTCCAGGGCCCTGGAGGTGTTGAGGAACAGCATGTAGCAGGCAGAAGCTTTGGGGGGCTTTTCTTCAGGAGCACACTGGCAGAGTTCTGCTGCTGACATCCCTGCCAGCTCTCTGGCCTGGCTTCCAGTTCAGTCGTCCTCTTTCCTTGGCACCATCCTGCCATATTTGGCTTAGGAAGGGAATGTGTTTCTGGGTCCTCTTCTGAAACCTAGATCATCACTTTAGGGGGACTTGGAACCTGTATTGAATTCTTTATCTAGAGGCTAATTAGTTAGCCTCTTCTGGGATTACCTGCAGCTTCCTAGCTCTGGCCAGAACTCTACCTGAGTCTGAATGGGACAAGGTTGCCAGTCCCTGTTCCCAAAGACAGCCCTCTCCCCACTGAGCCATTGCAGCCTGGCTCAAAACTTAATATTAGCACGATGCTTACAGGTACCATTCGACTTTCAAACAGAATTTTAGTTCTGTTGCTGCTTGTGTCCATTCTCCGATACCCTTGGGGCCATAACTCAGTAACTGTTGTCTTGGGGAAGATTTTTGTAATCTCAACCAGCCCTTGGCCCTTGTTTTCCAGTCTGATTTGGAAATGCCTTTGCGCCTTTTCCTCCAACTAAGAATACTTTGTGTTTGATCTACGTAGAGAACTCAGGCTCCCAAGTTGGTGGCACCTTGTGTGCGCAGGGCGAGGCTGGCCCCCAGTGGGTCTCCTTTCAGGTGCCTACACAGTGCTTGGACTTCGTGGTTCTAAACTTCCCTTGCTCTCTCTGCCCTCCAAGGTAAGCTCTAGAGCCTGCTAATGCAGTTTTTCCAGTGCTGAGCCCCGGGAGAGGCCAAAGAGCAGCTCCCCTGCTCCAGGGGGCCAGGAGGCAGCTCCATTAGCCAGTTAGCCTCTTGTTCTTCCTTCCTCCGCCACTGCCTGACCTTGCTGTCTGAGAGCGGCTATTTACACAGCCTTTAAGATTGCCATGGTATTTGATCTTATTAGATGGCTCTTCTGAGCTCTTCTCCTTGTTTCTTTCTGAAGAATAGCCCAGCCAGGCCTTTTTCGTTTCTCTCTCTCTCTCAGTCATACGTAATTATGTTTTCCTACTTTCCATAGCATCCTTTGACCTCATGAGTTTCCTACTTTAGAAAATGCTGGTGTAATCCCTGTAATCCCCAGATAACCAAATCTAAATCTCTAACTTGTATTTTCTCTCCCTCCCCCCTTCTGCTGTTCTCATTGCAGGAGTCTGGTTGGAAGTAAATGTTTTTTTTAATGGACTTGCATCTCCTCACCTCGATCAGGACTAAAGGACGGAGGCCGCTCCACCCCTCCCCCCTTCCCCAAGTCCCCAATTCCCTCCAGACACCCAGGGAACACCCGATGCCCCACCAGACCGAAGAGAGCTTGGCAGCCCTCCCTAGCCCTACCCAGGCCCCGGCATGACCCCTGCTTGCCTAGGGAAAGGACTGAAAGACTTGGTGGGGTTGGGAGGGGTAAGAGAACAGAAAGTAAAGAATGTAGACTGTATCTGGGCCCATGATCCACAAATGCTTGGACTCCAAAAGAGTGGTGCTTTTTCTTGGAAACTTGTGAGGTTCTTAATCCTGTGGGAGCAGCTTGTGGCAGGTGGGAAAGCCTCCCAAAGACCCACCTAAAGAGAATGAATCCTCATTGTATAGGGCAGTGGTACCTAGAGGTCCCAGCCCCTGCCACACTAGCACCGGACTCCCGGGGCCCCCCATGTCCACCTCACCCTCCTCATCACTCTGAAGTGCTGCACGCCTCCCACCCCAGATCCCTCTCAGCCCTTTTGGGAGGAACTACAGGAAGAAACATTATCTGGTGACAGGCTGCTTCTGCCCTAACTTGCTCTGCCTTCCTCTCTCCTTGACGGTTATTCTCCTGATCTCCCAGGGAAGGCTTGAGGCCTTCATCGCTCCCAGTTTCCTTGGTCCCACTGATCCCTTGAGAAACAAGGGACCTGTCCAGTGTCTCTGTACACTTGCCCCTGCCAGGCAGAGCATCCCTGTAAGATGGCTTTCTCTGCCTAGGGCCTGCCCCCTGCTTTGCTTGCTTGCTGCTCGTGAATTAACAAGCTCTGATAGGCGCTCTTCCCCTTGAGCCCTTACCCCTAGAGGGCTGTTTCCTTGTTTTAGAGGAAGGCGCTGCAACACATCCCCACCTTGGCAGCGGTGATCCAGTGAGAGGCTCCAAGAAGCAGGGGGAGGGAGGGGGACCTAGTCACTGACCACTTCTCAAAAGCTTTTCCTTCTGAAAGTTGTGTGAGCATGCACCTAATATTAGGTCGCTAACTGGTGTAGCCCGGTTCTAGACATTTTGAACCTGAACCCTGGATGTCTTGCCTGCCTTTGGCTCCTGGCAGACTGGCCTCCCTCTCACCCCTCCAGGAAGGTCCAAGAAAGAACTAGAGCCTAGCTTGTGTCTGCTGTGTTCTGAGCTCCATGGACACCATTCCATTCCGATGGCCTGACTCCTTGACAGGCAGGGCAACAAATCTGCTGCTCCATAGAATTCAAATTGTGGCGAACAGGCTTCTCCACCCGCTCGTTGTTCCATGGGACAGGGCTGCCTCCACATCACCCACAGGGCATCCGGCATTTAGTATGAGAACAGGAGCCTTGGGTCTCAGGAGGTCCTTCTAAGGCAGAGGGGAAGGGAGAGCCGCAAGGCTGAACAGACTTCGGTTAGGCACTGAGTGCATTTTCCCCAGGGTCAGAGGCACATTCCCTTGGGACAGAGGGAAGGGGTGGTGGCTTTCTCCCCTCGTCCCCCCACCCCCACCCCCACTTCCTCTAAGGAGCCGAGCATCCCCAGCCGGCGAGTGTTAAGTGACACGCTTCTCCCAGAGAGCAACTCCGGGTGTCTTTTTAAAATGTAGAGAAAACCAAATGAGGTGACTTGTTTGAGGAAGAAAATGTAAAATACCAGAAATCCGTTTGCCCGGAGAGTTTGTGTTTTTTTTTTTTTACTTAATGACACAATTTTTAGTTTTATTTCCAGATAGCAAAAGAAAAATACCTGAGGGAAAAAAAAAGGCCAAGGCCCCGTCCCCCTGTTGTCGGTGATTCGATTTGTTTGTCTCTTTCTGATAGGTTGAAAATTGTGTAATAAACTTGATGACGCTGTCAATCTTTTATACCGCATTGTATGCTTTTTTTTTTCCTTTTGTAACAAAATATTTTAAATAATAAATGGGGTGTGAGCTGTTTTATGGACCCTGCAATTGGAGAGAGATGTCTTGGGCCTCAGACTTTGGGTTTTAACTTTTAAAAGGTGGGTTCAGCAGAAGCAGGTGGTTTTGCTTTTAGCCATTCCTTCCCTATAGACAGGCCTAGGGGAAGCTGTTCTCTGGGGCCTTGCTTTGAGCTTGAAGGATAATAATGTAGAAGCCTTTGCTGAATCAAGTGCTAGGCTTTCCTAAGCCAGAAGCACTGTTCCCTTATAATAGGTAGGATACTGAAAAAGGGTGGTAAGTGATGGAGAACCATCTGGATTTAGGTTGGGGAGTGGGGGGGGTAAAGATATCTTGAAAACGAATATGAGACCAGTCAATCAACAGTCATCTGGGAGGAGGTACAAAGTTTAAGGGAAAAACCAGGTAAGGTGCTGCAGGCCATCTCCATGGCTTTTTGTGAGCATCGTTGGGTCATTTCAGTCACATCCAGCCCTCTAAGACTCCATTTGGGGTTTTCTTGGCAAAAATACTGGAATGGTTCGTCATTATCTTCTCCAGCTCGTTTTACAGAAGAAGAAACTGAGGCAAACAGGGTGACTTGCCCCGGGTCACACAGCTAGTTTACGAGGCCACATTTGAGACTGAAGTCTGAGTCCAGGCCCAGGCTCTGTGCACTATGGCGCCACCTAGCAGCCCCCATGTGTGCATTAGCTGGATTCTAATTCCTGTCTTCAGCCTTCCTGGTCCCATACATAGACCTCGGCTGGAACGTGTGAATAGAACCTTTCACCCCTACCTAAAGTAGCTCACATTGAGAAGCTGTACTAATAGGAATTGGGATTTTAGATGTGAAAGGGATTTAAAAAGATGAAAGGAAGGGACTTGCTTGAGGTCACTCTGGTAGCAAATGGAAGAGCAGAAACTGGGTCTTCTAAATCCACACAAAGTATCTGTCCTTGGCCCTCCTCTTTCCCCCATCCTGATGGGAGAATGGAAGGCACCAGACATGAGGACTAGCATCAGTGCAAATCATGTCCTCTCTCTGGGCCCGTTTGCTTATCTGTAAAATGAGTCAACAATATGGCGTCATCTGAGAAGCCCAGGAGTGAGCAAGGGAGGCCACAGAAGATGGGTCACTCCAGCTAGAGACCAATGATTAGGTCAAGTCAGGCCTCACAAGATGTTGAGAGGATCAGCTGCTCAGGGTGTCGTCCTCAGACAAGATTTGGGGAAATCGTGGTGAACTTGGTTTGTCCAAGTCTGCTTTTTCAGTTAGACTGCAGTGGCAACGTAGAAATGAAATGAGTCAAGCCCACTTCCACATCTGATAGTGGGAAGGTCTATGAACTGTTTTGTTTTGTTTCCCAAATATGGGTAGAATTTTAAAAGCTAGCACCAAGTGCTAATGCAAGAAAGTCACACCTTTGCAAAGGACCAGAAGGGGCCCTGAGGGTCCAGTCACTTCAGGGAAGATGCATGGATTTGGGGTTGTCCTCACTGCTACAACAGGCTACTAGAAAGTGACCTGTAACTGATTTGGAGATGATGGTGGACTCAGAATTAGAAGAGACCCTATGAGTGGCCACCGAGTTCATTTTACTGATGAGGAGACAGGTACAGAAGGGACATGACTTGTCAGAAGTCTCAGAGCCTAGTAAGGGCCTCAGGATTTTGTAAAGAAAGGAAGAGGGGGCAGGCAGGTGGTTAATCTCTAAAGAGGAATAGAAGGCAGCCACGATTGCCTACAGCAGGAGAACAAAAGTGGGCCAGACCAATCAGCTACAAGTGATGGGCAACAGATTTCGGAATTGCTACCCCTACCCCCCACCCCCACCCCAGCCAGCAGGCCTCTTCCTTTGTTTTCCTCCTCTTTAAATAGGGGATAACATTCCAGTCTGTCTCCCCAGAGAGCCTGCAGTTTCATCACAGGATCAAGTAAAATAGCAAACCTAGAGGCTAGAGGTTTTGCAGAGGCCCTTGGTTCTTGGTGACCAAGTTACTGAACCAGGCCACAGCAGGCACTGGTAAGGGAGACAAGCAAAAACTCTTCTGGAAGCCCAGTGCTGCAACGCCACCGCCTGCACGCAAGGCCCAGAGTCTTCCTGGAGCAGGCTGTGAGGCTGTAACCTAGTACTGTCCTCAGGCTCTGTGCAGGGGACAGTGCTGTAAGGAAAAAGGCTGCAGCCCCCACAACAGAAAATAAATATTTATTGTAAATAAATAGTGTTTGTTCCAAGACATAGTGTACGAAAATACCACCCCAACATACTGAGTGTTGGTGCCTGGTCCCTTCTGAAGCTCACCCCCTTCAAGGAATGAATGGGATGAGGTTTTGGTTTGGGGTAAGTGGAGGAAGAAGCCTTATGAAATGCAGGTCCATGGTGCTTGTAGGGGCACGCACACACAGACACAAAGGACAGACGCAGGGTCTAGCTCAAGCTGGGAGCCCGCGAGGCCTAGACAATCTAAACCCAGTGCTCTGGTTGTGATAAATGGGAGTGCCGAGTAAGGACCATGTGCAAGGGCCTGGGGGAGGTCTGTGTGCTCTCTTGTCCTGAAGGAGATGGAGAACACATTCTGGAGGCTGGTCTAGAAGATGCTGCCGGGAATGTGTCAAAGGGCCAGCCCCAAGAGGCTAAGTAAGCACGCGCCCTGGGGCACCAGGGGCCGAGTCACCAGGGCTCTCCAGGCCACTTCAATACGAGTCCATGCTACGGCAGGAAAAGAC
Source organism: Petaurus breviceps papuanus (assembly GCF_028583685.1). NCBI lineage: Eukaryota > Metazoa > Chordata > Mammalia > Diprotodontia > Petauridae > Petaurus > Petaurus breviceps. The sequence continues at coordinate 876,281 of NW_027187239.1, forward strand.
CACACGAGGTTAAAGCCAAGCAGCAGCCAACCCCACCTGTCCCACTGATGGCACCTCAGCCTCCAAGATCTCCCAGCCCCAGGTTCAGCCGGCCCCTCTCCCCTACACAGGACGCTCCCGGAGGGGAGGCCTGACCCCGGGGCCGAGGGAGCAGTACCTGCTGAAGGTGGTCAGTGTGATCACCTCGAGCACCAGCTCTAAGCCGCAGAAAAGAAGCAGGATGGTGCTCATGACGGCTTCGAGGCGCAGAACGTAGGTCTGCAGCAGGAGGTAATAGGAGGCCATCAAGGCAGAAGGAAGGGTCATGGCCAAGCTGATCCCGAGGGGCATCATTCTTTGACAGAGGTTCCCTTTTGTAGCTGCCAAGACAAGGGTGAGACAGGCCCTGAGGGTCACCTCGGGGCTGCCCTGGGCCACAAGGGTGGCAGGGAGAGTGGGAATGGCTGCGGCCTCCGTGCAAGGGGGTGGAAGTCCAGGCCTCCAGGCCTGTAGTCACGGGAAACCCGGCCTTGGGGACGTGCTGGTCTTAGAAGAGGCAGCATGTTGGTGCCTTCTCCCCCCCACAGGAGCCCGTGGGACAATCACAGCAAGGAAGCGTGCCCCTGACCCCTGCGTGCACGTGCCGGGTCCCAGAGGCAGGGACGGCCCCGCATCCTCCAGCCTTCACGGCTTCCGCCGGGGCCTCCGGGCCTGGGCTGTGTCCCAGTCTGCTAAGTAAGCCACTCACCAAAGAAGATGCGGATGATTTCGATGCCCAGGTAAAGGAAGAGCATGACCAGGTCAAGCACTAGGTTGGCCGTCGGGTACGGCAACAGGAGACCTGTGGTGACCAAAGCCCAAGGCTGCAGGAGGCAGCAGAGGCCGGGAGAGGAGAACCGGGGCGGAGCCCCCACCGGCACACTTTGGGGGTGGGTGGGGCCATGCAGGACGGAGGGGCGTGGCCAGGCCTCCGCTGGGGGAGGGGCCAGACAGGAGAAAGGGGCGTGGCGCGCTGGGGAGAGGCGGGGACAATATGGGAAGGGCAGGAGGGGGCAAGACGATGCTGGCGGACCCTGGACGGGGAGGACAGGTCTGACACCCCACCCCATGTGGGCCATCAGGCTTTCCGGGGGGAAAACTTGGGGGGGGAGGGGGGGTTGAGGGGCGGGGCCAGGATGGGCGGGGTCACGCTTGGCGCGAGGAGGGGTCGTGGGGGTCAGGGGTGGGGGTCGCACGCCTCACCTTTGTACATGAACACAAAGAGCTCCAGCAGGAAGTAGGTGGCGCTGTACCAGCCATTGAGAAACAGCAGGATCTCCAGGGAGATGGACGACAGCCGGCGGCCTGGAGGGGGAGGCCCGAGGCCGGTGAGCGGCTGGCTAGCACGCCCCCCACCACCCTCGCCATCTGTTTCCCGCCCGCCCCGGCTGGCCCGCGCTCACGGCCGCGGCCAGCGCGCTCTCGCTGTAGACCCACGGGGAAACCGAGGCCCGGGCGGGGGTCCCCGAACGCGGAGACTCACACACCTCGGGTGGCTCACCTCGCGGTGCCATCGCCACTCAGTCCCCATGGAAACTGCTGGCGCGGCGCCCAGGCTCCTGGAGACCAGCACGGCGCCCGCCGGAAGTGAGGGGCGGGGCGGCGCCCGCCGGAAGGGCCGCTCTAGCTGGCCGCCGCTGTAGCTCGGTGGGTGCGGCCACCGAGCATGCGCCGTGGCCTGCAGCGCTGGGCCCCGGCAGGGGCGGGGCCTCCGCTTAGGGAAGGAGGGAGAGGTCCTTCCTTCTGCGGCGTCGGCTCTCCCCTGTGCTGATTGCGCTCCCATTTGCTCCCCACCACCACCCCGGGGGAGGGAGGCTTTCACATTTGTGCACACTGAGGCAGGCAGCGGCGAGTCCGGAGACCCTTCTGCGCAGGGCGTACCCCCGAATGGGTGGTTCCCCGACACACGCACACGCCCCCCTGCACACCGTCCGTTCACACCCTCATCCCCGGGCCTCTCCCAGCTTCACAGTCACCTTCCCCAAGTTCTCCTCTGCCCTGGTCCTCTCTAACTCAGAGGCGCCCTCTCCCCACTCGTGCCTTTTCCCTCGCTGTGCCCCATGCCCAGAGTGCCATCCCTGCCTCCCGGAGGCCCCCCGTTCTGCAGAAGGCGGTCCTGCCCTGCCCCTCCCAGGGCCCTCCCTGGGATGGTCTCTGTTCTGCAGAAATGGTGTGTCCTGGGGGATCGGCAGGTAGAGGTAGGATGAGGGCTCCACAAGGGCAGGGACTGGCTTGCTCACTTTCTCTGTATCTCTTCTACAAGGGAAGGCAGCAACATTTATATACAAATACGCCAATGCAAGATCACTTTTGCAAAGGACTTTTCTCAGTCCTGTGAGAAGGTACTGAAAATCTTCCCCCATTTTACAGGTGAAGAAAGTGAGGCTCCTCACAGTCACAATTAACAAATGTCCAGTCCAGGCCCTCTCCCTGTGCTTTAGGCCCAAGCTGGGCTCCCCCGTGGCCCTAGGGCTAACCACAGTATGGTTTTGCCAACTTGGTAGAAATCAGTACCCTTTCATTGGACTGATGACCTAATCTAGGAATAGAGATGGCCAACTGGAGGAGGCTGAAGAATCACTGGGAAACTGAGGAGCCAAGCAGTGAAATGGCCTTTCGAAGGCTGAGTCTATAAGAAAAGTTGGTGCGGAGGCCAGCACTCTGCCAACTCCCAGGGAAGGAAGCCAGGCCTTGCCACCAACGGAAACAGGCTGACCTCGGACATTTATGGCAAAAGGGACACATTTACTTCCTAGTTTAAAAAACCATACAGAAGGGCTGTAGGGCACAAAACCTCGGAGTCCCAAGTCTCTAAGTGTGCCAATGGGCCCCGCCGTGCGGGGCTCTTAATAAGAGATCCAAGGTGGAACAGCCTCATTGCAGGGGAAGCCCTGAATGGTGGGCAGGCAGGAGAGCTTCAGTTAGTGGGTGGGTAAGGAAGGGGGAGCCAAGGCTCGCCTGCCCTTGATGTGGGCCACCTAGGACATGGCAGGCAGGGTTCCTGCACTCTGGCTGGTGAGGAGGCAACAGTGTGGATTCTCCTGGTTGACGGATAGATGTCAGCTTCGAACTCGGGTGAATTCCTTGCGTAACCACAGAGAATCTTGGTAGAATCGGGGATCGCCCAGGCGGATGGCTGTCCTCTTGTAGAAGTAGCAATAGAGAACAGCAGCTGGGGATGATAATGGGAAAAGGGCCTTAAAGGACCTTGCTTCTCTGGGGAGATGACGTGGGAGAGGTGAGGACCCAGACAGGGATCAGACTCCCTAGCACCACCAGGCAAAGTGGCAGGAGGGGGAAGCAGGAGGGATGGGGTCTCAGCCTCCCCACAGCTGGAGAATTCACAGCAACACACTGCCGGGGTCATGGGGCAGCCAGGAACATGGCAGCAGCTGTAGGGCCTTTGTCGCTGGCTGGCTCTAGAGTGGGGGATTCACTGGGGAAGGGGGACATGGTCCTTACCCAGTCTCTGAAACACAAAGAGTGTTTGAAGACCATCTGTCCAGATAAAATGCTTAGAGCTTTTCCAGCGCAGGTTCTAAAGGAGAGAAATGATCAAGGAAAAGTCAGCAATCAGAGGTGTCCCTTGCCCTGTCTGTACTGCCGCCCCCCCACCCCGACATGGCTCAGTATGTGCCACCTCCTGAGCAAACCTGTGACGACTGCTACAGGAGCATGGACCGCTCCACCCTGATGGACAAACTTGAGTGTGGAGGAGCATCCCATGGCAGAGCTCACTCTCCCAGGACTCCCATGTTCCCCTGGGATTATGGGTAGGGCCACTTTCTTGATGGACTAACCAGCTCCCTTTTGACTTGGAAGGGATGATGGGGCGCAGCCCTTCCCCACACAAATGCTTTGCTAAGCACTTTTCTGTTTCTCTCACTAGGAAGAAACAGTGACTGAGGCCCAGGCCCAGGACTTCGTGGTAGCCAGGGTCAGCCCTGCTGCTCCTCTGTCCTGGCGGCCAACAGCTCCAGTGTCCTTGGAATTAAACAGCTCAGCTCAGGAGCTTTACAAAGTAGAAGCAGAACCTATTTTGGCTTCAGCGTGAAGATCCCAGAAAATCCTCTTATCTCCCCTGCTAGGGAGGCAGGCAGGCAGTGCAAGCCAAGGAGCTCTAGCAGCTTAGCACGAGGTCACCAACACAAGCTGGCTTCCTTCTTGTGAGACCCGAGGGAGCTGGGCCTGGAGTTAGGGAAGCCACACTCAAACCCTGTCTCAGCTCATAGCTAGCTGGGCTGTCCTGGGCCAGTCGCTTCATTTCTCTTAGGCCTCTGAGGTGGAGGAAACAGCCTCTGCCAACACAGTTTGACTCCCTCTCTACAACTTAACACGTTGGGAAGCTCCCAAGGGCCTTGCTTATCAGGCCTGCCCATCCAGGAGGCCTCTGGGGAGGATGAGCCACCTTGTTTAGGTCTGCGCCAGCTGGCTCACTCCCACCAGCCTGGGACTCAGACTGAAACATCCCAGGACTCCCTGCCCTATGAGACTGCAGGCTCCCCTTGTGACTCCATGTGGCGTGGCCCTGTCTATCCAGCAGGGCTGACGCTACGCAGACAAGCTCGGCTAGACCGCTCTTTTCTTCCTTTTTAAGTCTCTGTTAAAAGGGAGACACTGATGGGTGGTGATTTCATCAAAAATAAAGATGACATAAAAACCAAAGGTATCATTAAGTAGAATACTTTTTTTTTTTTTTTACTTTTTGGAGGGGGAAGGCAGGGCAATTGGGTTTAAGTGACTTGCCCAAGGTCACATGGCTAGATTTTGTGTTTAGTGTCTGAGGCCAAATTTGAACTTAGGTCCTCCTGATTCCAGGGCCAGTGGTCTATTCACAGCACCATCTAGCCACCCCAGTAGAATACTTATAAAAAAATTAGAAGACGGGGCTTTGTTTCTGAAAGATGCCTTAAGTACTTAAGAAAGCTTTGCTATTTTCTGGAGGTCATCCTGTTCAGTTTTGGGCCCAGATCATTGCCTGTTTGCACCATCATACACACACACATACTCATGTGTATGTATATATGATGGTTGTACTCTGTAGATTGTCCATATGACTGCCTATCACAATAGGCAGTCTTCATCCACTTGGTTTTTCCTATGTAGATGGTTATGCCAAACTCTGTCATTATGGATCTCTTCTGAGGAGCCCTGTGGGATGCAGCTTCATGTGACCAGGATGGTGTCATCCCTAAAAGTACATCTGGAGGATTTCACCATAAGAAATCCCCCTTCATTGTAGACTCTGCCTGATCTCCTCTAGGACAGCGGCAAATACTTTCTTGTTTGTTGTCCTTTCATTTGCACCCTTGAACACTCTCAGGAAAACATTTTTTTTCTTTTTTTTAGGGGGGGTGGTTAAATGACTTGCCCGGGGTCACAGAGCTGGTAACTGTCTGAGGCTGGATTTGAACTCAGGTTCCTCCTGAGTCCAGGAACAATGCTGTATCCAGTACCACCTACCTGCCCCAGAAAACTTTTCTTAATCTCTTACCAGGCTTTCTTTAAATTGGTTTTACCCTTCACTGCTTCTATGAGTTAAAAAAAGAACTGTATTAGAACTTTACATAATCTGCCTTGGTTTCTATACCACTTCTTTCCCTTCCTGGGTCCTTTTTCTAACTCTTCAATTATCTTTATTAACCTCCTCCTCACAAAGATTGTGTCCTGGGCCTGCTTTTCTCCTCTCTCTTCCTTTCCTTGGTGGTCTCAACAGCTCCTACAGGTTCCATTATCATCTCCAATTGACTCCCAATCTTTAAATTCAACCCAAATCTCTCTCCTGAATTCCTGTTCCACGTTACTAATTGCCCTGGATATCCTGCATGCATCTCAAACCCAAATGAAATGAGTGGAGAAGCATTTATTAAGTGCTCACTATATGCCAGGTACTGTGCTAACAGATTCAAAATTAACCTCACTATTCCATCTCCTTCACTCCAAAAGGCAGTCAAGTCATTCCATCCTCCTCCAGACTTCTAACCACCAAACTTGGTGTCTCTACGACTGCTCCCTTTCCCTTGTCCTGGAGCTCCCAGCATGCATCTCTGCATGCCCATCATTTTTAATTTGGCTCTTAGAAGACACCAATGGGTAATCGGTCCTCCACATAGCTGCCAAACTGATATCGCTAAAACACTGGTCTGACCATGTCACTCCCCTCCTCAAAAATCCTCAAAGGTTCCCACCCTCTAGGATAAAATATAAAATTCTCAGTCTGGAGTTCAGAATCCCTCCCACTAAGGTTTCCACTTCATTTTCCTGTCTTATTTCTCATTACGACCCTGACATTCCATCTCCCCTCCGTCTGCACAAGACCTCCCTACACCCTACACCCACTCTCCACTGATCTCTACCTCTCAGAACACATCTTAGGCATTCTTCCCTCCTACACAAGACCTTTCCCAACTGGAGAACTGACTTGGGATTTCCTCTGTTGACATGCCATGTCTCCCCAGGACTACATCATCACAGGAGGATGGGGGGACAGTTTCTCAGTATCTGGCACAGCATCTCACACATGTTAGACACTTAACATACCTTTGGTTGCAATAGCCTCAAAAGTAACCTGTGGTAGTTCCATTTTTATTTACACAAGGGACTGTTCTCCTAATGTGTGAGGAAAAAGCCAGAAAATAGCCCTGTCCTCCTGCAAAACCATCACACTGGAGAAAATGAGGCCATGCTCTTGGATGTGCAGAAAAATGCAGGAATCTCCTAGCTGCAGAGAGAGTCATCCCAAGGGTCTGACACTTGCAAAACTTGGAACTGGTGACTCAGCTTCAGATGACTCCAGCAAATGTCAATCTGGAAAATGAGTGGCTTTTTCTGACCTGGACTTTACCACCTGTCCAAGAGGAGGAGGCAAATTCCCTGTGAGCAGGGACTGACTGACTTTGGTCTGGGGAGCCCCAGTGCCCAGCCCCCAGCACTGCATGAGCACCGGGTCATCACAGAGCGATATGATCTCTTTAAAATAAGAATTCTGAAACCATATAAAAAGTTGCTCTGAGTCACAAGTAAGAAAACAGAACATCAAAACAACGGTTTCACCTCACATCTGGTCAATCAGTCAAGTTGACAATAGAAGGCAACAGTCAACGCTACAGGATAATAATGTTGGAGGAACTGTGAACTGGCCCAACCATCCTAACAAGCAATTTGGAATTACACTAAGAAAGTGACTAAGGGGTGGTTAGGTGGTAGAGTAAATAGAGCACCGGCCCTGGAGTCGGGAGGACTTGAGTTCAAATTTGCCCTCAGACACTTAACACAAAAATTAGCTGTGTGACCTTGGGCAAGTCACTTATCCCCAACTGCCCTGCGTTCACTGCTCCAAAAAGAAAAAAAAAGTGACTAAACTGTTTCTACCTTTTAGCCCAGAGATTTCACTGCTGGCTGAAACCCCAAACTCCAAGGAGACCAAGGATCAAAAAAAAGACCTCATATGCACAAAAATATTTACAGATGTCCTTCTTCTAGCAGCAAAGAACGGGGAACAGAGTAAACACCCCCCAGTTGAGGAATGGCTCAACCTACACATGGATGGAAATGAAAATTATTACTATGTTATAAAAAAATGACAACTTGAGAAAAGCACAGGAAGACACGTGAACTGATGCAAAGTGAAGAAAGGAAGACCAGGAAAAAAAAATAACTGCAAGGGTAGCTAGGATGGCCACGCATGGTGACAAGGACAAGGACAACAGCAGCAAAACCCAAACCGGTGTGTGCGAAGGTGGGCTGTGAGGACACTGCTCCTTCCCTGCAGAAGTGGAGAACTCAGAATGAGGAACTCAGGTAGAGCTGGCTGAGGCGCTGCTGGTTTGGCTGAACTTTTTCTCCTTCATTTTTATTTTGGGCTATCCAACGCAGCCCTCTGAGACAGAGACAGGAGCAAAGAGAAGAAGCCTTGGCCCTCTGAGGACTTGCCTCCTGGCCCCCATCCTATCACCTCACTTACCAGGACCCAGACGTGGAGGGGGATGCTGAGAGACAGGTAGATGGCCGTGAGGATGATGGTCCCTTTGAACTTTCGGAAAAGGAGGCTAACCAGCCCGGCCTGGAACACGAAGGTGTTGAAAAACATGAGGAAGATGATGATGACGTTGAAGAGGATGGCGATGTCTTGGATGCTGCAGAGGCACAAGCCCAGGATGAGCGGAGGGGTGCACGGGGTTCCTGGGGGTGGGGGCCCAGCGGGGTGCCCAGGGAGGGTGGGGCAGGGTGGGCACTCACATGAAGAGCACCAGCTGCACCACGGGCGCCACGCGCAGCAGCTCCGAGAAGGCGTTCACGAACAGGTCGTACAGCAGCAGCACGAACTGCAGGGCCAGCACCAGGCTGTAGTTGCTGGTCTGCAGCATCTTCCGTCCGCAGGGCCCGGCCCGCGGGGCGCATCCCCCAGGGCAGCGTCACGCCTCGGGACCCCCGCACCTCCTCCCGCCCGTCCTGCACCGCCTGCCTGGGGGAGCGGGAGGGGAGGTCAGCCCAAAGCTTCCTCGGGACCCCGCAGTGCCGACGTCCGGGACTTGCAACCCGAGCCTCCGGGCTTCATCTCCCCTCCTGACAAAGGACGACTCCTACCTCCCAGTGTGGGGCGAAGCGCTACGGAAACGGGCGCCGCGCCGCCGCAGTGCAGAAGGGGAAACTGAGGCCCGAGAGGGGCAGCGCCCGGCCCAAGGTCACCCAGCCGGGCTGCGGGGGACAAGAGCTCACCAAGCCAGCTGCCCAGCCCCAACACACCTCCACAGCCAAGGCCCGTCCTCACCTCCCCCGCCCCCCCTTCCCAGCACAGCCCAGTGGCAGATCTTATTCTCACCTGGTGCCGCCATCCTAGGTTGTCATGGAAACTCCAAAGGGCCCGCCCCCCGCCTTCCGGAGGTAGCCCTTAAATCCCGGAAGTGCGTATGAACGCGGGCTCCGGGACGCTCTAGCAAACGGCCCAGTGCACCCCTCGATGCTCAAACCGGCGGCCATGCTCACCTCCCCTCAAGACAAAAGCAGTCAGCAACCATCCCCTTTTTCTTTCCTCCCATCTTGCTAAAGACCCTCCCGGCCGACTGCATTTCCGCCCCCTAATTCCTGTCCCGCGCAGGGTGCTGTGGGAAGACAGTGGGGAGAGCAAAAGGAGGCAGAGGTGGGTGGGGCCCAGTGACCGCGGAAGCACCGGAAAGGAGCCCAAGGGGAGGCGTAGGACACCATTTCCCAGGCTGCCTCACGCAGGACCGGAAGTTCCCTGACGGAAGAGGCTGTCTGCGCGGGTGGGTGGGAACCGACAGGACTCCAACTCCCAGAGTGATCCTCGCGAAGCCGGAAGTCTTGGTATACTATAAAAGGGAGAGGCGGGGCATTTCTCCTCGGCTCTTTGGAGGCGGTCTCTGGTAAGTAATTGAGGCTGTGCGACTCTATTTCCCAGAAGCCCTGGGACGTCCTCCGGCTGTCATGTGAACGCTGCGGTGGGCTGTGTAGGGGACTGGTGGGAAGCGATGATGGGGCTGTTACAGTTGGGGCGTCTGTGGATTTGAGGCAAGTGCCCCTATAGGATCACAGCAGTTAAGACCAGGAGGAACTTTGGAGGCCCAGTTGGGCAAACAGAGGAAGGCTGGAAGAGATCGCCCAGCTTCTCTCCTCCTTCCAACCACGCAGGCCCATTTAACAGATAACAAAATCGAGTCTAGCACAGCGGACTCCCCCGCTCCCCCTTCCCCGGGCCTGGGGTAGCCAGTGAGTGAGCCTGCCTCGCCCACCCCAGGGGGCTGTGGGGGAGGGGCGTGCGACTCTCCCTCTCCTCCTGCCTCGGCCTGGGCCAGGGTGGGCGCGCCCGGGAGCAAAGAAGCCCTCCGGGGATGCCTGGTCAGCTGTGCGCGCTTCACGTGCCCCCCAGGTGTGCCTTCGGCCCCCCTAACCGTGTTTCCGTCTCTTCCCCTCCCCCTAGCATAGCCTGGTTTAGGGTTTGCTCCTCTGCAGCTGGGCCCCTCCACGCGGTGTGGCTCCGTGTGGAGCCGCCAGGAGGCGCCGCGGCAGTGCGCGGGGCCCCAGGCCTCCGAGTTGGGGAGAAGCATCTCCCCACGTTCGAATCTGGCCTCGGAGGCTTACAGACTGGATGACCCTGGGCAATTCACCCAACTGCCTGCCTCAGTTTCCTCATCTGTAAAATGAGCCGGAGAAGGGAATGACGAACCCCCCCTTGTCTCTGCCCAGGAAACCTCAAATGGGGACATTTGACGGCTGAGCCGACCCCCCAGCTCCCCTCCCAGCGGGTGCTCCTCCCCAGGGCTTCCCCTCTCCAAGACCTCCCCGTCTGTTCTCTAGATGGCGCATGTGCCCCTTGGACTGCGCGCACCTGGAGGCCAGGCTCCGTCCGCGCCCTTCCAGCCCGGCCGTTGAGCCGGTGTTGGCAGGAAAGTCTCGCCCGGTGCGGCGTACCCCTTGGTGTGCTTGGGGCCCTTGGCACACGGGAGCCCCGCTTGCTCGGGAAGATGCTGAGTGCGCCTCGGGCGTGCCCCCTGGCACCCTGCCGTCCCGCCCTTCCCAAGGCGTGGCCCGGGTGCCAGGCGCCCTGCAGGCTGCGTCCGGCCCCCGGGAGCCCAGGGAGGCAGAGGGTGAGGGGGCTGGCCTTTCACCCGCCGCGTCTCGAGCAGCCTTCTGGAGCCTGCTGCTCTGCCGAGCTCCTGAGGTGGTGCCCGGGCGGCAGGCCCTGTGTCCTGAGACCTGTGCCTTTTTAGAGGCTTCTGGGGCAGGTGCCAGACCGGCCCGAAGCTGGGCAGAGGTGAGCGGCCGAGCCGGCGTACCGAGAAGCAGCCGCGGGGATTCAGAAGGCCCCCTGATCGCGATCGTGATCGCGGAGGCAGCGCCCTCCTAGCGCTGCTGACACCCCCGACCCTGCTCAGCTTCCTCCACCAGCCCCGCTCCACACCCGCGCCCTGCGTGCTCATTGCTGTCTGCAGCAGTCAGCTTTGGAGGGCCAATGGGTAAAAAAAAACCCTTTCACGAATAGCCCCGGCATTTAAAGGACTCCGCAGAAGCAGGCTTTGTCAGTTGGACTTACTAGGAAGGGCCAGATGAAAATTATTTCAAAGTAAAATTAATGGTATTTCCTTGTAATTATTTGTATTTAAAATACATCTCCACAAATAGGGACATTATTGTAAATTACAGTACGATGATGAAACATTTTAATTTAAAACTCTTACGTCGGTTACCACAAGTGATGGGGAGCCCCTTCTAGGGCACCAGTGATTGAGTGCCTGCCCTCCCCAGTAGACTGAGGAAGACAGCCCCTCCCCAAAGCAATGACACTGGATTCAGTGGCTGTTCCTAGAGCAAGATTGGGGTGGGGGGTGCCGCTGTAAGTCCACAGGGCCAGACTGCCTGCTGGGGGCCAGGTACTGTGCTCAGCACCGAGGAAGCAACACATAATTGGAGGCAGGCCCTGTCCTCCAGCAGCTTCTCTTCGGGCTAGGGAAAGAGGGTGAGCCGGGGGGCGACGGGGGAAGCCAAACAAAGCAAGGAGGCCCCCCCGCACCAGCAGCACGAAGAACACCGCCCCACCACCAACAGCGGCCCGAG
>NW_027187239.1:887969-917748 GCF_028583685.1 Petaurus breviceps papuanus
GACAGTGTTGCATGGGGGGGGGGGCGTTGGTGTTGGTGTGGTTGGGGGGGGGGGGGGGGGGGGGGGGGAGTGCTGGGCTGAGTGTGGGTGGAGCCACAAGCCATTGATGGACCTGGTCTGGGAGGATTCTGTGGCTAGGGCCCGGAGAGTGGCCTGGAGTGAAGGTGGCCCTGAAGGGTCTGGCATCTGTGGAGAACTCCTAGACCCTATCTGGGCAGGCAAAGGGGCCAGTGAGATTCCTGGAGAGGCCCAGGTTTCTGGCAGAATTTTGACTGGCTGGGATGTGAGCCCCAAGGTCCAGAGCTGACTGGATTTACTTTCTGGGGGTGGCATGATCTCTGGAGGCTCCTGGGTGACTTGGTGCTGGATGGGTCATGAAGCATGGTCCTGGTCCAGCTAGTGGCATCCCATAGGGCAGGTGACTTTATACTGGCTGTTGTCTCTCCATCACTGTCTCCAGATCCCATCCAGAGACTCCTTGGTGGGGAGGGAGGGGGAGAAAGGGAGGGCAGAGCAGATAGCAGGAGGCCTGCATAGCTTCAGTTTCCTGTAGATGGGGCTCCTGTGCAGACAGGGGGAAACATTCTAACTCTCTTTTTTTTTCTTTTTGGAGGGGAGAGGACAGGGAAATTGGGGTTAAGTGACTTGCCCAAGGTCACATGGCTAGTTTTGTGTTAAGTGTCTGAGGCCGGATTTGAACTCAGGTCCTCCTGATTCCCGGGTTGGTGCTCTATTCACTGCGTCACCTAGCTGCCCCTGTAACTCTCTCTTGACTGAGGCTGGTGACTGTTTCCATACCTTAACCCATTTGATGGGTCCAGGGTAGGGGTCACAAACCTGATAGGAAAAATCATGTTGCTGCCAGGATAGCTGTGGCGTGATCTTGTGGCAACCTCATGGGGGCTCTTGGTCTGCTTTTTTCCCTTCACTGACCTCTGGACCCTACCCTGGGTTCACTGGCTCAGTACCCAGCTCCTTGGCTTCTTTGTCCAAGCTGCAAGTTCACAGGGGAGCCCATGCCTGGGAGCTGGCAGGCCCAATCTGGAGTGCTTGGCTGGTGCTGGTTAAGTTTCTCCTCATCCTTTTTTCCGCTGAGGGTACGTTGCCTTTCTTGGCTGAGCCCACTGTGTCTTCCTGAGGCAGAGCCTACCATGCTTTGGACTGTACCACAAATTCTGGGGGCTCTGGTGACATACTCATCAAATTGAGGGTAGAATTTTGATCTTTAAAAGTTCTGGCCCTGGGGCGGCCAGGTAGCACAGTGAGTAAGAGCACCCCTCCAGTGTTGGGATGACCTGGGGATCAAATCTGGGCTCAGATACTCAGCACCACACGCAGAAATAACTGGCCGTGTAACCTTGAGCAAGTTACTTAACCCCAATTGCTTAAAAAAAAAAAAAGTTCTGGCCCTCTCTTTACAGCTGAGGAAACAGACCCAGAGGAGGGAAGTGACCTGCCCAAAGCCAACTAGGTAGAGAGGTTGGATTGACATGGCTGCCCAGTAGAAGCTTCAGACCAGGCCTGGGCCCCTCAGGCCAGGCTCACCATGCCCTGCCTGGGGCCACATCCCCCCATCCTCCCAGGCTGGTTTTTTTCTCAAGGCAGCCTAGGGCAGAGGTTCTATAGAGGTGTGGGTACCATATCCCACGATGACCTGGGAGCCTCTTGGTAATTTTCCCTTTCTGAGCAGCCTTTGTGGGAAATCTCAAAATAGACTCTGTGGTCCCCAGACCATGACCTGCTGCTTCTCTCTCTTCCTCCGGAGTTTCCCTCGAGTTGGAGAAAGCAGAAGCAGGGGCAGCAGATGTGGGGCGTGGAGTGTTTGCCACATGTTTCCGAGGCTGCCCCCTCACAAAGTTGAGCCCCTTCAGGCCTGGGCCCAGCACCCTGGGGTGTGAACATTCCTCATTCCCTCTCCCTGTGGGAGGAATCTGTCCTCACAACTCCAGGCCAGACCTAAGGAACTGTTTGGTGCCAGAGCAGGGCTCTGCCCACTCCTCACCAGCTAGAATCTGACTCAGCCAGCTCCTGGAACACCCAGGCAAGGCACCAAGGCCGAGCCTGTGTGGACAAGACGCAAGGGGTGAGGGTGAGAGAGGGGTCACCTCTTGGTGGTGCGGCCCTAGGGGAGGAGCCCAGGCAAGGGATGAGTGACCTGCTCTGTCCTTTCCCAGGAGGACGATGGCCGTGGGACGTTTTTATCTCTTCTCCCTGGTACTGGGCACCCTGGGGGCCCTCTGTGTGCTCTTCACGGTCTACTGGGTACAGCACTGGCGTGGCGGCCTGGGCTGGGATGGCACTAGCCTCATGTTCAACTGGCACCCAGTTCTGATGGTGACTGGTATGGTGGTGCTGTACGGTGCTGGTAAGTAGGGAATGGAGGGGCCTGGGGGAGGGCCTGGGGCCAGTCTGCTCTCCCCTGCTGTTGGTAGGGAGGCTAGCACTGATATCATTGACTTGGGAGTTGAAGTCACACCCTGTGTCCTCTGGGGCTGATCCCTGAGCGTCAGTTTACTCATCTGTCTGGTGGGCATGATGTTCCTCTTCACTAGATCATAAAGAAAGCACTTTGTGATCTGTGGGGCTCATGGGTCTAAGCTCCCCAGGGCCACTGAAATAGGAGTTGGTGTTATTTGCGGAGCTCAGTAGTGAGCGGCTCTGGTAAGATCATAAGGGAGCTGTCGGGCCAGGAGCTCCTCACGTTGGTGATCAGAACAAGAAAGCACAAGCCAGGGGCTTTGATTAAAGCCTTGGCCTGAGCGTGGCGCCCTGCCTCCTGCCCCACAGGGCTGGCCCTGGCCAGGTCTGTGCCCTTTTCTCTCTCTTGGATGCATGGCACAGGCAGGTGGGTTGGCACTTAGATTGGCTTTGAGGTGGGGGTGGGGAGGGGTCAGTGAAAAGACCAATGGACCTGGAGTCTGAAACCCCAGATTCCAGCCCTACCTCAGCAGTGCACTGCCTGTGGGAGGGACCTGGTCTTTGAAAAATATGGAAACTGGACTGGGTGGGCCCTTACAGCCCTGGTGTTGACTCAGGGCTCAGAAGGAACTTTATGAGGGCCCTGTGCCTCCCTTTCCCCTTGGGGCTGTTGGGGGCCCCACAATGAGACCCTGGCTCCTGGTCTTCCCGCAGCCTCGCTGGTATACCGCTTGCCTCAGTCCTGGGTGGGGCCCAAGTTGCCGTGGAAGCTGCTGCACGCGGTGCTGCACCTGGCAGCCTTCATCCTGGCAGTGCTGGGGCTGGTTGCTGTCTTTAACTTCCACCGTCACAACCGTATCTCAAACCTCTACTCCCTGCACAGCTGGCTGGGGATCACGGCTGTCGCCCTTTTCGCCTGCCAGGTGAGTATCCTTCCCCTGCCGGGACCCTCAGCACATTTCTGAGGGTCTGCAGGGTCTGTGGGGCTGGAGCTTGGCCTTCTGATGGGCCCAGTGCCAACATGTTTGCTCAGAACAGGCATGACTGACGCAACTTGACTGCAGGTGGAGATGACCTGAGTATGATCCTTCCAGAGGCTCTGTGGCTCCTGGAATGGGGTTTTATGGTGCAGGATCCTGGTGTGAAAACTCACTCCGCTGAGTCTTGCCCAGGGTCACAGTTGTTTGTGTCAGAGGCAGGACTAGAACCCGGCTTTTCTGAGACTGAGGCCCATCCAGACCACCAGGTCTCTTATTGGCAGAAATAGAAAATGAGACCATTTGGGCAGGAGTGAATGACTTGGACAGTTCTGGATCAGTTGGGGGCCGGCAGAGGCAAAGTTTGAGGGAGTGCTTGGATGGAGTCTCACTGGAGTTGTCCCATGAGATGGAAGGTCCAGGGCCTGGAAGATGGCATGGGGTGAGATCAGGGGGCTGGCCGGGTTCTCCCCTCCCTGGGACCCACAGCTTTCTCTCCACAGTGGCTCCTGGGCTTTACCGTCTTCCTGCTGCCCTGGGCGTCTCTGTGGTTCCGCAGCCTTCTCAAGCCCATCCATGTCTTCTTTGGGGCTGTCATCCTGTCCCTGTCCATGGCCTCTGTCCTCTCTGGGATCAATGAGAAGCTCTTCTTCAGCCTGTGAGTCTCCTGTAGGGCCTTGGCTGTTCTTTCACGGTGGGCGGTGGAATCTGTCCCTCGAGGGTAGGCTGTCTGCACAGGAGGGCCTGGGGGCTCATCAGCCATCTGCTTTGAGTTAGAACCTACCTCCTCATTGGGAAGGGAGAAGCTGCCTTTCTCAAAGAAGAGCTTGGTCAGCCAGTCAGGTGTTTCTTGGGTACTTCTGGGGCCACAGCATCATAGCAGAAACTGCTTGTGCATGTTGCTGGTTTTTATAGTCCCTGGTCTTGCCACTTAGGAAGCCCCTCTGGGGAAGGCCTTTTCACTCAGCCTTAGTGCTAGGGGTAGGCCTACACTGGGCAGACAGATGGTGAGTCATGGTGGAGGGTCCAGGGAGAGCCGACACTGTCACCCCACAGGAAGAACGCTACTGCCCCCTACTCCAGCCTCCCTCCGGAGGCCTGCTTTGCCAATATCACCGGAATGATGGTGGTCATCTTTGTGGGGATTGTGCTCTATGGCCTCCTGGTCTCGTCATGGAAACGGCCCGAAGCAGGCATCCTGACCGACAGACAGGTACAAGTCCATGTGGCTGAAGAATGAGGGGAGGGCAGTGAGGGTGGGGGAAGAGCCTAGGGGTCAGGGGCTGGAGCCAGGAGAGGCAAGGGGGCTGATGGGGACCACGGGTCCTGGGGAAAATATGGCCCATTGAGAAAAACTTAAGGCCTGCCTGGGACATGAGCCATATAGCCCTGGGTGGGGGTCATAGATGTCTCAGAGCTGGTCTGACCCCTCATTTTATCAACAAGGAAATAGGCCCAGAGCTGGGAGGTGATTTTCACAAAGTTATTTAGGAAGTAGAAGGGTTCAGATTCCATTTCCTTGTCTTAAGGGTCTCCAAGGCCCCTTCTCACCTTGACGTTTGGTAACGCTTGGAGGGGTGCACTTGGGGAGAGAAGGCACAGATAGGCCCATCTCCTCACATGATCTTGGTAGACCTTGGCTGCCCTGTGCAAGGACAAGGGCAAAGATCAGAGAAGAAAAGATTCACATTTTCCGTAAGGGTCTTTCTTGCCTTTTCTCCACAAGTGGTTTCCGAAGAGCCAGTTTTAGTGACTGGTGGAACAGGGACAGTTAAATGCTTGGGGATGAGTGGAGCCTTTGGACAATGGTGCCACGGATTGGAATTCTGGGCTGAGCCAATGCCTCTGTGGGAAGATTGGTGGCTTAGGCCGGGCCTCTGCATCGGCTGGGGTCTGTGCTGGTGGTGGGTGTTGGTCTCGGAAGCCTGAGGTGGGTGAACTTTCTTTCCAGCCCCTGCTGCATGAAGGACAGTGAGGTGCAAAGGGCCACCCTTCCCACCCGGGAGCAGCCTGCACCAGTGACACTCCTCCCCAAGCTCTGCTCTGCTGGGGCTCTGGAATGCCCGCAGGAGCCAGCTCCCAGACTTCTGCCCCTGTGCTCGCCCTGCGCACTAGCCACTGGGCTTCTCCCCTGCTTCCTGGCCAGCGCTGGCTTCTGCACCTCTTGGCCCTTTCCTCGGGCCCTCCCTGTCAGCTGCATCAGAATAGTCCCACACAGAGCTCAGCTGCCTCCTTCCAGGCAGTTAGAAAGGGCTGGGCCTGGGTGAGTCCCAGTGGGCCCCAGCCATCTCATGTAGAAGGGAGGTCCTCTGCTTCTCGGCCTCTCTCTCAGCACTTTTGAAATAACAGGGATTGTGGGGTGTCCCTCCCTCCAGCTTCAGTTCCAGCTGGGACCTGACTCTCGGCCTCACCCTGTTTCTTACATGCCTGTTGCCTCCGGGCCCTGACAATAACTCTGCCAACCTGTCCTCCCAAGGAACTCACACCACAGTGTGGCCTAATGACAGGGCTGCCTTTGGACTTGATCTTCCAGACTCCCCTAATCCCCCACCCCTCAGGAAGCCGGGACCTGCTCCTGGCCCATCAGGTCCAGCCTCCTAACACCCCTTATCCCCAGCACCCTTCCTCAGGGAGTCCTCACACTCCTGGAAATGGCAGAGAAGACTTAGCTGGTGCCGTTGTCCCGGGAGGGCCATGGGCACTGTTGGACAGGGGACTCTTGGACCATCCAGCTCCCCACCCAGAGTCCCTGCCAAGTGCCTGTACCCTGGGCCGGGCTGAGGCACTCCCGATAGGCCATGCTCAGGCCCAGAGCCCTCATAGGAAACAAACTCCTGAGCTGTCTGCCCCTCCCTCCTTGTCAGTGCCCTCTTCTGCTGTTCCTGCCATTGTCTCTCCTCCCCATTGCTTGTTTGCTTCTCTTCCCTCCCAGAACAGCCTGGCTTGGCCGAGGGCTCAGGCTCTCTGTGCCCAGAGGGCAGATGAGTGCCAGCTGCTGGCCGGACAGCAAACACAGGCCAGTCCTGGTGGTCTCAGAGCCCTTTGGGGAGAAGCATCCTGCCATTTGGCTCTGTGAGCCTTTGGTGTTTGTAGGCCAGGGTGCAGTGGGGTCAGCTCCTTTGGGGCTGCCTGAAACTTTTCATTCAGTGTGTTTTTAAGGACCCAAGACCCTCAGGCTTTCTGGCAGGAGGATCTCCGCAAATTTCACCTTGATAAAAGGGGAAAACAAACTTTCTGAGGATTGTGGTTGGAGCTGAGTATTCAGTGTGACCTGGGGCTGATCCTGCAGAAGCTGTATGGCCTCTGGGGCATCTCTCCAGGGAAGGCCTTGGTAACAGCCGAGAGTGAGGGAAGGCAGTTTTTATGTTTGTTAAGATCCTTTTTAACTGCAAAAATTGTATTCTGTGAACTTCTTCTTAGCATTAAAGTTGTTTTTACTATACTTCCTCCTCTAGTCTGACTGGCAGCCTGCTGAGCCGAGCCTGAATCCCTGACTCCCCTCATCTTCCACGTGGGGGGGAGTCTAGAGAGGGCATTTTGGACCAAATGGCCATGGAGGTCCTGGCTGACTCTTAGGGTCTGATTTCCTGATCTACAGAGCCCTGGATAGCTTTTAAAAGCTGCCTGACCCTGACCTAGCCAGATGTATCTCTGTGGATCTGGGCCAGCCCTGCCTACCATCAGTGCAGGGTCAAACTAGCAGGGACTGGTTGAACTCTGTGGAAATTCCTTCTTCCAGAACAGGATAGCAGTTAACCTGTAACTTAGTCTTAGCTGCTTGGGGCACCAAGGTTAAATGGTTTGCCTCAAACGCATAGCCAGTCTGTGTCTCCCCTATGTCAAGGCTCCTATCTGTCACGCCCGAGGACAGGACCAAATAATTCTCCTTCACAACAGCCCTTCCTAATGACCATGCCACCTCCCTTCCATTGCAGACATGGCCTGTCTAGACCCTTCGTCAAGGTTGCTACTTTATATTCAGATAGCCAACGTGTGTCCCAGGCCCCATCATGTCCTGTGGCTATAATGCTTGGGGACCATCTGTGACCACAGCCATAGGTCATTGTCAGAGAGAGCCAGCCTCCTGAGACTGCAGAGGACGTGGATGGACCCTGGTCTCTGCTCATCTGGGCTCCCCTCAGGCTCTCCATTTGGTCCCTCACTATATATTCAGGCACAGAATGGAGACACACCCGAGTCTGCCTGATGGCCTCTGTGGCTGACTTGGATGGTCCTCTTTCTGGTCAGGCCCAGGCTTAGTTAGCCAAAATCTCTTGATGAGAGGACTGGCCTTGTTATGTAACTCATGGGTCCTGCTCCCATCAGAGACATGTTTGGTTCTTTGTTCACTCACTGGCTACAAACAGGTTCTCTGTGCCCTGGATCAGCCATGTCCCGGTTAGCATTCTTGCCTGCATTGGGCATGTGCTCCGGAGAGTGGAAACCCCCAGGCACCAAGTTCCACCACAGTTCTCATTCCAGATAAGCCAGCGGGATTCATCTCCACCTCCGGCTCAGGCATGGAAGGGAAGGCAGGAGCCACCACATTGCACCAGATTTGCTGCAGTTGGGACATGATTTATTGAGTTTAGCCCTCTGCCGCTTTATTGACAAAAAGGCTTAAAGAGAGAGAGATCCTTAAAAGCATATTAACCCTGAGAGGTACAGGAAAGGTCTGATCCCAGAGGCACAGGGCTGGGGCCCTGCCAGACTGCTATACCCTCCCTGGAAGGAGAGGGGATGATGGGAAGCAGAACTGGCCAGGCCTGGAACTGCCACAGGCCTTTGTGTCAAGGCCAAAAGGACCAGGGCTGAGTAAGTGTCTAAAACTTCAAAGCCAGCCTTCCCTTGACCAGAGGCAGCCTGCCTGGTAATGGGTGTTAAAGCCAGGGCTTCTTGGGTGATGATGGGAGGGGGACAGTGCCTTCGAGAATAGTTCTTAACCTGAGATCTAGAAACTTGGGGTGTGGGGGAAATGATTTTGATATTTATATTGCAGTGTAATTGATTT
Source organism: Petaurus breviceps papuanus (assembly GCF_028583685.1). Lineage (NCBI taxonomy): Eukaryota > Metazoa > Chordata > Mammalia > Diprotodontia > Petauridae > Petaurus > Petaurus breviceps. The sequence goes on from NW_027187239.1 coordinate 896,376, forward strand.
CTTTTGTAATCCGATTATTTTGTGCATTTAAAACATGATTGTGCAAAAGGGTCCTTTTCACAAATAGGCTGGATGGAGGCCATTGGGCCAGTGGCCTGGAGAGGCCCTGAGTGGCTGCCCGGCAGTGGTTAAAGTGCTGGGCTCAGGGTCAGGGAGAGGCCCAGATCATGGGGAAGGGCAGTTCACGAGCTCTGGCTCTGCAGTGTCTCCAGGACAGCCCGGAGCACAGCAGCAGCTGCCACAGCCCCAGGGTCCGGCTGTTCCAGTTTGGCTGAACTGATGTAGCTGGCTCTCCCAGCCCCGGCCTCCATCTTCTTGGTGGCTTCTGCTGCGGCCTCGGCGCTCTGCAGAAGAAGACGCAGGAGCTCAGCTCCTGAGGCTGGAGGCAGCAGGCTAGCCCCGGCCCCTGCTGCTCCCTTGCTGCCAAAGCCCCGAAGCCTTGGCCTTGAGCGCCTTTGGCAGCTCTGTGGGGGAGGCTGGTGCCTGCCCTGCCCCCTGCCAGGCCCCGTGAAGCTTCCATTCTTCACTTTCCTGCAGCTCAGGCCTGACCCTGTCCTTTCCCCGGCCTCTAGCATTCAGACTCCTTTGTAGCACAGGGCAGGACTCTGCCTCCCCTCGGTGCCTTTGCCCCGGCTGCCTCCCTCCACCTCCGCAGCTCCGAATCCCTCACCAGCTGCTTCTTTAAGGCTGAGCTCCTGAGCTGGCCCCCTAAGCCCCCGGAGCTTGCTCCTCCCTCCCTAACCTCACATATGTACTTACCTGTACATATGCCCCCAACCAGACACACGTATTAGCATATGCCACAGGATCAGAGGGTTAGGATTCAGAGAGAAGAGACATGAAGGGCCATGAGTTCATTCTACAGATGAACAGACTAAGGCACAGAGAGGTTCCGTGACATGCCCAGGGTCACAGCTCATGGCGTCTGATGCAGAATTCAAATTCAGGTTTTCCTGACTCTGAGTCCAGGGCTCTAGCCACTGCTCCACACTGCCTCCGTTCATTCTCTCTGTAGCCAGCACACTCCTTGGCACACGGGAGTGCCCCACAAGGGCCAAGCCTAGCCTCAGATGACCTCTCTGCCCTCCTCAGGAATTTGCTCATGACAGACATTCTCAGTGGATCACAAGGCCTACGGCAGCCTCCCCATCCTCCCAGGCTGAGCTGACCGGCTCACCTTGACAGCTTTGCTCAGCACCTGCAGCAGATTGGCCCCCGGAGTCTTTAGGGCACGGAGTTCCTGGCCGGCGGCCCATAGCGCGTCCAGCTGCCCAAGACAAGGGAGAGCACTGGGGTGGGCGGGGGACCGTGGGGGTTTGGGGGGCTCTGAAAGGAATGAGGAGGGGGAGGGCAGCGGGGCAGGTGGCATGCGTACCATGGTCCTGTCCCCAGGAGCAGCTTTTCCATACCTGTCAGGGAAAGCAGAAGGCAGCTGAAGTGCACCAGTGGCCAGTGACAGAAGGGAAGAGGGATGGTCTCCCTGGGGATGGGGACAGTGGTGACTCACCGCTGCATGGCCTCCAGACCAGCGTCCATGGCAGCAGTCCAGGCTGGGAGGCCAGGCGTGGTCTTGAGGGGCTGGGCAGCTGCAGTCAGGAACAGGCCATAAAGCTGGGGACCAGAATCAAGCCAAGGGAGGCTGTAAGCGCTCGGCCTCTGCCTTGGTGTCTGTGACACTGGACTTGCTCAGCCTCCCAGGATCTTCCCCCTGGCTCCCTGCCCCTGCCCCTGGAGCTCTCCTGACAATGGGCACTCACCGCCCCTGATGATCCTCCCATCTTCTCCAGCAGGAGCCGGGACAAGCCAGAGAGTAGCTGGTCAGGGCGGCTGGGGGGCGGGCCCTCCTTCAGCCATTCCTGGATTGCTGAAAGGGCAAAGAGATTCTGAGTGATGCGGTGGTGGGGGATGGAGGGGAAACCCAGGCACCCCGGACCCCCATGCCCCTAGCCAAGACCCAGGAAGCATTCACGATCAATCAGGGGCTGAAACCCAAGGGAAAGCCCCAATGGGGGCTGGGATATCTGCCCCATCTGGAGAAGAGGAGGAGCTGGGCGGAGGCCTATGAGTCCTAGACCCCTTCCCCTGTCCCTCTGGCAGTGACCTCTGGCAGCTCGGCTATGGGTGGTGCCACAATCGCCATCTCCAGCAGCTCGGTCCAGGGCATTCAGATGTTCCTCCAGGCCAAGGAGGGTGGCACACACTTGCTTCAGAATGGCAGCTGCCTTCTGGGAGCCAGCACCTGGCAAAGACAGGCCAGAGGAGAAGGGACCCAGTGCTTCAGAGCTGGTGCTGAGCAGCCCCATGCCACCCCCCAGCTGGGTGGGCAGGTTACCTCCCGTCGCCGTCAGCTCGGTGCCCTCTGACTTCTCAGTGGGGGCTGCCCGGCTCCGGGTGCGACCCGTCACAGGCACTCTGGCTATGTGGGGCCAGGCTGAAGCCGTAGTCTCAGCATCTGGGAATGAAGAAGAGGCAGGCTCAGACCCAGCACTGCCACATGGCTTGGCTTCCTGAGCTGAAGGGACAAGGGAAATGGAGGTCCCCAGCCTCCTTGCCTCAGAGGAAGAGGATTTGGGGATTGCAGGAGAGGGTGGAAAGATTTAAGAAGCCCAACTCCCCCCTTCCCCTCCAGTCAAAGACAACAGGAAGAAAAAGCCGGAAGTAACTTTTCTGGGAGGACCAGGGCCCTCACCTTGCCCTTGCCCTAGGGGGAGGGCCGTGTTTGCCCAGCCTCCTCAGGTCCCCTCAGTCCAAGGCCTGCAGGACCCTGACCTTGGGCTCCTCACCTATCAGTTTAAGGAGGGCATCATCTACCAGCAGGAGGGTCAGGGAGATGCCAGCCATTTCCAGTGCCGACATGAAGGTACCCACCAGGGCACGGGCAATCTTCACACCACGGGCCTCTAGAGTCCAGAGCAGAAGGCAGCCATGAGGAAGGAGGGCATGGGGGAGGGAAAGGACACCAGACAGAAGCTAGGGCAGTAGGGCCTTGTAGAAGCTGAGGGGCCATGGGCAGATCTTGAGAGAGCCCCACCCACCTCACCCCAGAAGACCACCTGCTTGGAGCCCTCTTCATGGTCTCCTACTCAGTTTCCCAGTGTAGGGGTGGTACCCTAACAGACATCCCCCCTCGATCTGGGACTTACCGAGGCAGCGGACCGCTGCATCAGCCATGATGCCTAGCTCCAAGAAGGACAGACCACCCAGGTTATTGACGACCAGCACCACCGAAGAGCCTGTGGGAGTCACAGCAGAGGGAGTGATTAATCAATCAGTGTCTCAACAGGAATTTATGAGTGAAGTGTGTTAGTGTCATATTTGCAGGGGGGGGGGGAGGAGAGGTGTGAAAGCAGAGAATGAAACACTCCCTCCTCAAAGGAGCTGATGCTCGAATGGAGGTGACAAGGACACAGGCGCTCATCGGGCACACAAAGTGAATGAGTATAAATGGAATAGTAACAGTCTCTTCATAGCATTTACGGGTTTGGACAGTGCTTTGCAAATACTGTTCCACACCCACTTTACAGACATATACAAGGGAGTTAGGTAGAAGGCAGTTTGGGAGGGAGCTCTGGGACTCTCTGGGGTCCAGGCATGTGGGAGGGCTGGAGCAAAGGTGTGGAGGCTGAAGATGAAGTGCCACATGTAACCAACAAAGACAAGGCCAGTTTGGCTGAGTAGGAGAGGGAGAGCAGTGTCCAGTGGGCTGGAGCCAGGCTGCATAGGGCCCTGAAAGCCCAATGGAAGGATCATCCGAGAGGCCCTTCACAGGAAGCCACTGGAATTGGAGGAGCGGACAACTTTGGCAACGGTCTGTGGCTGGAGGTTAGTCAGGCGTGCCAGTAAGGAGCCTGCCGTGGCAGTCTGGGGGAGAGGTGATGAGGGATGTCACTAACATGGTGGCCATGTGGATAGGGAAGAGTGAGACGTGAGATGGGGGATCTGACAGAGGACTGGAGATGTGGGGGAGGGCAGGGAGGATCATCGGACAACAGCCAGCTCACAGGCCTAGCATACCAGAAGGAACGGGCTGCCTTGGGCAGAACCAGCAAAGGAAGCAGCCCCTCCCCGGAGTGACCACTCACCAGACCTGACCGGCACATGGGACTCGTTGGAGGGGTTAGTCATGTGGTCTATCATTGTCTTCATCACCTCATCTGCCGTGGCCATCTGTGCGTGAGAAGTGACAGTGAGGGGGACTTTGGGCTAAGCCTTGTTCTGGAACAACGTGAGCACTGAGCACCCACCCACCCACCTACCTTCAGCCGACGGACACCGGCCTCCCCGTGGATCCCTATGGAGACAAGAAGCATGGCTGTAGGAAACCCCCAAGTGACAGCCCCGGCGTGACTGGAGATGAGATGGGGGTGACCCAATGGGAGGCCCGCAGGACAGCAGGCAGATACCCGAGGCCATGGGGGATACAGGCACACGTCCTTACCCAAGCCCAACTCCATCTCATCAACAGGAAGCTGGAAGGTTGGTTTGGAGCCTGGGACGCTGCAGGAGGACAAGCTCGCCCCCAGGGTACCTAGGAGGGAAGAGGGCAAGACATGTTGCTGCCAGCAGTGTGGGCACAAAAGGGCGTGCAGATGCCCACACGCCAACAAAAACCGGAATCACTCAGGGAGGGCCTATTATGCCCAATGGCCCTGGGGACACAGATTTTAGACTGGCCCCAGATCCCTGAGAATACTTGGTAGAGGTGAGGCCTCGGCCAGGTGGAAATAAACCATGCCTAAGGACCCATGCATCCCAGAATGCCAGTGCCTGTGAGCAGGAGCCCCCTAGGCCTGCAGCCAGCAGCAGCTTACCAGAGATGCCCAGTCTGGCTTGCAAGCACTCAAGTTTGGGCATCTTTCCTTCAGAAAGGTCCTGTTCCCTCCATAATGCTCCTTTTTCCTCCCAGGGGATGGAGAGGCCCTCCCCCCAGGCCAGCACTCACCCATGGCAGCAGCAGCTGCGTTCACTCTACGAACAATTTCCTCCAGCCCCACGCCTGCCTCGGCCAGAGCACCTGCCACCTGTACCAAGATGAGGCCAAGCCCCCAAGGGATGAGTGACTCCCTAGTCTGGGGCAGAGGGCAGGGAGGGCAGGAGAGGCAGGGGGGAAAGGGGAGAAGCCCTTCCTCATGAGGTGTCTTCCTCAAGTTCACAGTCAGGCCAATGGGCCTGACTCACCTGGGTGCAGAAAGGAGCCTGAGGGATATGTCATCAAGTGGGCAGACCTGAGTCCTAGAGCTGGCTCTTCTACTTACTACCTTTGTGACCCTGGCCAAGTCATTTCCCTCTCTGGGCCTCAGTTCTCTCATTGAGCTGACCTGGGGGGCACCTTCTGGCTCTGCCTGCACTGGTCAGTCCTGGGAGGGCATGAAAGATTGCATTGCAGCTAATCATGGCACAAGGGAGAGGACGGTCGAAGACGGACCTCCATCCCATGGGTGAGGCCCATGGCAAGAGCCCTAGAGGAGCCCTCTTCATTCACCAACCCCACATTAAAGCGTCTACTTTGTGCGAGGTGCTGGGTGCCAGGGCACCAAGACAGACAGACATTGCCCCCTAGGAGGCCCCACCTTGTGGATGAGCACTGTGCCACAGAGGCCCCGCCTGCCCGCCTTCTTCAGGCTGGTGAAGGCGCTGTCATCGCCAATGACGACCATCTCCACCGGGATGCCCTCTGCCCGGGCCTGCTCCCGGGCCAGTCCAAAGTTGAGCCGGTCCCCGGTATAATTCTTCACGATGAGTAGCGTCCCCACTGCAGAAGCCAGAGAGGTGGTAAGGAAACCCTCACCCCACGCCTCTCCTGCCCTCCCCCACCCAATCCACATGAAGCATTACTGCCAGCACGCCTGCCATACCTGTTCCGGCCTGAGCCACTGCCCGTATGGCAGCCAGGATGCTGCCTACAGCTGGGGAGGTGAACACCGCCCCAGCAATGACCCCAGTCAGCATCCCTTTGCCTATAAAACCTGGAGGGAGAAAGAAAAGCTTCAGAAAAGACACAGAACTGGCTCTATCATGGACCAGCCCATATGAGCCCCTGCTGAAGCCCCCACAGGATGGATGCCTCGGGGGGAGAAGGGGACGGCAGCGACCCCAAGCTCTTCATGGACATTGTGACAATGGACCCAGCAATTCCAGGAGCAGCCTGGCCACATTCTGAGAGGTCACGTCACATAAATGTAATAGAATATTACTGTGCTCTAAGAAACAGCGAGGGGCACTGTTCCAAGAAACCTCAGAAGACTTGTGTGAACTGATGCAGATGGAAGTGAGAACAATCTACACAGTAGCAACAATGTTTAAAAGACCCACAACTGTGAGGGGCTGAGTATCGCTGCTCAGTACAGTGACCTGACTGCACGTGATTCCAGAGGACTGAGCACAAAGCCAAAGCGTGCTCCTACCTGCTGGGAGAGGGATGGACACAAGAGGTTTGAGACGAGACACGCTTTTGGACACAACCAATGTGGAGATCTGCCTTTCTAGATTGTGCTTCTCTGTTACTAGATGGGTTTTTTCCCCCAACATGGAGGCAGGGGGTGGAAGGGAGAGGAGATGCTTGTTAAGTATTTTAAAATTAATTATTTTTTAAAAGAGAGAACATCTTAAGTGAGGAGGAATGCATAAGGAGAACACAGAGGTAGGAGACAAGGAAGACACTGGTCTGACCATGGCTGGTTCCCTCTCCCCTCCTCCACCTCATCCACAAGCCCTCCACCTGTCATAGGCCCTTTGTTCTCTCCAGCTGTTCACCTGCATGGGCAGGCTCATGGCCAGAGCCCCCGCCTGACAGCAGCGCCACCCGTCCCTTCAGGCTCTCCAGATCAGAGCGCAGGGCCACTCGGTGTCCTTGCAGAATCTGGAGGTCGGGGTTACAGGCCACCAGTCCAGCCAGGGCATCATCGGCACAGCCTGTCACAGAGTTCACCAGCTTCTTGGAGGACTGTTAGGAAAGAAAGTGAGGAGTCAGGATATCCCCAAAAGAAGCATTTGCCAACTTCAATGCACCACTGTGGTCTCTGTGATTTCCTCCAACTCCTTAAGCAAAAACAACTGAGTGGCATCAGGGGAAGCCTTAGAGTCATTGCCCAATTCAGTCCTGCCTCAGACATTTCCTAGGTATGGACCCTGGGCAACAAATCTCTCAGATTCAGTTTCCTCACCAGTAAAATGGGGATGATAATTGCACCTACTTCACAGAACTAAGAGGATCATAAAATAACGTAGGGATGCTTTGGAACCTCCTCATCTCTAGCCTGGCATTCAAGGCCCTGCTCAGTGTGACTCTGCCCCTCTCCTCAGCCTTATTTCTGATTCCTCTCTCCATGTACCCGCTCCTTCTTTCCCAATGTCATCCTGTCTTCTCCTCACTCTGCCTTCAGACTATCCCCTCCAGGCCCGGCACACATTCCTTCCACCAGTGGAAGTCTCCCTGGAGGGCAGAGGCTGCTTCATTTAATTTTTGCATCTCCAGGACCTAGGCCAGAGCCAATTGGATCGAAACACTCTTCTTCTTTCAAGGCCAGGCTCAGCCAGCCAACAAGCATTTGTGAAGAATTCTGGCACTAGGCTCCATGGGAGGGGGGAAAGCGAGAAAGGGGTCACAAGCCCTCAAGGAGTTCTTTCTAACGGGGCGACAGTAGAGGATGGAGGGTGTGTCCCTGTGAGTCTCCAAAAGACTGAGACATGGAGAAAGAGAACCTACAATGACCCAACAGAATGTGAAGAACCCCCTCCAGAATACCAACTGTACTCACCCTGCTGGCCCCAGACTCCCACTAAATCCAGAAAGAAATGCTGCTCTTCAGTCATGTCACTTGTGTCTGACACTCCATGGCCCTGTTTGAGTTTTCTTGGCAAATGTACTGGAGAGGTTTGCCATTTCCTTCTCCAGTTCCTTTTACAGATGAGGAAACTGAGGCAAACAGGGTCCAGTGACTTGCCCAGGGTCACACAGCTGGTCAGTGTCTGAGGCCAGACTGGAACTCAGACAGATGAGTTTTCCTGCAGGCCTGGTGCTCTATCCACTGCACCACCTAGGTGGCCCTAGGCAGAAGTAGGGGAGGTGGAATGGACTGGATTCACATCAGTAGATACTTAGGGGAGATAGAGTGGCCTACAGAAGGAAGGAGGTTCTGAGCCAGGAGAGACTGTGAATAGGAGAGGCAAGACGTCTCCTATCCTCTGCCCGTAGGTGACAATCTCAGAGCTGAGGGACCGAGGGACTCAAAGGAAGAGGTTTCTGCCAATGCTAAAGTAAGGGTCTTTCTTTTGTTCTAGTTAAGAGGAAAAGCTCACTGTAGAACTCTCAAATGACAAAAACTCAGCACAGTCCAGCCACTTTACCAGTAGCTAATGCTGGAAATGCAGCCACTCATCAAAGAGTGAGCCAGGGACCTCGTGCCCGGAGAGGAGTCCACGGCGCAGCTACTGCCTGGTCCAGACCTGTCCTGGGGAGATCAACCCTACGGGCTCCACACAGCAACCACTGAGTGCCTCTGGGTGTCCTACCTGGACCAACAGCCAAGCAGTCCGCTCAGGCTTAGCCAGAAGCCCTTTCCCTGAGGCAGGGAAGAAAGAGCCTAACTGGCTCCTTCTGAGCAGAAGCCAAGCTGTCTGGGACCTGTCTGACCTGTGCCAACACTGGACTGGTCCAGGTAGCTAAGATGAGGATCAAGCCGTTGGAGACATCTCTTACTCATACCATGGCCTGCACTGAACTCCCTGAGGATCCTCTAGAACTGGTCATGTCAAACACAAATAGAACTGGCATGAATCTACACTATCTATATCATTTATTTTGTTAAGCATTCCCCAATCCCATTTTAATCTGGTTTTGCACACACTCAAGTTTAATACCTCTGCTCTTGAGAAAGAAAGGGTTGGGAGTGGCCTTGGCTCCACGTGGGCCTCATTACCACTGCACTAGAATTTCATGCCCACTCTCCCTAACAGGCCCTGTGTGTATCTGTGAGGGAGTACACACCAGTTTTGAGTGAAATGTTCTGTAACTAACTGGCTAAGCTGCTTGAGTAAATGCCTTTGCTAAAGAACTAAATCTACCATCTCACGGTTATGGGAATCATACTAGTGGGGGCTCATGAGGCAGAATGAAGAGGATAGCCAGACACAGGATCGCCCTTCAAATCTTGAGAATAATAGCTCTCTCAGGGGACTAAATCTGCCCATGCTGGCTCGGTGTAGATGAGTAGATCCAGAGTCGGGTGTCGGACACAAATCAGAATGGGGAACTCAGATGTTGCTTCCTCCGTAAAGTCTCCCTTGGTCTCTACTTATAATCTCAACGTTGGAATGAGGTCTAGGGCAGAACAGACCTGGCTGGGAGTATTTCACCTCTCCATAATCATCCAGGCCCCAGAGCTCCACTGGTCCTGGCCTTTGACACCAGTCCCGCTCTCTGTGACCGTGTCCTTCCTGTTCCCTACCTGCCATCTTTCTCCTTCTGTGGCTACTGTGAAAGGCAGGACAACCTCCTGCCCAAGCCCAGTGCAGAATCCCCAGGCTTTTGGCTGAAGGCTGCCTCCTCCAAAGCTTCCTGCCCATCCAGGTGAGAGCCAACCTGCCAGGCTATACTGACCACTCACTGTGCTCTCTGGAGGCCCCATTCCGTGGTGAACCCTCCTCTGGGAAATTACTTTGTATCTATCTCATAATTAAATTTCTGTGTCTGTACTGTTTTCCTACCAACAGAATATAAGCTCCTTGAGGGCAGGACCTGGTGGCGGTTCTTTTGACATAGTAGATAAGGACATTCCAAGTCTTTTCAATTCTCCCTCCACAATGTATCTGTCTCCACTCCCAAACCAACTGCCTTAGTGTGGGCCTCTTTACCTAGACTATCACAAGAGACTCTGGTCTCCCAGCTTCCATCCCTCCCCCTCCAAGCCATCTACCCCAGGCTGCCCGCACCATCTTCCAGAGGCACAGGTCAGGCCAGAACTGTAACCAGCAGTTCTTGTGCCTGGGGCAAACACCACAAAATGGGTCCCCGGAACCTGGGACTCAAGACACAAGGCCCTGGGGAGAAATAGCTTAAGTGGGGTGAGGTGGGCCAGGGCAGAGCTCACCGGGCTGCAGCTATCTGAGCTAATTATTCTTGCTAATTGGGTACTAAGCTCAAGGTTTTGACCTGCTGAAGGAGAACAAGGGTTACCAGCACCCTCTAAATTTCTATATCCTGGGCCAAAGTTCTGGTTGCCCCACACTAGTTACCAGCCTGCGGAACAATCTCTACAGGCTGCCTATCGCCTCTGGGACCAGACAAACTCCTCAGCTTGGCCCTTCACAAGCTCCATGGCCCGGCTCTCAGGCTCCTTTCCAGATTTACCTTACTGACTCCCTCTAACCTACGTGATGATCCTGCCTAACATGCTAAGGTGCTCCAGCCAAACTGTGACGTCTAGAACCTGACTGTCACAGGATCACAAACTGGGAGGCAGAAAGGATCCCCTAATTTTCCAGATGAGGAATCCGAGGCCGGAGAAGTGAAAGGGCTGACTGCAGGACCCACAGGATTCCAAAGCTGCTGTCCCAGGTCCTGGGCAGGCTTGGAACCGCAAAGCCAACCTACCCGCTGAGCAGAGGGATGGGGGATGGACTGGAGGCAAAGCGTCAGACGGGGTCCGAAGCTGGGAAAGCGCTCCCCAACCTTCAGAGTCCTAGGGCTGGCTTCTCATCTTCAGAATAATTGGGATTATGCCCCTATTGCCTCTGGTGGACAAAAGGTGATATTACAACCGTTCTGGCCGGGGCCTCAGGCTTGGGTGTGCTAATGGCTGGACCAGAGATCCAGAAAAGGAAGGCACCTCAGAGTCATCCAGTCCGTCTCCCTCATTTAAAGATGAAGAAACTGAGGCCCAGAGAAGTCAGAATCACTCCATAAGCCGATCCACAAGCATTCATTAAGCCCTGACTATATGCCAGGCCCTGTGGTCATCATGGATTCAGAGCTGAAGGGCTCTTTCAAGGTCCTCTCACCAAACTCTTTGTTTTACACAAGAGGAAACTGAGTCAGGGAGAAGCTACAGGGCTCACACAGTAGCTGAGTCTTGCACTAAACGAGGAGGCCCCTTCCAGCCCTGGATCCAGGTCCCTGGGGCCTCGAGCCTTCTGGTGAGATGTTATCCACAGCAAAGAGGCACCGCCTCAAGCGAGAGGGGAGGGACAGGGCAGTGCCCAAGTGGGCTGGGAGGACAGAGGCAAAGGGCACGAGCTCTGACCACAAGCAGGCGACAGTGTGGTCAGTTCAGGGGAGCCAGGGGGGCACCTGAGAGAAGAGTGCCAGGCTGGCCCTGAAGGTGACACAGACTAGCTCCCTCTGCTCACAAGACTCTGCTTGAGATCCCAGAGCTGGGGCATCTCCTGCCTCCTCATCCTTCCCATGACCACGCTGCCTCCCACCAGTGACATGAACAATCCACCAGGTCTCTGCTTGAGGTCTTCCTGATCCCCCCTGCCCCCCGCCCAGGCTGGTGCCCTGATTCTCCTGAAATTACTCTGTCATCACTTGTATCCCCCACCCCAAGGAGAGTGCATCTCCAGTGCCTGGCTCAGTGCCCGGCATGATGTGGGCATCTAACAAGTGTCTGTTAGACTGAAAGGAGCAGTGCCATTGAGGTTAGGGGAGGACGGACCAGAAGGCCACGGGGGTCTCGCCCTGGGAAGAACTCATCATGATGGTCACAAAGCCCAGGACACATGGAGGAAGGCCGAGCTCGAACCCTGGACATTCCTGACTGCAGGGCCTGGGAGCCTGGCTTCTGCCCTGGTGGTGCCATGCTCAGCTCAGGGGTACCCCTGTTCCATTGTCTGAGGGACCTGGTCACTCAAAGCAGCCTCACATGTGACCCCAAATCTCAAAGCTCTCTGGGAGTTTTGGGATGGCCCAGTGCTGCACCCGAGACCCGTCAGGCAACAAAAGTTTATTAGGAATGTATGTGTGCCGGGCACTCTGCTGTGTGCTGAGGATAGGAATAGGCAAGAGACAGTGCCTGCTGTCAGGGAGATAACAAGTAGGCACAAGCAGGCTGTGTATAGGACAATCAGGAAACAATGAAGAGCTGGGAAAGGCTTTCCACAGAAGATGGGATTTTAGGTCCACTCTAAATGACAGTGTGGCCTCCAGCCCGGAGACCCACAGAACTGAGCCCCAGGGGCCTCGTGGAGGAGATGGGGAGAAGCAGGCTCCTGTCTGCAGGGACTCACCCCCTTCCCACTGCCGCCCAGCAGGAAATGGGGCTTCCCAGCCACACCAGCAGCCAAGGCCCAAGTTGGTGCTGGTTGGGTCTCTGCTCTGGGGCCCTGCTCTGACGCCACGAAGCACCAGTCCCTGTCTGGACCTAGCGCTCCCTTATCCCCCAGCCCCTGAAGAACTCACCATGGTGGGCAGGACTGCCAGGAGGAGCAGAATCCACAGGGTCCTTCTGAACCAGCGAGGGCCTCGGGGGCTGCTCCGTCCACGTGGGACTCTTCTGAGCTGAAGGGGAAAGGCCACCCCAGCCCTAGGAGAGAGCGAGAGTGAGTGGGTATACGTGAAGTGGGAGGCAGTATTTGGAGACCTGAATGAAGGGGGCCTGGCCTGTTAAGGGCTGAGTCACGCCAAGCACAGGGATACCAGCAGGAGCTCTCTGCCTGCTGGGATCCTACTCCCACTGGGACTTCGATCTGAGTCCAAACTCTAGCGCGTGGCCCAACGATGGGGTGTGGGAGGACAGAGCGAGAAGGACCGAAGTCCACACATGTCCCAAATCCTCTCCCTCTTCAGTGGGAAAATCGATCTGGGGCACATGTCCAATCTTTGGGAGTAGGGCTGGCCCCGAGCACTAAAGGCAGGGTCGTCCCATGTGGCCTGGGCAGGCTCCTAGGTTGGTCAGCATGCATCCCTGCCAGTGACCCCCTGGGGCCCAGGGGGAACAAAGCAAACAACCACTGATTTTTTGGCTCCTGGAAAAAGCTGCTCTAGGATCCTAGAGTTGGGGAATGAGATGAGTCCAGCAGAGCAGTGCAGTGGAAAGAACCAGGGACTTGGGTGTGAATTCTGACTGTTAATGACTAGCTGTGTGACTTTGAACATGTCATTTAATCCCTTTGGGCCCAAAGTTTGCCCATCTGTGAAAGAAAGGGGTGGGAATGTGAGGTGTGATGGTAAAACATGCCTCTCTCCTCTTGGCAAACATGCGGTAGACTGTAGGTGCAGAATGAGGCATACATTGTGCAGAAGCACATTAAAATCTTTTTGGTTCAACTGAAAAAAATTAAGAAACAGTATTTTTTCCAGCCTAAGTTCCTTTCTAGACTTTTCCCTCAAGGAAAGTAGATAGAATAAAGGTGAAGAGATAAAGGTTTTGGTCCCAGGAAATGAATGGAGGGTGAAAATCACCCCTAACTTTGCCTTCCCAGGTCTTGACCTACTAAGGGCAGCATCCACGGATTAAGATGTTGGGTGTTTTGGAAGCTAACGCCTGGGCTGTGTTGTAGAACCTTTGCCTCGTTCAGGACTCCCACAGACAGCACAGATTGTCCTCAGCGGCAGGAAGGTGTTGGAGGTCCAGGCACTGTGCTGGTTTGAACTCTGAGCTAGCCACAGCTTGGCTGCTGACTCTCTTTAAATTAACCTGTTTCTGGCAGATTCCTGCCTAAAACTTGGGGTGCTCCTGGCTTTCCATCCCCTCCTTGTCAGGGGTGGCTGATGGCACTTGACTGGTTTTGCAAAACTGGGTCCTGGTTGGTGGGTTGGGGGTTCTATGATGGGGGGAGCTCTCTGGGGGTAGGTGCTCCATGGTGGGGAGGCCCTCTGGGGGTGGGGGAACTCAACCACAGTGTCTCCTAGGTCTTAACTCCAGACAGGGCAAGGCCTGCTGGGGGCTCCCTCCCCTTCCCGGCCCGGTCGGGGGTGAGCCCAGCACGAGCCATCAATGTCTCGGTCACAGCCTCCGGACGGACGCAGATTCAAACTTGGCCCCATTACAGACGGGGAAACTGAGGCCCAGAAAGCTCAGGTCACGTGGTGCCAAGCGCCCCGCCAGGACTCGCTGTCTCCCAGGGGGCTCTGCACACAGGAGGTGCCTAATAAGTGCCCGTGGACTCGGAGCCCCCGAGCAGGAGCGGGGGACGCGGCACGCGACAGAAAACGGCCGCGCGCTGCAGGACTGGAAACCTAGGGCAGGTGAAGGGGAGGGGGAGGGGCGGGCCCGGCGGGGGGGGCCCCCCCCCCCCGAGAGTGGGCTGGGAGGAGGTGGGAAAGGCAGCCCCGGAGGGGAGGAGCCAGGCATGCCCGGAGGGGCGGGGCGCAGGAAGCCGCGGCTCCGGATTGGGGGACTGCGGCGCAGGGGGCGGGCTCAGAACGCGGGGCGCGAGTTCTGAGGAGAGGGCGGAGGGGAACTGACGTTAGCGCTCTCTCCTTCTCCCTCTCCCCCCGCCCCCCCCCCTCCACGAGCTCACCTGCCGCCAGCCGCGAGGCGCCTGCTCCGCTGCTGACGCGCCGAGAAGGGGCGGATAGAGCGTCCTTCCATCCGGGGCTCGGCGGAAGGGGGCGGGGCGATGGGAAGGGCGGGGCCTGCGGCCCGCCAACTTCTTCGTGCCGGCGAAGAGAGCTGAGACCTCCGAACCGCTAGGGGAGCTCAGTAGCCCGTCCCGTGGTGCCCCGCGGCCAGGACTCTCTAGGCGGCGGCGCGTCTCGGCCGTGGCGGCGCTGTAGGTGCGGAGGCTGTGCACGGGGCCCTCTAGTCTCTCGGCCGTCGCGGTGTCGGTGTCGGTGTCGGTGTCGGTGTCCGCGGCCGCCCGGACCCCTTGGCCCCTCGGCCCCTCGCCCGCTCCGCCCCCGGCCCTCCTGGTCCGGGCTCCGGCCTCGACATGTCGTACAACTACGTGGTGACGGCGCAGAAGCCCACGGCCGTCAACGGCTGCGTGACGGGTGAGGGGCGGCCGCGGGCCGGGGCGGGGGAAACTGAGGCCCGGCCGGGGAGGGGCCGTGTGCCCCGGAACTCGGGGGGTGCACAGAGCCCCGGGGAAACTGAGGCCCGGCAGGGGAGGGACCATGTGCCCCGGAACTTGGGGGGTGCACAGAGCCGTGGGGAAACTGAGGCCCGGCAGGGGAGGGACCATGTGCCCCGGAACTTGGGGGGTGCACAGAGCCGTGGGGAAACTGAGGCCCGGCAGGGGAGGGGCACCGGGCTGCGCATCCTTAGGAGCTGGGTTGTTCCAGCCAGCTACGCTCCTTCTGCTCCGAGGGCACCCTTTCCAAGGAGGGGCTCCCCCGCCCCCCAAATCTGGTCCAGAAGACTAGATGAGACCCAGACTGTCGGGAGCTTCCCTTGGGGAGGGGCGTGGGGACCTGGGCATGGGCAGGAGCCCGGTGGCCCCCAAGACCCTGGGAAGATGACCCCCATTCCAGCTCGTGCAAAGGGAGCTCCCCACACAGGGGGGGTCCGTGCCCCTGGATACAGGGGTGGCCGCCACCAGCCTTCTCCCTTTGGCCTGAAGCCCTTCCGGCTTGGTCTGACTGTGAGAGGGCCTCCCTCGCCACCAGCTGAAACACCGGGCTCCGCCTCTTCCTCCCTGGGCCCTTCCAGCTTGGGAAGAGAGGCCTGGGCATGGCATGGGTGGCACCATCTGCATGCCCGAGGGGTCCTGAGCTCTTGGAGGACAGGCCTCCGGCCAGGGCACTCGGCCAAAACAAGGGGATTGGTCCTGGGTCAGCAGTTCTTGATGGTGGGGTCTATGAGTTTGGTTAATCTGTTCTAATATATATGTCATTTTCTTTGTAGTCCTGTGCACAGTATTTTGTTTTATGCATTTAAAAACACTCTGAGAAGAGGCCTAGTTTTCACAGGAGTGACCCTAAAAAGGGGAGGAATCCATGGATGCGCCTTCCAGCTCCCGTAGTCTGTGAATGTAAAGAGGGAGTATGGCTAGGGCAAAAGCCTTTGATTTGGAGTTAGAAGACTCAGGCTCAAATTGCTCCCTGTGTGACCTTTAACTCTGGGCCTTGGTTTCCTCATCTGTGAAATGAAGGTGTTGAACAAAAGATTTCTAAGTTTCCTAGAAGCTCTGGGTTCTCTGATCCCCCGAATCAGGGAGGGAGTCACAACATTGAGATGAGGTGAAAGCTGATCAAGAAAGAAGTGCTGTGTGAGTGTCCCACCTAAGGACACTAGGAACTTCACACTTTACAGCTATCCAGTCTTGCTTTTTTACCTGACCAAAAATTCTTTTCATATCCCCCTGATAAATGGATCTCCAGTCTGTTTAGAAGTCGCAGCTGAAGGGGGTGGGCAGGACAGCTGAGTTAGGAGGACAAGGGCAAAACATTGGATTTGCACCGTTAGCCAGCCGTGGGTGGGAATTACTTTTAGTAATAACAGTGTCTAGAACACAGATGTTGTGGGGTGGATTTCCTAAAAGCAGCAAGCACCCCTCCCCTGCTCTCCCCACTCTGCCTGTTGCAGTGTACAAAGAATCTTTGACACATGCACTGTTTGAGCATTTGAAGTACAAGGAAGGACTGGATGGTTATGGTCCTTTGTCCCAAACATCTGGGCCCTCACTACCCGTTATTTTGGAGACTAGGTAAAGATTGGTGTTGAGCAGGGATGTTCTGCAAGTCCAGGGTTGAAACTGTGACAGAAGCTGTAAGAAGAAGAGAGAGAGAGAGAGTGTGTGTGTGTGTGTGTGTGTCCATGTCCATGTCCTTCAGTGTTCCTTGTCTGTCTTTCTGTGGGTTAGTTGATTGGTCTCTCCCTTCAAGGGGCTTTAATTGACAAGAGCCAATCAAAGCCATTTTTTCTGGCTCCTAGAAAAGGTCCAATTTTTATGGTCTGATTTTTCAAAGGATCCTGCTTTTCTCCTTGTAAATATATGGGAGTAAGATTGTTTCAAGCAGAAAAAAAGGAAATGAGAAAGAGAAATTGGAGAAGTGTAGGAGTGCTCCCAGTTTTTTTAACTTGAGGTACTTTTTTTAACTTGAGTCTTTAGAGACTGCTAGGAAGGACTCAACCCTTTCTTATACCTGAGAGCACTGTGGCAATTCTTTCAGGTCACTTCACTTCTGCCGAAGACTTGAATTTGCTGATTGCCAAAAACACACGCCTGGAGATCTATGTGGTCACTGCAGAGGGGCTGCGGCCTGTGAAGGAGGTGGGCATGTATGGCAAGATTGCTGTGATGGAGCTCTTCAGGCCCAAGGTAAGCACCGCCTCCAGGCCCCCCGCACCGTGGGTGGGCGCTGAGCCTGGTTCTTGTTTGTCATCACTGCTGGGGAGGGGTCCAGTAGGAGAGGAAGACTGGGCAAGCACTTCTGAAGGGTGGATTCATATTGGAATGGCATTGGACCTTGGAAAGACTCTCAGAAGAAGAAAAAGGGGCCTTTTGGAAAATTCCTTAATTTCTTCGAAGACAAACTTTATGTTCTGGATGCCAGATATCTTTGTCCAACCAGTGACTTGTTTTTGTGCCTTTTCCATACCTCCATTAAAGTACTCTGATGGCTGGGATGGCTAGGTGGCACGGTGAGTAAGAGTGCCGGCCCAGACGCGGCCTCAGATACTTAACACCCACACAAAAACACAGGTCATGTAACCTTAAGCAAATTACTTAACCCCAATTGCTTTAAAAAAAAAAAAAAGTTCCCTGATGGCTAAGCACTTGGGGGAGGGGACTATGTGGAGGGCTCAGCCAGGCTAGTTGAGTGCAAACCCTGGCAGGTCCTACCAAGCTAAAAAGACTTTTAGGAATGTTGTCTGGGAGCCAGCCCTGGTGCAGTGTTGATGGGGACAGTGCCCACCCACAGTTAGGAAGTCACAGGTCCTTCAGTCATTCAAGCTGGTTTTCCCAAAAGTGATTGGAGACTGACAAGGAAGAAAAGTGTTAAAGGCTTAAAAAAAAGAGGCGCCTTCTCCTCTGCTCTTTGTTCCTCTTGATCTGTGTGATGCAAGTGGCTTAAAGGCTTCACTTGAAGCATTATTTCTTCCCTTATTGATTACACCACCTTCTCCTTCTAATTTATAGAGATGTGCATTTTGTCCTGCACATCTCTCTCTGTAACCAGTCTTAAAGACAGTCACCCATTCAGAATCCCTGTGGCAAACCAAAGCAGAGCAGTGACTAGGCCGACCCTGGGCGTCTAAGGCCCTTTTTGAAGATGAAACCAACTTGCTGTCTATGATGAGAGCCCACTATTAACTTTTAATTAGTGACCAGAAGCTTAATACTGATCTTAGTGAAACTGCAGGCCTTTGAAATACTCTGATTAAAAGTTCTATATCAAAGAGACTAGAATCTAATCATTTTATTAAGGGGATTTATTCTTCAAAGTTTGGTTTAGTCAAAGGGATGCACTTGAAGACCTAGAGGGCCATGTGTGGCCTTGAAGACTCAGATTCCTCAGCCCTGGACTAGAGCATCTGAGGCAGGATGTACCAGGGATAGCAATGGCCTTGGAACCAGCAAGATATAGCCTCAGGTCTACCTCCGCCACTTCTGTGTTATCATGGGCAAGGCATTTCGCCTGGCTAGGACTCAATTTCCTTATCTGTCCAGTGAGGAGCTTGGGCTTTCTAGCTCTAAATTTCTGGACCTGTGACTCCTCCTATTCCTCCAACTGATCAGTCAGTTATTCAGAGCTAATTTGTAGGTGTATGTAAAATGGAGAATCTAGTTATTTCTGTGACTAGAATAATATACATTGATTTAATTCCAGAAATGTGTTTGGAGTGAAACAGAACTCGGGAGAGGGTCTTTAAAATTCACTAATCCGGAAGGAATTGGCTTACCTTTGGGGTAGTTTTGTGGACACAGCACGTTTTAAGGGGTATGAAGGATTAAAATGCATAACCATGGAAGAGTGCCCAAAGGAGAGGATGAGAGAAAGGAGGCTGGGGAAGAAGAAGGTTTGCTTAGAATTCATTTCACTAACAGTGAAAGGTGAGAGACCCATACAGCTGTGATGTAAGGGGGAATGTGAGCAATACTGTGGGTCCTGGTGGAATGTTTTGAGGGCTTGAGGAGGGTGGACAGGGAGAGCAGAGAAGACTTCATGTCGCAGGGGGTCCCTGCATTGGCCCTCAAAAGCAACGGCGTAAGGCTGGGGGGATCCGTTCTAGTTAGTGGAAGATGGCATGAGCTAAGACGTAGAGAAGGGAGGGGGCAGGATGAAAATAGGGGTGGAGTTCTGTTCCATTTCATTGGTTCTCAGTGTGTAAAGGGGAATAGTATGATACAAGCCTGGAACAGTTGGCTAGGGCCAAATCATGAAGGGCCTGGAGCATCCCGTTGAGCCATTTTAGTTTAATTAAGCAGCGGGGAAGTCAGTGAAGACTTTCGAGTAAGAGTGATGTGATTAGAGCGTTGGATCAGGAAGACTCCTGTGGCAATGATATGAAGGATAGATTGGCAGGGGGCAGGGGGATCAGCAAGGAGGCCATGTTAGAGGCAAAGCAGACCTGAAGGGGAATAGGAGAGAAAAGGAGGGGACAGACAGATGGTAGAATTATTGCCAAGGCATAATTGACAGGGCTTGGCAGCGGTTTGGAGTTGGTACAAGAGCGAAGAGTCCTCAGGGCTGCCAGGGTTATAAGCTTGGGTGACTGAAAGTGTTCTGCCCCATCAGCAGGACCAGCAGAATTAGAGGGAAAGGTAATTGTCGGTTCATTTTGTAAGTACTTCCTAGTCCCTTCAAGCATAACAAGTTCAGTTTGAGCTTGTTGAGTTTGAAATGCCAGAGGAGGTATTTAGCAGGCAGTGGGAAATAAAGGACTGGCACACTGACAGGTCAGGGTTGACATATGAATTTGGGAGCCATCTGCCTAGAGAGAGGCAGTCACCAAAGGCAAGACCATTGGTAGAGCAGAGGGCCAAGGATAGACTGTCAGGGGATGTCAGTGTTGGAGAAACAGGAGTTAAACCAATGAAGGAGGCGGAGGGGCGGGAGGATAATCCCAAACGTCTCGAAAGGGGGGAAGTTTGAGTGTTGGCGCTGAGGAAGATGACAGGAAAAGCGGGCTTACTGAGCCCGCTGAGGCAAGGAGTAGAAATAGAACTTGGATCTCAGATGATTGAGAAGCAAGCTGAGGACGTCAAGGGAGCGATTTCTCCAAGTTTGATGGGGAGCAGAAGAATCGGGAAGGAAATGGTGGTTTAAAGGGTTAGTGGGCCCAAAGGGACTGTTTTTAGGATAGGGAAGGCCAGAGCATGTTGGAAGACTGGAACAGTAAGAGCTCACTCTATGTAGCACTTTTTAAAAGGAACAATAGAGAGGAAGATGCTGAAAATCTGAGAGGGAAGGATTGATAGAACAGTGGAGAAGGGAATGGAATGGAGAGAGGTGAAGAGGAGTCCTCCTATGCCTTTAAGGTTGGAGTGAGAGGTTTGAGGCATCAGGAGGAGGAGGAGGAAGGTCTCAGTTATCTGGGGAAGTGTCAGATCTTGAAGGCGCAATGAAGGGTTAAGGGAGGAAGAGAAGATCTAGAGCAGCCATTCTGGGCAGGGAGAGAATCAGCAAGAGATAAGTTGAAGGGTTTCCATCTAACAGTTGGGACTCAGTTGGAGGTCACAGACACACCCAGCTCCCTTATATTATTCCAGGAACATTTGCATGAGAGCAGGGGTGAATGGTAGGTGCCACCCACCCTGGAAAATGGGGATTCCTGAGCGAGAGGGGAGAGGAGGCATTATTGAAGTGGCTGAGTATGGGGCCACGCATGACACAGGGAAGGAAACAGAGTTGATGAGCTGGGAGAAGAGAGAGGGATCGAGGGAATGAAGGTCAGAACGAGGAGGAAAAGCAGGAGAAGAGAGGTCAGGAGCATTACAGGCAATGAGGTTGGCATCGCCCCATCTGCCAAGAAGCTGTAGGCATTCAGTGGTAGATCACCATTAGGACAGAGCGCGAGAGGGATTGTCATTGTGAATGCTGGCATTTTCAAGGATGGTGGTAGGGGAGGGGTCAGGGAAAAAGACTGCATGTCAGATGCCAGTGTCATGGAAAAAGGTAGGTGGCTGGGCCTTGGAGGAAGGCTAATGTAATAGAGTTGGGTGGCATGATTTTTCAGCTGTGGTGTCTGAGAAAGCTTCTGGAAGTGGGCATGGGGAGCAAGGACTAGGCCATCTGTAAAATGGGAGGGATGAGGAAGGGAGCAGCCAGCACTGGAGAAGGCTGCGTGAGCTGGGAAGACCACATTTGGATACTTGTATATAGGAACAGGGAGATACAGTTAGCTGAGACATCTGTTGCAACCTTCAGTGAGTTTACAAATTAGAAGAGATAAGACAAATATAGAGCTATGACTAACACAAGTCAGGCTGTGATCGAGGGGTGTGCATGAAGGAGGGCTGTGATCGAGGGTGTGCATGAAGGAGG